>NC_143570.1:47910000-48510000 GCF_054136105.1 Typopeltis vanoorti | reverse complement strand
GACAAAGACTGTCGTACGTGATATTTTGGTGTCGGTCTAATTATGCATTCGGTACGGTAGAAAAGAACTGTCGTATTTTAATTCGGTAATGGATTTGTGACGTTGTTAAAAACTTGAAGGCCAATAATACTTCCCTTATTCTGAAAAAAAAAAAAAAATGAAATAAGAAAGAAAAAAATAAAAAAATAAAGAAGGGAACTGATACCGTTTATTTGCATTTAGAAAGATAACATGCCATTATCGAAATAAAAATAACTGAAATAATAATCAATTATGATATTTCCGTATCTTCTTCCTTTGCGCGTTTTTTTCTGCTTCCATTGCAGGGTCCCCGTGTTACATAGATACGACTTTGTTAGTGCAACTCTCAGCCGGCTTGTCGCCGAGCGGTATATTTTTGACTGTAGCAGCGTGTATTCACGAAAGGGGGGGGGGGGTTTGCCTGCTTGCGGGATGAAAACCCCCAGAAAAACTGGGGGGAAAATCCTGCTGTCCACGCCCAAGACCAGCTAACTTGGCTATGCCTGAGAAAGATCCTTAAACTCCTCACGTCGGCGACGAGAATCGAACCTAGGACACTCCTTCCCCAGGTATATGGTTGCGAAACGCAAAGTCACTAGGCTAACCGCGCGGACTATGACATTTCCGTATACTTTTTATTGTTTTATTTCTTTTATTATTTCTTTCTTTTTTTCTTTTTTTTTCCAGTTCGATCAGAAAACTATTACTTGATGAGGAAGGGTACTCTGACGCAAACATTATTTTAGGATTCTTTTATAATGAATGAATGCGCCCTTTTCAAGAATCATCATCTAACTTCCATCTTTATCCAAGAATTTTTCATTTTTTCAGATACAAAGACGCCGGTTCATGAGAAAAGAGTCCCGTAGGATAACTACAGTCGCATTCCGTTATTTCCGCGCTAGTCAAATACAACATTAGAATATAGAATTGTCGGGGTCTTTTTTTTTTTTTTCCTCATTTCCCGTCGATTTCAGTCTTTCCCCTGTGGTATTTATTGAGCCACCAACATAGTTTTAGACTTTTGTCGTGAGCCTGTTATTAGGTTTTGTTGGCTATCTTTGAGTGCACAATCTTGAGACGAGCTCACCTCTTTCTCTTCTCTCTCTCTCTCTCTCTCTCTCTCTCTCTTTCTTTCTTTGTGTGTGTGTGTTTCTCCAAAGCAGTTTGTTATGCTATTTAAAGATAATAATAATGATGCGGCGAGACAGACACCTCCGACATTGACAGCAAACAAATCCTGGTTCGTCAAGCTATTCTTTTAGATGACCTCTTGAGTTCAGTTGCTTGTTCTCAGGTTACATACTTACACAGCCATTGGTCATTTCCTGTAGAGGTTACGTAAAGTCGAAGTGTTGTCTGCTTGTTATTATGAAGAAAGTAAAAGGCTTCTCCTTTATGTACATATAACACGTCCTACGCTTATAAAGAAATGCTTTATAAGCGTAGAATTCCAGAAAAAAATTAAATATTTTATCGCGATTAAAATCATTAATTTAACAATAACACGGATGCTGATACAACGCCAGCAAACATAAATACGAGTACAGATGCAATTTTAAGCAGGCAAGATCAGAAACATTTGACTGAAATATAAATTTTATACTTGTGGAAGCTCCCCGCTATAAAAGTAATTACATTCTCCTCTCCTGGGATATAGTTTATGCTTTTGAGAAATCTTTAAAATTTCGGGTTGTTCGGCGCACTTTCAGAAATATGTTTTAGTCTGAATAATGTAAAGCGATTCCCCAAATAATAATTCCTCCCCCCAAATTAGAACCCTTTTAGTTCTAAAGATGGATTCAGATATATTTTGGTTTTGCCGAAATTTAGAGAATAACTCTTACATTTAAGATTTCATTTTCTTATTATGATTCCCTGGCACTCTCCCTATAAAAGTAATCACATTTGCCTCGCCTTGGATTGTTTATGCTTTTGATATACAGATGCAGGCTTTCAAAACTATATCACACGTAATACAGGGTGGTTAATACGGTTAATCCTTGTTCCCGTAGTTTTCTATGTCCGTATATTGTGTGTGTTCTTCTGGCCAGCTTGACTAATGAAAAGAAGGCCAGGTTTCAGGGTGAGGGTAAACCCTTCACACGTATGTAACTGGTTAAAAACACCTTCAGTTTTAAAAACCATGAGAATGGTTTGTTCCTAAGGGTATCGTCAAAAGTAACTCATATAGGAGGCTCTGCCAGCACAAAAATAGTAATTCAAAAATTTTTTTAAATAAAATAAAAATAAAAAATACGTGAGAAATTAAGGAAAAGAGAGAGAGAGAGAGAGAGAGAGAGAGAGAGAGAGAGAATGAATACAAGTATGATGTGAATAACAAATGACAGCCTGTATAATGTGTCACGAGTGAGAGGAATGAATTTTAAATTAAATGTATCGCATTTATCCTAATGCATTGGTGATGGACAGAATGCTGTAATTATTCCTCTTTCGCTGACCAACTTTAATTATTATTTTATATCTTTTATTGAGTTAGACGTACGGTGTAGAACTGGATTTCTCCCAGCCGGATTTCCAGCATTTCCGCTCCCATGAAATTTAAAGCCTGTCATGAACACTTTTTTCTTCTCTCCTAGTGATGTTACTTTTTTTTACAGTACTCTCACCCATAAAAGATTATTTGTTATTTAGGATTTACGTGCCGAAGCAATTCAAGCTATAAGGGCAACGGAATCATCTCTGTTATCTGCGTGTGTTCCAATGGCCATTTTCGGAAGAATAAAATCTGCCGTCTCCATATGAAACCCTTATAAAGGTTGCAAACTTGTTGTAGATTGGTACCATGAATGGGCAAAGGTTTTTTTTTTCCATTAGTTTTGTATATTTTTTTGCTCAATTTTACCTGACCATAATGTATTGAGATATCATCAAATATGATATAATGTAGATATAAATTAATTATATAATTTTGTTTTCTTTTGAGAATTAGTCTGTACTTTAATAATTACATAAAAATAGCTAATAAGTCTAGTGTCCAATCAGAGATATTCATTTGTGATGTTGACTTCTTTCCAATTCATAAAAGGAAATTAAATCTTGATAGATGTGTTGTCCATCAGTTGTGTATACTCATCATGGGTTGTTCTGAGGAGGGGGAGGGGGTTAAAAATTCTGAGCGAAACATTTCGTTATTGTCAGAATTCCCTCTGAAAATTAGGCTGTAGTTTAAAAAGTAAAATAAATAAAAATGACCAAAAAAAAAAGCTCTTCGTAATTTGTGTTTGTAAATTTGCTCGCTCTGTCCTTTCGGATACGATTAGGAAGGTCTTTCTGGTGTTTTAGTATTTATTCATAAATTATTTAGAGAAACTGAATTTAGCAGCAAAGCAATTCTCTCTCACTCTCTCTATTTATATATTGAAAACTTTTCGAGTGTATTTTTGCTGCATTCATTTCTTTTTTTTTTTTCCTTTTTCTATTTCATGTGTTCCAGTCCTTTTAGTTTATTGCAAGCATTTCCATTCTGATTGTAACGTTTTATGATTTCTGTCATTCCTTGTGTTTGCTGTCAACCCAGTGGAAATGACATCAACACAAAATACGAAACAGAAGTTTTTTTATTGACTCTTATTTTGTGTAATTGGATTGTTTTCCGTTATCTTCCACGTATGTGTATGTGTTTATTTATGCGTGCGTGCTTGTTTTAGGACTTTCCTTCAGTGAAAAAAAACCAAAAAAAACCAAGCGATATTGTTTACATCAATAACTCCGTCTTCGAAGAGAGAGAGAGCGAGCGCCAATATTCCGAGAAACACCCGTCGCTTTCTTTAAAATTTGATATTGTCGTATCGACTTCCAGGCACTTTCCTTCGTTTTCAAATAGAAAGCTTGGTTAATCAAAATAGCCTTTCTTTAAACCAGAATTTAATGAAAAACAAAGAAGAATTAACTTATTTACAACACTTGTACATTTTGTTTTGTAATGTAGTGAAAGCTCCTGAAATATATGATCAAATTCAGACTGAGGTCGGAATTCGCCTTGGTTATAGATGTTTGTTTGTGTCTTCACGGGAAACAGAAATTTCATCGCACGTGTGGATCCACTGCCCCATTTAGTGAAGTCTAGTAGTATCTTGATGAATGTTCCATTTTAGTCTCATATAAGTTTCCGAATAATAAATAAATTTAAAAAATAAATAAAATAAATAAATTCCAACAAAAATCTCTTAATACCATTCAGTGTACTAATAACGCACGTGCTATAGAGGTTGGTTCAAAATTCCACGAAATTCCCAAAATTACAAACTTTGAGGGGAAGTAGAGAACATCAAAATCAACCATATTCACATAGGAAAGCATGACCGGAAACACCACCCGAAAGTGATAGGTGGCGCTGTTCGCCAGCGCTCCAGGTGAGCAATTGGCGCTTCCTCATTAAAGCTCGTTTACCATATTATGTATCCATCTACTATTGAACTGATATATACGCCTAATAAAGTTTTTTACACTACTTACTGCCTTGTATTATTTCCGTATCTTTGTGTCCCCGTTAGAACCTTCCGGTCGCGTATCCGGTCATGCTTTTCTATATGAATATGGTTGATTTTGATGTTCTCTACCTCCCCTCAAAGTTTGTACGTGGAATTTTGAACCACCTTTATACCATTCAGTGTGCTAATAATGCACATGCTATATAACCATTTTGAATATCTCAGTTACTTCCCTTTGAACATTCTTCTTCTTATTATTGTGCTGTCTTCTATCGAAGGTCAGCGACCATCTTGGCGAACAAACTGCGGTCTTGTGCTAATCTGAGCAGTTGTGCACTGCTCTTTCCTGTAAACGTCTTGATGTTGTCAAACCATGATATTCTTTTTCTTCCTCTAGTTCCTTTGCCATCAATTCTTCCTATCAAAGTAGTTTGTAGAAGTTGGTATTTGCTGTTTCTCATGATGTGGTCAAGATATGATGTTTTTCGTTTCTTGATTATTTGTACAAGATGTTTAGCTTTTCCAATGGATTTTAAGACCTCTTCATTGGTAATTTTTTCTGTCCATGATATCTTTAGCATTCTTCTGTATAGCCACATCTCAAAGGCTTCGATTTTCTTGATGGTTGTCGCCTTCAATGTCCATGTTTCAACTCGATAGAGCAGAATAAACCACACGTAACATTTCAGCATTCGGCATCTGACTTCCATGTTTAGGTCTTTATTGCAGAATAGTGTTCTCATTTTCATGAAGGACTGCCGTGCAACTTCAATCCTTGTCTTTATATCTATTTCTGGATCCCACCGTTCATTAAGCCAACAACCAAGATATTTATATCTTGACACTTGATCAATATTTTTCCCATTGAGTGTCAGTTTCATTGATGAGGCTGGATGTTTGCTGATGATCATGTATTTTGTCTTGTTGATGTTTATATTTATTCCCGTTCTTTGGCTTTCTATGTATACTCTATCAATGAGTTTTTGGAGATCCATAATATTATCTGCAATTAGCACGGTGTCATCTGCATATCGTAGGTTGTTAACAATCTTTCCATTTATTATGATTCCCTCTGGACATTCTTCCAATGCTTTTTTAAAGATTACCTCTGCGTATATGTTGAACAGGAGTGGTGAGAGCACACATCCTTGTCTCACTCCTCTTTTGATGCTAATATCACTGGTGGTAATGTTGTCTAATTGAACGGTAGCTGACTGATTCCAATACAGATTTGTTATTAGTCTTATGTCTTGTTCGTCTAGCCTTATTTGTTGAAGGACTTGAACATTCTTAACCAGTTTTTTAAGCATTTTTAACAACTTTTTTTCACGTTGAAGGATTATAACTTTTTTAGGCTGTTACGATTTGTTCACAAGTCTGAAATTTAGCAATAACATAATCTAATATGTTCTTAAAATGATCAATGTGAAGCTAATAATTTTGGTAATAATTTAATACGAAACTTCCATAAGCTATTCAATGAATCGTTTTTAAAAAAATGTGAAGCAGAGATCATTTTAGTGCAATCATTGTTATTAAAAGTTTGAAGTCAGTTGCCATGTTCCAACGAAAGTCATACCACCCCCATCTTCCTATAAAGAACGTTTGTTACTTTCTTCAATATGTGAGCATTCCTTCCAGGACATTGTTCCATAGTTTCTTAAAAGTATACACATGGATTAGCATAATAATATGAACGTAAAGAGACAGAGGTGTATTGAATTTCAAAATCGTTTTTTGATTTCTGTGCACAGAACTTTCGTTCTTACTCTAATACACATTGCTTCCTGTCATGAAACATTCAGAAATGAGATTCCCCCCTTCTTAACAGCCGAACAGTTAATGATAGCACACCTCTTGATCAGATAGTCGTTATGTTCTGTTTCGATAAGATTGTGGATAAAAAATGGGAACGACTCACATCCGATTGGTTAAACTTCCATTGTTTACATTGCTATATGTTTGTCAAGCAATGACAAATACTTCAATTTATGACATTGTATCTGATTTATAAGTTTGGCGCAGCCTTTTACACTGATGACAAGTTAGGATATCTTTTAACAATACATGAAGCAACAATTGCAACAATCCCCTGACAACAATTATTTTGCCAGGCGAGTATTTCTAGTCCAATGATCCATGCCAGTAGAGATGAGAGGATGATTACTAACTGCCCTGTAAACACACTATACCCATTGTTCAAATGCAAGCCTCCGTGGCACATGCTCATAGAAAGCGATGACTGCTATTTGCATGCAAGATACCCAATTAGGAGGAGCATTCACTCTCTAATCGAACAACAGCCCAAATTAGGATTTAAACGGATAAAATACATTTTTTTTTTACTTCTATTCTCAACAGTGTTGCCAGTATGTCGACTATAATTTTGGTAATTTTCATGCTTGAACTACTGCGCAATACAAGTAGGATTATCAACGTAATCTTCAATATAATTGCTTAACTTAACGATAAGAAATATGGTTGTCAAAGAGGATTAACTCAATAGGTAAAGTCCCCCCTTTTTCTTATCTCTCCTCTAAAATACCCTAAATTTTAGACATTTGTTTCCTTTCTCTATGCAATTTTAAGATCTTGGAAAAGGCAAATATTTATAAATTATGCTGAAAACGATAGTTCAGCAGAAAATCTCCGTCCATTTTTTTTTTTTTTTTGGTAATGTTTTTGATCTTCGTCCCGTAAAATCATTTCCATCTACTCCCAAAGTTAATACCTTCAGCTCAGCCGTTCTTTAATGTAATGTTAGCGAAGTGCTTATTTCCGTTACCGTTAACCTACCTTTTGAGAGCCAGAATGTTATCCCTTTCTTTTCACTGCGTAGCAGTACATCTTGTCGACCTCTGAGAGAATTCCCTCAGCACCCCGACAATGTCGGCGTGTTGAACAATAGATAGGTGGACGTGCAACGGTTCAGTAGGGTTGCGGGTGGCCTGCTCAAAAAGGAAATTCGGACAGTGGCCATGTCACGAAAAACTATGCGCAAGACAATGAAGTGGCTAATGCCAGTTTCTGACACGACAGACGTGCTTCGTCATTGACCTGCAGATGCAGTTCAACAGCATCACGTTGGACTTGGCCTGCTACTTCACACAGTTTTTTAAGGGGTCTGAACGGAGAAATACTAATTAGAGTGTCATGACGATCCGCATTTGTGAAAATTTCGTGAGGTCACTTTATACAGTTGAAGGCGTATTTATGTATGGAGGGGGGAACAAGGAATAGGGAAAATCATGGTTGAAGGGATTGATCTCATCTTGTTCACCATTTTGTGAGAAATATATACGTATATCAATAAAACACTTCGTAGTTTGTAAGCTAAAATCCAGATCACCCAGAGATAAACCTAACCAATGTTTAATATTTGAGTACGTTGTTACCAAGCGCCTGCAGGAAGAAAAGAGAGAAGAAAAAAGTACTAGACGACTAGATGCTCCCTTTATTCTCCTAATTCTTCTAATCTTCTAATTTAAAAGGATTTCAGGTAATTATTAATGGTCAATTTTTTGCGCTGTCATTTATTTTTTTTTTAAAACAAAATACACCTTACAATTTTGACGGTTCTTGAACATTTAAGTACTTTGCTGTGCTTCCTTTATAAATGGTATTATTCAAAAATATTTTTACAAGTTTCAAACTTTTGATAAAATGTTAGTTATTTAATGATTATTATTTTGTTTATTTTATTAACTAATTAATTAATTTATTTATTTTTGCATAACACTTCGAAAGTCTTTGATATTGCCATGCAGTGAAGTCATGTTTCTGTATTTGTCATTTTCATCTTCAGACCTTAGTCAGTTTACAAATGTACGAAGCAAGAAACCCCGATACTTCTGAGATACAGAGTTAATCGTTTTTCCTTTGATTAATCCCCTCGTAAAGAGGGGAAAATCAAAATTTTAGGGTTCAAGTGTAGTATACATTCAAATAGCATGCATTTCAAAATTTCGTGATATTTATACATTTGCTCTCATGTATAAGATTACTTGTCAAATGTAGATATTCTAATTCAAACTTTATAGCATTATAGAATTAAGTACGGTTTGTTCAATAGCATTGCAGATAAATTATTGATTTGCGTGGGAGTGAAGTAATAGAAAGACTGCGACTTCAGAATTAATCTTTCGAGATTTTCCATATAATTAAAGAATAAAATATGCATGCAAAAAAAAGGCAAGAGAAAGTTATTTGGATCAGCATATGAAGCGAAAATAAAAAATTCAGCAGCCAACAAGAAAAGATAATTAGACGTTCAGATGCATACAATTGCTTTGGCGACAATTTTATTTTTTATCGTAATTTCAGACAAATCCTATAGACTCAGCATTGAGTTTTCCGAACCACAGTGATGACTGTTTTATTTACTTTTTTCCATCCTCAGGGTCTCATTTTTTTTAATAAATTTTTTCCTTATTCTTAACAATGTCTAAGAAACCAACTTCCTGTTTAATATCTCTCTTTTCCTCGTTCTGCTGCCTATCTAGTTCTACAGACGGAGAGCAAAGGATAAGAAATAGTACTGAAGAAAAGAAATTAGTATATTACGGGCATCCATCATCTAAATTTTGTCCACTCTCTTATGTTAATGTCATTGTGCAATAAACCCCCTTTGGCTATTACAAGATGTAATTACTTTTCTTTTAGAGGAATGCTCTTCCATAGATTTAAATTAAAAAACACTCTTCATTATTATTCCGGGGTGAGTTATTATTTAATTTACTTATAAGTCGATGACATCTCCACTACGTGGACAACTTCGTATACTGACTTCTTGTGGCAGTCCATCTCTAGTGATCATGGCAGTGATAGCAGCAACTTTTATTCATGTTATAATGGCCCATGTTTTAAATGTGATAATCTTGACTATTCGGAGAGGTTCAAAGATAAAAAGAAGATCTAAGATATTCTTTATGTAATGTGCTTTCCATAAAGATTGTTGTGTAAGAAATCTTTTTTTTAATCAAAATTCTTGAATTCAAGAGACTATTGATACCTGCTATGGTGTCATGCGGTCTATCGTCATAATTATTATGATGACAAAGAACTATCGAGAGAGGATAAAAATTTTAATGCACTCATGTGTCCTTTATAAAATTTAGACAAGTTGTTAGCTAACGTAATATAAACATGTTTTATTGGCTTGATTCTGCCACTATTACAAATGATCCAACTGTAGCCAAAATTGAAATGGCGCAAGAAGTGTTAATATTACGTTCCATCCAGCCATATGTGGTGGACTTGCATACGGACTGACAAAATGCTCCTAACAAGAAAAGAGAATGTTTTCGTTGGTTACTTGCGTATCTATTGTAAATTTCTATTCCCATCTTTTTTAATTCAAGACCATCCCTTTAGAGATATTTCAAGTAATTAGTTAGTACACGTTTTAGACATTTCTAATTGGTCCATCCAGAAATTAGTCATAGGGAAAAATTTATCATAAAATGAGCTACTTCCGTATTACTTACCGATGTGCCCATGCACCAAGTATATAGATGAAAGATTTTGATCACAGCTAAGTAATCAACTGCATTTTTCTTTTCTTTTTATGGACTTTTCTCTTCTGCTATTTTATTTTATTTGTCTGTTAGGAAGATTTTTGTATTGCTCAATTCAGTATCAATAAACGCTGGTGTCTTTTTTTATGGTATAATTTAATTTTAAGCCAACTCAAAAATATACAGTTATAAATAATAGTTTAATTTGTCACATGAATTATATAAATTATTTAGTAATAAATAGAAATGACTTATAAAGTTTTAATCTTATATGCTGTTGCTGCTGTTTTCATACGAGAGATTCTAAAACAATTAGAATGGGGGTGGGGGGGGGGGGGGGTGGGGGGGGGGGGGGGTGGGGGGGGGGGGGGGTGGGGGGGGGGGGGGGTGGGGGGGGGGGGGGGTGGGGGGGGGGGGGGGTGGGGGGGGGGGGGGGTGGGGGGGGGGGGGGGTGGGGGGGGGGGGGGGTGGGGGGGGGGGGGGGTGGGGGGGGGGGGGGGTGGGGGGGGGGGGGGGTGGGGGGGGGGGGGGGTGGGGGGGGGGGGGGGTGGGGGGGGGGGGGGGTGGGGGGGGGGGGGGGTGGGGGGGGGGGGGGGTGGGGGGGGGGGGGGGTGGGGGGGGGGGGGGGTGGGGGGGGGGGGGGGTGGGGGGGGGGGGGGGTGGGGGGGGGGGGGGGTGGGGGGGGGGGGGGGTGGGGGGGGGGGGGGGTGGGGGGGGGGGGGGGTGGGGGGGGGGGGGGGTGGGGGGGGGGGGGGGTGGGGGGGGGGGGGGGTGGGGGGGGGGGGGGGTGGGGGGGGGGGGGGGTGGGGGGGGGGGGGGATTATTATTAGGCTAGGAAAATGCAAAGTTCTTGGTGGTTTGTATAGACTGTTATACAAACATATACAGTTACTGCAAAATTAGGGATACGTGCTTTACGTGTTCAGAATAGTAAACTAAAATTAGTATCTGAGGCACTAGTATGGGAACTCAGAACTGATCAGAAGAAATTACTCTCTTGGGTAAAGACAGGGTTATGATTTCATATAAAGTTTCAGTCTTCATAAAAACAAAAATTCATTTAATCGAGAATACAAGGATTCTGAAATCTCTATATAACAAACTGATTAAAAAAAAATCACCATTCTTACATGTCTAGTTTCCAAATTGTTACATTTCAGTTAATAATGAGTTTCATGACCTGAAGGAAACAAAATAGTAATGTGAATTAAAATATAGTTCGGCACGAAAGCATGGAGTAATTTATGATTTTAGATCGGTTTTATGTTTATGGTGATACCGAAAACATTAGATCTCGAGGCCAATTAACTGAGTGCTCAAAAAAAAAAAATAATAATAAACAAATAAAAATAAAATAAAAATCAGATTAAATATATAAAAATCAAAATTAAAAAAATGCCAGGATAGTTTCCATAGTATACCAAAAAAAAAACCCTAATACGTCACAAGAAATTCCCTCTCCTCCGACCAATGTACGTATAGGTTGATTTGCATGTATTCAAAATCATAGCTTAAATCAGAAGTTACCAAATTTTCTCCGTTCACATAGCCCTGTATCTCAATAATTTATTTTTTCCACACCGTCTCAAGGCTAAAAGTAACAGTTTCTGTTTATTAAGCAGTAAGATCCAAACTACTTAAGTATTTGTGTCTTAAAGAAATAGTTGTCTGAATAAATAATTCATATAAATTGAAAGCTAAACTGTGTAATGCGTTGCACAGTTTTGGAATCAATGGCTTAGTGTCAATACTATGTTGTGCTAAACCAGACTTATGAGGTTTCATGTATTCGATATAATACTGATGTTCCTTCATTCTTTTTTCCACAGAACGGCTCCAAAGTATGATAAATTACATTCACACGGTATCTGGTAAACACCAGCTAATGATAAAGGTACCAGTTTGTCTTTTGTAGATGGCAACGAGTGAGAAATTTTGTTGATAGGAAAATATGTGGGAAAAAGATAATACTTCTTCAAAATTCTGCTAATAGGTTCTGAGATGCCTGAAATATATAAATTATTCGTCTCCATTTCTCGCATCCTACACAGGCGTAAAGAAACACTGCTGAAATGTTCAATAGTGTTAAATCACATACTGGCAGAATTTCTGTTTTAGATACTGTATATTTTTTAAAGTTTTAGCCAGCAATTGTAATTAACCTATTTCCATCCATAACAGTTAACTTTTTTCTCAAATCAAATTTAGATTTTTAGAAAAATCTAAATTTTTCTTTGGTAATTACTGTGGCCTTTACACATATTTTCAGCCACACTAACAAAATATGAACTTAACCTTCATGTTAAAAAACGTTTAGTTTTCTTGACCAAAAAGCTCTGGAAAGACTTTTATTGGGATTATATTGATCAAATGTATATAATAAACAACTAAGTTATACCAACTAGTTTCACCAACTAAGTCTGTTGCATCTTCAGGGTACATAACTGATGTAAGGCACTAAAAAGTAAAAAACTGTTACAAACTAAAATCAACCGATTCCAATTATATTAAACAAAGAACAGAGCGCGTACAATACATTCATAGAGCGTGGATCATATCACTTGTTGTTATTTAAGAACGTTCTATAGTTGGCACTATAATTCAGTTCTGGCGAGTTGAAGGATCTGATAAGGTTCTTCCAGATCACGGGCAAGATTAGTCCTTGGTTCCTGTTAAGGTTTTGTGTCATTTCTCAGGAACGAACCATACCATAGAATGGGATAGAAGCACAATTCCTTACATGGAGGAGGACTTCCGCTCCCGAATTTTTAAGGAGGCCACAACAGTTGCCCGCTGTACACAAAACCTTAAGAGCAACCAAGGACTAATCTTGCCCGTGATCTGGAAGACCCTTATCAGATCCTTCAACTCGCCAGAACTGAATTATAGTGCCAACTATAGAACGTTCCTAAATAACAAGTGATATCATCCACGCTCTATGAATGTATTGTGCACGCTCTGTTCTTTGTTTAATATAATTGGAATCGGTTGATTTTAGTTTGTAACAGTTTTTTACTTTTTAGTGCCTTACATCAGTTATGTACCCTGAAGATGCAACAGACTTAGTTGGTGAAACTAGTTGGTATAACTTAGTTGTTTATTATATAAAGTTGATCAATATAATCCCAATAAAAGTCTTTCCATGAACTTCCCTTATTTGCTCGCTTTCTTTCTTTCTTTGTTCCTTTATCTCTCTCTCCCTCTCTCTCTTTCATTAACTTCTTACTATGGCGACTAGTGCGGCATGATTTTATTCATTTAGCGCTGTCAATCTTGTATACAAGGGATAATTCAAAAACTGTGTACTTAGCATGACTACCTGAAGTCATTTTTAAGCCAGAATCTCAGTCTGGCTTACAACTGAAATAAGATTTCAGAATGGAGATGGAATCCGACTCAGATCGGATATCGGGGACATCCGATATCCGATCTGAGTGATATCCGATATCCGGAATCTAATATTATGGAGAAGTATGGATAGCAAAGTCTTCTTCTGTCTTCCTCCCGCTCCTAAGTATAGTCCTGGCATGAATTTTCTAGACTTAGATCTATTTTTTAAATTGAAAGCACAAACATTTATTGAGGAAATATAACTCTTCAGTGCCATTCATGAGGATTATGCTGAAGCGTCGTTGTCTCTTGACAATGGCACTGCTTATTTATCTAAAATATTAGATTAAAAAATGATAACGTGATTGAAAAAAAAGTAACGCTTTTAGAGATGCTTGAAGTGGAAGCAGTAATTAACTGTTATGATCATAAGTATCATTATTAAAATCACTAAAACCTCCTAAGAAATCTAATAATCAAAAATTATCAGGGAGTGAAACAAAAATTTGGAGAGACGAAACTGTTTTGATAACACCTGCAAATAGATTTTTAACGAAAATTCATGCTTCTCTCTCTCTCTCTCTTTCTCTCTCTGTGATAATGATTAATCTCCTGCTCGGAGAGAAAGTATTTATGAAATCTGAAACATTCTTACTGCTCCATTTTTGTTGGATAATTGGTGTTCACTAAATAACGAAGTTAGTGTTAATGGTTCTCATAATTGATGAAAAAGCACATTTTGCACAGATAACTTTATGTGGGAATTTGAAACAAACAATCAATCACCCACACTATGCCATGCAGAAGAGACTTTCATAGCCGCGAGGAGTAAGATAAGCACAGTGCATGTCCACAAGTTTTTCTTGCAGGGAGTGTAGGAATCATAAACCTTTATAATTTGAAGGTTTGTAATTCCTACCACATAATTCTCTTTCGCTGTTATGCTGTTATTTAGAAAAATAAAGAAAAACAAATAGCTTCATTTTCTATTTATAACTTTTGAACATAAGTGAAAGCCTTCCTATAACTTTATTTAACGAATACGACATTCGGAGTAGCGTGAGTTAAGTGATGCTTGGATGAAATCTGTGATTCTTTTATTCAGTTGGTTAGAAGGGTAATCTCTCTAAGATGCACGTTATGTGCAACAGAAAACAGGAGGAGTAACATCCAGAAATACAGGATTTATTCTTCGATAGAAATAGTCTAGTCGAGAGTCACTTAGTTCGATGCAAAGTTTTTTTATGTTTAATGGAATCGATGTTGATTTTTAGGCAATAATAGCCTGTAAGTGATGTAACAATGAAAGTGGTGCAATAGGTGGTACTTTGAATTATAAGTAAAGCATTACATTCCTCCCATTAATCCATGGTAAACACTGGTTCTGAAAGACACGCCTGATGTTCTATGAATTGAAAAAGTAGCCTTTTTGCGTTTATGCAATTTCGTTGAAAATTGCGAAATCAACATTTTGCGGCTCAACATGAATGGAAGAGGCATTCGAATTGGATCAAGTTCGAGCCAAATACCATCCGATCCGAAGTTCATATATCGTCAGTTTTCGTTATCTGCTACTTCTTTAAATCAATTTTCTGCTACTTCTTTAAAGAGACTTCTTGTCTAAGATTATTTTAAGACGAATCAGAACGTTTACTTAAAGAAGTGGTAGAAGGTTCGAAAGTCAGATAGATGTTAAGCTATTCAGTTTGAAGATGTCAGTACGCTCATTTATGAAGTGTCAAGAAGTTTATTTGAATTTGTCAAACACTTATTTCAAAAACTGTTCGTATTCACAAACAAGTGTAGAAAGGAGACCCGAAATAAGATTTTTTCCCCTCTCTCTCTCTCTCTCTCTCTCTCTCTCTCTCTCTCTCTCTCTCTCTCTCTCTCTCTCTCTCTCTCTCTCTGTAGGCTTCTTTTGAGCTCATAGTCATATTAAGGGAATAAAACTCAGGACTCTCTCTTTTGAAGAGTTAACGCTTTGCGGATCTTACATCTTGGGTAATCCGATTCCGCCACTAGTGGTAAAAGAGACCAAAAGAAACTTCACCCCAAAAAAAGAAGTCCATTGAAAGTGATTACACTCCAAGAAGCTCCTTGAATACGAAAATTCGATGATTCTCCAACGTTGAGAGGATGAATTTTAAACATATTCTAAATAAAAAAGAGAAATATTTCTTATATGAAGAGTGTTTCCTCGTTTCTTTTTTTTTTTTGTTTATTTGCTAGCATTATTCCTATAGATCAATGGTCAGATATCATGCTCCGTTTTCTTCTTCGGAAGGAAGATGAAAGACGAAAATAATGAGCCCTTAGAACACTCTGATTAGGTAGTCTTTGAAGCGTCTTACACCTTTATCTGTATGTTTCCGAACTTACTAAAGGAACGACGAAATGCAAAAACAAGTTCCCATCGCTAAAATCGCATTACGTAGCTCGCACGAGAATAACCATGGAAAAGGGGAATTTCACAGTCATTGCGGAGATCTGTACGAGGAAATAAACACTTTTACGGAACGCTAGAGCACACCTAATTACACCTTAGCATTCCGATGGGTGATAACGGGAAGGGACTCTGATTTGTCAATGCGGCTAGGAGCGTTTCGTGACACGAATGAATCGGTGTATTCTCTTCAAATGCAGCCTGTTTTGAAGGGGAAGTGGAGCGTGAAGTTGCTCGAAGGCTAACTGGGATTCAATGAAGTACGTGGCTTCCGAAGTTATTTACAGCCACGGGGATGACTCAAAGAGTGTGCCTTTGAACTATATGAAAGATCACCTTTTTTAAAATGATATTCGGTTTTTCGCTGATAATATCAATGCTCTGGAGGAACTAATTTACGTACTGTTTTCTGGAAATGTATCACTTCCAGCACTTACAAGCAAAGTGGATTTATTTTAATGCTGTTCAGTGAGAAACTCATTCTGTTTGTTGAGTTTCCATTTCAATTCCGTGGAGGGCATCTTACGGTGAGAAAATTGAGTAAAATCCTCTCAAACATGAAAAGCTGCTACACTTGTTGCGATCGCTGTTTTCATTTCTCCATGTCAATTATTTTCTTCTCTCTCTCTCTTCTAAGAAGATGACAATATAGTTTAATGAAGAATATTAAGAAGTTGTAAATGGTTGATGTCGAACATCTAAGTTAATAAATCAATTCAAAACAGCATGATGACTCCATTACGACAGGCATAAAAAGTAAAATTCAAATTTTTGTTGGAAATGAGTTTCACACGTAAAGTCCCGAACTTTTTTGTGTTTTCAGATTACACAACTTAACATTTTTGCCAAAACGCCTGAAAACATTTTCATTTTGTCGATTTCATTTTATCAATTTGTTAAGCCCTTGTGTTTCTTTCCACAATTTTAATAGTGTTTATTAATATAACTAATCAGTTTGAAATGCTTCCTGTGGGCAGTGAACACTGACTTGCGCTCAATTACTTTAACCAACAAATAAAATGTTTAAATGAAGTATTGCGTAGACTAGAATTTAACCTTTGATTTCATCATCTATAAAATAAACAAAAACAAAAACTTTTAAATTTCTAACAGTAGAAATTTAAACTGTCAATATAACCTTGCAACTTCCATATGAAACAATCAACAGTTTATGAATTTATAAGCATCTATCCGCATGTATCGTTCATGTGAACTGTATTTACAAAAGAAGTTGAGCCATTTTACTCCTGGAGTATTACTGTTGCAAACTTCTTGAGTTTAGATAGTTAAGTGTTGCTCCCGTATTACTCAAAATCAATTCGTAAGATTATAGCACAATTATAACTTTGAAAATCAACAGTGACTTACTACATTAAAAGAGGGAAACGGAATGCATTGATAAGAACCCCAGAAGCAGTCAGGAAAGCATTACTCCTAACTACTGCGTGATTCGCTGTTATTGGACAATAGAGTGAGCATGTTTAGATAGGGAGACCTTCTGGAGAAAGTTGCTATTGGAGTGTATATTATCCATTAAGTATCAGGCAGACATTTAAGATTAGTGGCCTAGCTAGCGAGAGGACAGCATACCCGTTCTCCAACCACCAATCTGTGAACAGTCTTGAAAAAATACCTTATCTGATTTTAAGAGTAGAGAAAACATAATTATTTAAGTTTGGCCCATATATACACGTTACGTAAAATGTACGATAGGTTACAATCTTTAATAGCTAGTACTCGCATTAAGAAAGATATTTTGTTGTGATTCCACGAAATCTGAACGCCGTATTTTGGATAATTCTGTGTTGCATATTCTGTAGTAGTCAACTGGAAACAACCCAACTGAGTTGAGCATCAATATGATGTTGATGATTTTATCATAGTACAGCGGTTATGGCAACATAATTTGAGGAAACTGGACGGAAATTGGATTAGACTACCATCACCATGTTTCGATCTGAACCCAATAGAGAATGAAAAGAGCTGGCATCAATTAAGAGCAAGACCAGAAAGTCAGCTGCTTATCTGACGATATCTAACCTAAGTTACTTCAACCTAAGGTTAGGTCAATGAACATTATTCTCATCACCCGAACCACCTATTTGGGACAGTGCCTTCTGCAGTCCCATTTTGAAACCACATAGTCTGATTATTTGTGAGTATGCATTTTTTCCTACTCTTTTCCTTGCTGTTAGGTTATAAATGATTTAAGGAAAAGCAGCCGAAGACTTGTGTGCTCTGCATAATGGTCAGCGTCCACTTTTAAAATAAAGCCAAGGTTATCATTACCGGATGTACTTACTCGAGTATCTTAAAACACTTCTTTTGTTTTCTTCCTTTTCTTCATCTTATCTTACGGCTAGCGCTTTTTTCTCCTGACTCACTTTAGCTAATGGCCTTTTTACGATGGACAACAAAGAATTTAAGAAGAGGCATTACTTAGGTCATCGAACTTGTGTTAAGACAAGAGGAAGTTTTGGAGGTGGCTGTATTAATTTTATCGTTGTATCTTGTGATTGCTTTTAGCGCGTGGTCATTTGATATAAATATGAAGGTAACCTTTCATTAAAGAAACAATGGTATACGTGTGAAGTGCAATATTCCATCGAAGTGTTTATTTACGACTTTTGTAGTAAGTGAACACTGATGTTGGAAGACATCTACAATATTTATAAATGTTTTAGTTAGATGCCCTATTTGTAGTTTTATTTTATTTTTTATTAGGAAATTATGTTATACGATCCTCTAGATTGGAAGGGTACTTTTTAGTATTGTCTCCGTTTCCTTAATCCTCGAATTGGTGAAGAATTCACTACACCATTACAGAGTTCGTGATCTTTGTGACGAACATGATCTGGGACGTAAACGCTCTTCCTATACAAGAAATCTTTTACTTAAATGATGCAGAAGTTCATCTAAATGGAAAGATTAGGTAGCTGATAACCTAATCAGCTACCATCCTGGCCTAAGCCATCGGGAAGCACTTTTAATTCAAGATACCACGTAACTGACTCTATCCAATATTAATTGTGTTCCTTGAAAACACGGACTTAAAAATTGCTAACTGATCTGACAAACCCGTGGGAGGTTTTATCTATCTCTGTACAATCTGCATACTTACCACGTTTAACTGATCATTGTTAACATGGGTGTCTAAACGAAACACATGTTGAAATAAATGACTTTAATTTCTTTGTTTATCATAGTATCCAGTCGAGGGGGAAAATTTTTCAGAACTTTAAATGGGGTTTTGGTGAAGAAGAAATCCCACAAGGAAAAACGTAAACGTAATTTTCTTAATTTTCTTGTTTATTTAGTGCAGATGGCGCCATGAGCACTTTATCAAGTCGAAGAAGACCGGAGAAAGGTAAGAATGAATGTTCATTGCGTGTATCGTACCGATCGACATCTTGAATGATTTTTACAATAACTTAATTCAACGTTTTTAATGTAACTAATTAGTAATCTTTAATTCACATAAACGAGTTATTAATGATATTATTTCCACGTATTTAAAGTGCATAAATTTGTCTCATTATAGATAAGAAATCCGTAAAGAAAGAAAGAAAGAAAAACTGTGGTTTAATGCGAGGTGTATCGAAAGGAGGAGGTAAGGGATACTTTTATTATTTATTTATTTATGAACTAGTTATAGTTCATAAATAAATATAAAGAAAGATAATTTTAAGCATTTTCAGCAAAACAAATTTCTAATTCCTGTTTTATTGTACATTGATTAGGCACATTGTGAAAAATAAATTCGTATTCATTTGTAACAAGTTATGAACATAAGGATATCTTGTAATACGTAACCATATCACCATATGGTGATTGATAATCCAAGGTAATATCTATAATGCAAGGTTCCCTAATAGCTGTCATGTTTCTGTCATTTTAATGGCGTTGATAGAGCAGTTTCATTTCAAACATGCTGAACTGATTTTTTATAATCGGAATTCCCTTTTTAAATTCGTTTGTAACATTAATTTATTTAATGTTACACTTTATTGCAAAATTTTAAAGTTTGGAATTCAATTAATGTTTTAAAAGTTTAATTAAAATAAATTAAATCTGCTAAATGAAATTCATCAGCTTTTCAAACTAACTGTGCAAATAATTATACTCTATATTGGGTAACTGATAACAAACTCAGTGACGTGTAATGCTATCGTTTGCTACTGCAGACCAATAATGATTTGGCAATTGTTGCTTTCAAAAATAGCTTTCTGGTACATTCTGTCATACCAATGAAGTGTATAAAAGTAAACATTGTTTGCATTTGAAGTGTTAATAAATACTCAAAATAATATCTACACGCTCCAAGGTTCCTCTTTCTAACAGGTTAATGACATACAAATTGGAAGGAAAGGAATTTAAATCAGTTGTATCACTTCGGTGTTAGTTTTACAGTCATCAATATTCCACTTGTTTTAATCTCTATTCCCTCACGAGGAAGGAGGAAAAGGTAATTTTCTTTATGTATCAATCGTGGCATAATTGTTGGCAAAGAGAGAGATAATTTATGTACTCGAGTCCATTATTGTTCTTAGCCATTTTCTAGTTAGTAGATAATTTATGAATACGGTAAGCGATAATTCCTGTTGCGGGTGAACTGTTATTCTCGGAAATAGTTGCACACCCTGAAATTTTTCATCCCTAACTTAGTTAATAAATTAACTAAGTTATAGCTTACTACTTAATAAAGCCTTTAGCACTTGTGGGACATAATGCGTTTGTGATTGATGCTTTTACTTGCACAGTATAAATTATTATTAATAAAAAAATTCAAATCAAGGTTCTTAAATAATATTGGTAAATAAGGAAATGTTATTAAATCAGCTTATCGACAACGAACATTACCTCTACATAGAAAAATATTAGAAAACTATATCCACCAGAGGAGGAAAATAACGATATTTCATTACGATGATGAATACAGGGAGATAAGTAATAAATATTTAAATTACAAAATATCTGTGACACAACAGTTTCTTACTCTCGCAAGGTGATCGCTAAAGGGCTCGAATAACTTCAAGAAACGGTCAACAAGTTCGTCTAGGTGAAGAATTAACGATTCGCACGATTTCACTGTCATGCGTGACTCATCCTTGACCTAATATCATGGATGACATATTTCAGTGTTACAGTGGTTCTCCGTGACTTACGTATATTTAATTAATAAAAAGGAATAAATTTGTTTCCCAATCCGATATTAAGCAATCATCGCTATCATATACCTAAAAATTTAATGCAGTTTTATTTTGTTTAAGTTCTATCGGATGGAGCCAAAATAACTACCGTTGATAATAATTGCTGAAAGTAGTATTACATCGCTATAGTGAGAAGAAGAAAAAATGTTTGATTTAAAACAATTAAAATTGATTTACACAATTAAAATCCCATGAAGTTCAAATACATTCCCTCCACTTAGCATTAGGGGTGATAAGAGCTGTGAAAATGTACATTAGCGGGCACGCTAGTGAGTTGTGTATATACTTAGGGGTGTTTGAGATAAGTAAACACCCCTACGTTTACATAGAGGGGAAAGCGAAACGTAAACCTTATAGTAAATCAAGCGTCACATGGAAACATGAGTGTGGTAAATATTGTGACTACGGAACTCGAGCATGTGTGTGCACGTGTTGCATCAATTAAGTTCGAGAGAATGAACTTAATGTTGTCAGCTGCTAATCGATCTTAAGAAAACGAAGTCATTTTAAATTCCGTTTCAAAGTGCTGAACTCACCAAATAGTTAAAACCACTGCCTTAGAAATCGCACATCGTGAAGGTTGAAATCGGCTTAATGGAAAATGTGAAGAGGTAAATACAATAAGAAAAGAAAATAAGGGGTAGGCATTTAGAGGTAAATACAAGTGGAAAGCTCCAGAACTAGGTGTAATTAGTTCCGTATTTTTAAATGAGAGCATACAAAAAGGCATTTAGAAGTAATTTTAACTAGTAAAGGGCAATTACAGCAGTTCCGTATTCGTTTTCAAGGGGATATGAGTAGGAATTTAGAAGTAATATGGAATTAGAAAACGTGTTCAAAAATACGGAACTAACTGCATGCTTCACGTTTTCCATGAAGCAGAACGGCAAATTTATACCTCTGTGCTCCTTCCATAGGATTTCATGGCGAGTGAACAGCTAAAAGAGTGCAGTTTTTTAAGTACGGACACGTCTTTATTTATATGTTCTAGTTTTTAACTGATCAAAAACAGCAAGACTCTTGAGATTTTGCGAAGTTTAGAGAAAGGAATGCTCCTAGAAATAAGTCCCCAACTCCGATAACGTTAGAAACTTGCTTAAGTGCATATTAAATAGGCGGAGCAACAACCTTAAGCAACAGCTGAGATTGAAGTGCTTTCTAATAAATTCGTCTCTCTGTACTATCTTCTGAGTTTCGTCTTTTTAAATAACTTTTGGACTCATTATACAAAATAATTACAAAATATGTGTAGCGATAATAATAAGAAATCATTTTTATTTCATTAACGAATGTTTCATATTTAATAGTGATTCAGATACACCATAATTTTTCTTAAATATGAAAATTAAAATAAAGACTATTTTAATAAATTCGTAATACTGGTTGAGAGAAGGGTGAAGTTAATCGACCGTGAGATGCTGTAATTAATACCCTTGGAGGGTAATGGATGGCAGTGCTGTAGCCAATGAAGTTCTAACTGAAGCTTGGCTATTGCTATTACCCTCCTGCCATGATCAGAGCTTTAATAGCTCAATAACACCTTATCCTTACACTGTCCTCTACAGATAACGGGTAAGATGAAAGAAAAGCATTCTTACTTCGCCCCTTTAAGCCAGTCCTTATAAGGATATAAGGAACGCGTAATACTATAAGTATTGTGGCATATTCTGAACAGTTTTATGAATCTGCTTAAGGAAAGTTAGATAAATAAAATATCTGTATCTTAAGGCAACCATTGTAATGGGAATTGCAATCTATTGAACTGCTCAAGGCTTAGCATATTTCCAAATTCGTCGCATTGTTTTCCAGAAATATATAATGAATTACATTTTTATGATTTTTTTGTTGTTTAGGAAAAATTCTAGGCAAAGTACAATTTATTAATCTCACGACGTTGCAGGGAGAAGAAAAATGTGAATTTTTAAGATTCACATGAACCGCTATAAAGTCACGTGTTTAAATGAAAAAGCGGTTCTGTTTAAAGACACTGAAATGTTTTCAAAATACGCCTCGCGATATCTTTTATTTTAGAAGCTCGTGTGTTGCAAATCACTGCATCAAAACGTTTGGAGGAAGGGAAGCATTAATAACATACAATCTACCTTTAAAGGCAATCATTTTAAACATTACCAGCCACTAAAACTATTTGATTCCATGCAACACGCACAGCTTTCTTAAATTCATTTTCAGCCATCATTTCGCAACTTAGTCACAAAAATAAAGCGAATGCAGTTAAAGTAAATGAAAATCGATGATACAAAGTTCAAAATAGAAAGTGCAGCTAATCGAGCATGAGATGTCTTCGAATTTTAAACAGCATAAATCACAAGCGTAACTAATGTCGGCACAACGTTTATCACCGAAAATGGCATCGCATTCTTGTATAAAGTGGAAGGGCGCTACGCTAATATTTGACGTGTAATTACTCAGAAAGCAATGGATTGGTTGATAATCCATTAACAGGAATTGCTAGTTTAGACAATAGTGTGTGTTGATAACTTAATAAACTAATTAAAATGTGTTCAGTAATAAAGCAAAAGGGAATCTGCTCCCATTGTGCCACGAATAGTTCTCCGCAGCCCCTCTCCCGATCTTTTGACAGGAAGACAGCAGAAAATTCCTCAATAGTCCTGATACTAATTAATTTTCCATATTTACCCCACCCTCGATTGTACTTCAGTCTTCGGTACCAGCATTAGTATTTTCATCCGACATCTATCCAGTAACATGGAGTAAAGTTTCTATCAGCTTGTCTCTAAACGGGGAGATAAGAATAAGTCGGTTAACCATTAAGCTGTCAACTTATTACTCTCAACTCAGTTCTCTCACCTTTCCAAACCATGGAAGTGCTTAGAGAAGAAGTCGGAACACCGATGAAACTAGTCGTGATTTATTAAAGGTTTCTGTTATACTTTCTCGGGTAACAGTCAAGTTTTACTTTTATAAATAAATATATATATATATATATATATATATATATATATATATATTAAAGCAGTAGCATGTCTCTTACGGAAACTCATCAGATAAAAGTGAATGCCAAGTTAAAAATTACTAATATAAAAGAGCTACGAATGCTTTTATTAGTGTACAACTTAAAGTTATTTCAGCTGAAGAGATTATTTCAGTTGCTCGGAAAAAAAAATCTGCCATATATCTGATAAATATTGAAGCTTTAATTGACAATCGTTTCTGAATATTTCATATTTCAAATAACTTAATATGAAGTTATTTTCAGTATTACTTGTTTATTTTTTGAATATTGCTTCTTTCTTCCTGTTATTTCTTCTCACACGAACACCTTTAATGTAGTTCACTGTTTTACTCACCTGTGTTATTTTACTCGGGATAAATATTCTGTATATTTAACTTTTGTCTTTTGTACTAATGTTTATACCTGTTTTCAGATCATTGATAAAACACAACCTGAGCAGCGGTTCCACGTATATCAGGACAATTTCGAAAAATTTCAGGTACGTTTCATTTCCCATTTGTTCCTAGTGACTATATTTACTGATTACAAAGTCGGCTGAAAAACAACTTTGATGTATTCAACTGAATTCTAAATAAGACTCGAGACTAGAAAAACAAAAGGTACCATAATATGTACACGCATACTTTGCGCAGGTTAATTATCTTAACATAGCTGACTTAATTTGTTATTTGCTTGCGAAACGGTAAATCGAAATGTATCTCTTAGAGACCATTCTCTTTATTTATATTTTGGATAAAAGAATAAAATTAACTTAATCAACTGTAGGAATTTTTCTTTAGACGAGGGTGATACAATGTCATGTATTCAAAATGCCTACAAGTGGAAATTTGCAATAACGTTCGCCAGCTTTCTTTTTAGATATACTGACTTTAGATGTAATTTTAGGTTGGGAGTTTTCTTTACCTTTGCTTAGCGCGTAGTAGGGATTTTTCCTTATATTATAAACGAGGCTGTTTGCCTAAGATGAAAGAATCAATATGTTTCTGCTTGCATGTATTATCGGTGGTTAAGTACTCAGAACTGTATTACTACCGATACTGTGTACAACTACCGATATATAACTCAGAACCTAAGTTATATATCGGTAGTTGCAGCATGCTATTATACATAAATAGATATTTAGGATAACCGCAAATTTACGTAGATTTTATTGCGATAATACATGAAAATATAATTTCATTATCGCACACCATAGTGTGACTCCTCCGTAGTCAGAGAATTAAAAGGTGCATTTTCAAATGCAGGTGTTAGCCAGTCGTGTATGAATTTCATTCACAGAGTTTCTCACTTTCTGAAACTCGGGTTTTTGTTTCCAGCATAAAGAGGCAAACTGAACACTGACAATTACTTGCTAGGGTCTTTATTCAAACCAAATCCTCAGAGGATGAGTTCTATGTTACATCTTATTGGTCAACGTCCTTTCTTATAAACTTCGATTGTTGTTTTTAATATTCAAACAGCAATTTAAAGAAAGAATCGATGCTGTTCTTTGCGAGGATACGAAATTTCCTTTGTGATTTACCTAAGTTATAAAGAAAATAAGTTCATCTGCTTCGTACTGTTGAACAACAAAATTTAAAAATAATAAAAAATGAAGAAGAACGAGAGAGAAAAAACATAAGTTAACGGAACAAGCACATATATCACGGGCGCAATACCTTCATTTGATATTTTCCGCATGAAATATGGTTCGTTATAATGGTAATTAAATTTAGCCCCCAAAACATCTTAGAAACTAGAATAATATGCAAAAATCTAAAGAAACGTCTTCTTAATATCTTCGGCTGCATCTTGCCGGCAGGATTCAGTGTACTCTATAATTTACCAACGTTATAATTTTTTATGAGGGCGTGGATTAATGATGGTGTCTGAGAAAGGAAGAACAGCGAAATAGTTGATTCATCTTCATTGACATTTTATGTCTGCTTTAACGAAAAAATTTAGGGAAGAATTAATGGCTGTGACATAAATACCCGAAGAAAGGATTTTCGGCTACACCATCGATCACACGCCATGAACCATAAACCCTGTGCCACAGAACGCAGGAAAAAAAAAACTCCTTTTGTCATAATTGTTTGCATTGACTATGACAAACCGCTTCGAAATTTTGGTAGGTATATAAATTTCAACGCCTATTATTAGTTAATTTTATCGTCATTATTTGTTTATTGGTGGTCAGTAAAATTTGCATTCTTATCTCTCGTAAAAAACAAAACCTAATTTTTTACGTTTTTGATATTAACCTTCAAAGTTCTGAGAAATCAAACGTAGAAATGTTTACGTACTTAACAAATCTAACTCTGTGTAAACTCACTGGAATTAATAATGAAATTTAGTGACTAAGGCTTCTGAATCAGTTTACTTTTCTCGCTAAGATCCTCTCACTGGAAAAAGTCATGCGATGAGAATGACATATTGTATCTACTAGCCTTGGGGAGTCAGAAGAGGAAGCGTTAATGCATTTAAACTCAACATTTTAAAACGATACGTAAGCCTCATCTTTAATGTGCACAATTGAAACTAATTATTAAATCTGCATGGAATTACCAACCAGTTTCATAATATACAGAGCTTACAGTTAATTAAAAAAGGAAATCATTTATGAATAAAATTTGAACATTTGAATTCATTTCATGATTTGAAATTAAATGCCCTATAAAGAATATAAAATAAACTATATGCATATAATTTCTTTAAGTTATCAATATGATTTTAATAGATATATATATAAAATCAATGATTTTAGAGAAATATAGTTGTATAGTTCTTAATGCATTTGTCTCCTGTAGCCTAAATATCATTCTTAAGATTGTGGTTTATTAGACCGTCAGCGCTCTAATTTGTAATATTACTGTTTTATGAGCTTAATTTTTATATTAATATATATCCTCTATTCTAAGGACATGAATATTAATTTTCTAATATGATCTAATTGAATACACCGATATAATGGACATCGGAATAAATAACGCTGTAACCACTACCAAAGACAAAATGTGTTCATGATATATATTTGGAATAAACTGCATTGATAGCCATTTCTTTAAGGTAGAGGATCACTATTCTACGGAATAGTGGAATAGAATTGCGTTCCTCATCCTTCCTGGGAGAAGAGGACAGTTCTTTAATGAAATCCAGAAGTTTCTCAAGAGATTTATGAATCGAATCATGGGTATTAAGGAATTACTGGGTTCTTCCGAATAAAAGACGAATCGGAGCCTTTACAATAACCGCTAATGAATTTCATAGTTAGGATCACGTGTTAGAAAGTAACTATTAAAAGTGAAATGCCTTTTCATTTATCAGTAAGGTGCACTTCTATAGGCTAAACTTTATAAAGGATGCGAAATAAACACAAACCATTCATATGTCATGAACGCTGATCGAAAATATTCGCTAGCTTTATTGTTTCTAATACTTTCTGAACTTGTGCCGCTACTTTCCTGGAAACGGAACATATCGATCAACCGTATTGCTATAATCTCCTCCAAATAATAACTTGTGTGCCTTACCTATGGCTGATTGATCGCGTTCTACAGTTTGCTGCATTCGAGTTTCACAAACATTTTGATGGGTTTTCCGTATTTTATCTTTTATTCTTGCTTTTGATATTCTTGTAAACTTGGGCGTTTTCTTTATTATAAGAAAGAGATTGAATTTTATTTTCTTTATTTTTAACCTATTCTATTAATTTCAGCATATCTTGTATCCTGAGGTCCACCTTTCCTGTCATTTGTGCATACATGAACTTCGACTTTCTCCGTTTGTATGTTCTCATTTTTAATACGAGAAAGAGTAATTAAAATGAATGTAGCTTCTGGGTATTCTGGGGCGGGGGAGATTGAGACAGCCTTCCCGTGGCCCCACTGCCAGTAGTGTTACTCCAATTGTGGTACCTACATTGTAGGTACCACAATTTGTCTGTACCACAATGTACGTTGTGGTATAGACAAAAGAAGCCCCAGAGATGAATCACAAGTAACATGAAGTTATTGTCTCAAACAAGGCGTCCAAAGGTACCAAGCCTCCTTGACCACTTACAGCAACTATGATAAATACAAAACTTAAAAAGCTCCATGCCCGCTCGATCGTCGCCGGAATAACAAGGATCGCATTGCTTGTTTGGGTGGAGGGCAAGCTTCGAAAAATAGGTTAGTCCCCTAAACAACTCTCTAAATATATGTTCCTTAAATATAGGACTATCTAAATCCAAAGACAAAGCAATTGACGTCTTGGCTCTACACTAAATTCACTTGCCTGACACAGCCCTCAATAGACTAAAATCCCAGGCCTAATTCTCGTGTCTTATAACTGCCATCCCAAGCATGGCCTGGCACCCCACATCCGGCCTGGCCTCAAGGGCATAACCCAATGTGTACCTGATGCAGAATACTCCATAGGTATTAAAGTTCAAAATACCACCATCTACAATGTCTAAAAACCACCATCGCAATCCTGGCCTGATCAGATGGACCGGCTACCACCTCACCCTGCTATCTATGTTGGTGACTTCAACTCTCATCACACCATGTGGGGCTATTCCTCTAACAACCGGGACGGTAATAATGTAGTTAACTGGATGGATACATATAACCTGTATTTGATTTACGATGCCAAGAGGGAAGGCACTCTCCACTCAGCCACATAGAACAGAACCTACACCCCAGATCTGTGCGTAGTATCTAAAGACTCTGAAGACCACCCTCTGCCAAAAACCAGAACCATCCTCAGCAGATTCCCTAATTGCCAGCATTGTTATACACTAATAGAGACAGGCTTATTAATCCCAGTCATCAGCGGAACGCTAATCGCTATATGGAACCTTCACTGGTGCAATTGGAAAGCATTTCAGAAACAAATCGAGCCAACCATTAGAGCAATTCCACCCACCCCTAATTGCTATTCCAGATTTGTTAAACTAATCAAAACTGCATCTAATGCCTATATTCTTAGAGACTACAGAAAACAATACATCCCATGCTGGAGTAGAGAAACTGAGAACTTTTAGCCAAATATGAAGAGACTGAAGACCCGACTCTTGCTAAGGAGCTCATAGCAACGCTGGATGAAAACAGAAAGGAAAGATGGATCTCATCTCAACCATCCTTGAACTCGACTTCACCACATCTAACTGGAAAGGCTTGTCACTTCTGAGAAAATTAGGTGGGGGCGTAACCAACAACAAACAAAACAGAGATAACTCCTGTTCAAATGGTAATTACTTATTTAAAACGTTCAAGATACGTCCCAGCTCTATCAGGAAAATTATTGTGAATCTTCCATTAGACAAATCCTGATAATTTCACCATCATCCAAAGAGCACTCCCGATTGAACAAGCTGGGTTCAGGCCGGGAAGAAGTTGCCTGGCCCTGACAACACAGATTGAAGCAGGCTTCTAGAAGAAACTTAAATCCGGAGCCACTTTCTTTGACCTAACATCAGCTTATGGCACAGTCTGAATCAGGGGCCTCCTCCTAAAGCTAGGAAATATAAGGTTGAAAAACGTTCCAGCATTTTGAATCCATTCTCTCCAGCAGAAAGATTTGGGTCCATATTCACGGAAAAAAGAGCAAGACAAGATTCCTTCACAACAGTCTCCCACAGGGCTCTGTGTTATCCCCTTTACTCGTTAGCATCTACGTGTACGACTTACTACCTACCAGCTCAAGTAAGTATATGAATGCTGATGACCGAGCGACCCTACATCAATCTACCTCCTTTGCCAACCTGGAATCAACCTTTAACACAGACCTGAACATCCTGGAAGAGTACTTCAAGCAGTTCAACTTGAAGCCCAATCCAACAAAAACTGTGTCCACGATTCAGAGGCGAATCGACACCTCAACCTTTCTTTCTGTGGAAAAATGGTAGAACACGAGCCTCACCCGAAATACCTTGGATTGAGCCTGGACAGAAGCCTAACCTATAAAAGGCACATCAGCAACCTGTCCAATAAAATTAAAACGAGAAATAATATCATTTCAAGGCTTGCTGGAACAACCTGGGGTTGTGGTGCAGAAGTTCTAAGGTCGTCTGCACTAGCTCTCGCATTCTCTGCAGCAGAATGTTTTGCCCCTGTCTGGGAAGGAGGTGCACACTAACATTATAGATGCCCAGCTAAACTCTACCATACGCACAATTAGTAGGACAGTGAGAAGCACTCATCTCTCCTGGTTGCCTGTCCTATCTAATATTGCTCCACCAAACATACGGAGAAGACAAGCCTCGAGTAAAGAATTTAATAAAAAGTCAGAACTTTTCACCTTAAGATAAAAGTCACAGACGTATATATTAAGCAAAAACTGACGGTGTTATAACATTTCTTAAAGCATGCTCTGGAATTATTTCTTTTTACTGTGTAATTTTCTACTGAAGAAGTGTCAAGTTTAAGAGATAATTCTATCCCTAAAGAAACAGAATAATAATAAAAATAAGATGTGTTTGCATTCAGAATATTTTATTCTCTTCGGTCTTAAAAAAAACCCCCCATAAAACTTACAATAACTAGTGCTTAAAAGGTATTTTTAGTTGAATTAAGTCAGATCTCAATTTCGGTCGAATTATTCATTATTTAATGATGTTAAGCACGTTACTCGAGGCGATTAACTATTAACCTTTCTTAGTCGTCTGTAGACAGAGAGAAAAAGAAAGCAATATATGAAATTCAGAATGCGACCATATGTTTCGTGCAAACATACTACATCAGATATAAAATAAATGGAACGTGTTTCCATAGCAACATGCAATTACTAGAATTGTCTATTACAAATATGTGCATGACCGAGTGACAAGTAAATGAAATGCGAGATGTAGGAAACTTCGAGTTGAATTTGATAGAAAAATGTACATTCTGAAATTTTAAGGACTGATGAAAATCTTTTTTTTTTTTTTTTAATTTATACTAGAAATTGTCATTAGAATGAAAATGGCACGATACATAGAGATGCATTGTTGGCAATGAAATGTTGCAGGGGGGGGAGGTAGGGATCACATCTTCTGCAATTTAAAATAACATTCGTCATTCGCAAATTAAAGCGAGAAATATAAAGATAAAAAATATCATAACTCTAGCACAATAATAGGAGTCTCCTTAGCAAAATCAGTTTCAATGTATGATGTTCTTTGTTGGAAAGACTTGGATTCGAATCCCATGCCTCATTCGGATTATGATTCCTGAGATTCGAATTATCCTCATACGGAGGTAGCAAGGTTTTTCCTTTCGAAAACTCGTGTTTTTATTGCTCGAAATAGGCAAACCTGCTAGAATAAACAGTGATTAAAACAGATATAGGAAATAGGAAACTACTGGAATAAGAATGAACCATTCTATTTCATCAGATCTGGTTTCAAAATTCTCCATGGTACCGTGGGATCTACGCATAAGCATTAACGAGATTGCTAGATGGCATATGATGATCAAAATCTTGTCGGGTAGTGTTTCCCTAGGTTATTTAGAAAGGACTTCATTATAAGGCATTCTAAAATGCTGAGCATTTCTAAACAGTCATGATAAAAAAATATATATAGAGGTAAAAATTGATTAGTTTGACTAGCCAAGTTCTCTTATTTTTTTCCAATCCTAGCTAAATATAAACCAAAAATATTATGGTTTAGCAGAATAGAAGTTTTTTTCTTTATTTTTCAAAACAAATTCGTATCAAATGAAATAAAACTATTTTCCTGAAATTTCCCCTTTAATTTACAATCAGCGAGTAGTCCCAAAATATGCATATAATAAAACTGTTGATATTTTGTTGACATCTGAATAGATCTTAAACTGAAATACGTTGTTTCAAACAGGAGCATGTTTCTGAATACATTTTGCATTAGTTATTAATATAGTAAAAGTATTAGAAATATTTATTCTCATATTTCTAATACTTTTTATAATACTTAATTATTATCAATGATTTTTTTAAAACTCAAAACTAGCTTACAATAGTCATAAAATTGTAAATGAAACAAAAGTAAACTGAATCAATCTGTATAAAATGTTTTAACAGTAAATTAAAATAGTGCGAATATAATGATAATCATTTTAACTTAAAGAACAAAGAAATACGTTTTCTGGTGCAACTCAACAGCTCACTGTAGATATCAGGAAAGATAACCGCACAGAGGCTGATGACAAACATCATTCCAAATTCTCTATAAGAAAGAAGAAAAGGAAGCACCTGGCGTATATTTATTCTTCTTTTCCTGCATCCGGGGAGGAAATTGCTTCTGGAAGAGGCATCATAGATAGATATTCCCTGTGTTCTCTTGTGACCAGATGCAAAACGATCTAGAAATAGAGGTCAAATACTGGGTTATCTGTCTCCGTCCCTTGAGATGACCGTTCCGAGAGAGAGTATTTATTGTTTCAAAGATATTGACAAAAAAGAAAAGAGAAAAAATTGACATACTTCGAAGGGACTGTCAGTTTGTCCGAAGATACTTAACTTTTTCTTTTTTAAATTGGAATCTCCCTCTTATGCATGAATTTTTATATTCATTTATAAAAAAAATTATAATGACATGATACAGTACCATTTAATTTTACAGTATTACCATGAATTCATTAATGTTACTAAATTTGTGTCCTGTATATGTAAAAAATTATGCCCTCAGATGAGGACATCATGCACTAATGCCAACAGACTACAGACATATTTCTATGGAAATGACCCAGACTAAGGAATTTATTTTCATTGAAATACATTACAAATATGACAAACACAGATTATAAACAATTTATATTTTGCCGAAACACTGCGTGAGTGATCAAAATTTGGATTACTTAGTACATACAAAAAGGTAGAACAATTAGAATTTGCAGTAGAGCTATGTATCAAGAACAGTCTTATCCTCTTTCTCATTTCGTATGGAAAGACTGAAAACATTACAGACAGATTGGAACCTCTCATCTACCACACATGTATCTTGTTTTACTCTTGCAGTGTACATCTATGCAACGATTGCCATTAGCACCTGTTGTCTTCTTTGGGAAGTGTCCACCGCCGTCAAAACCTTTCTCATGTGCACAGATTCATCCATCAATTCATCTGGAAACAGCTGTGAAAATAATCTACAGGACTCTCTCCTTGAATATTTACTTGGTGTTTTCCTCTAAACTGTGGTTCAATACCAGCAAAGGGATTATCTTTCTCACTAAACCCACACTGGTTATCTATGCAATGGCATATGACCAGCAACAGCTGTATTTTGCACACTAGCTGGAATTTGAACGTTGTGAATCTAATCAACAGGGGAAGGACACTGAGCATCACTGTCTTCACTTGAACTGTCACTCTCTGTAGGTTTTGTAGCTGCTGATATGTAGGATCATCATCAGAATCAATCAGCTCCAAACCATCTTCAGATTCCTCCAACAGTTTTTCAATCTCCTCTTTAGTAAGTCTCTTGTGGTAATAGGCCTTTTTTTATGCCTGATGGACCTGGCTTTTGGTTATCCATCAAGAACTTTCTAACCTCAAACTATTTGCAACATAGATTACCTTACAAACATTAGAAACTTGAAAACAACCTGTCCTCTTGTGAGGACAGGTTGTTTTCAAGTTCGTTTTATGAATATGGTAATAAACATGAACAAATTAAATATTCACACTTCATCTACAAGCTACAACAATATATAAAACCATAATAACCTTTACAGAAGACTCATAAAAATCATCAAATTCAAATCAACAAAACAGCAGCTTTTCACTTTCTCCTTGATACCGCGATGTACTGCGCAGAAAGATTGGTATTTCTGTAACTCTGTTGAAACTCCTGCCATCTGGTGTGGTTTCTAAGAACACTTTGGTCTCCCCAGATGATGACTACATTCATAAAGTAGCACTAAATTATGAATGAATAATTCTTATGAGGGAAAATATAAGTGTCCTCATATTGAGGCCCTTATGCGTGTGAGGATTAAAACGGTCATAAAGAATATATTTCGTGATAGAGCATTCTTTTAAGATTGATTGTAAGAGTAATTGAAATTAAAGAAACTTTTTGCTGCTGCAGACAGAATTTTATTTTTTCATAGTATTGTCAATTAAAATACTTCGATTAAAAGAGCTCCACAAATTTTAATACTGATTGCAAGTAATACATTTCATGAAATTCCTACCAACTTTAGGACGAAGTTATAATTTCTAGACATTCTATCAATAAAAATACAATAAACACAATATTAATGAGACAGGTGTCATCAATCAGGAATTAACCAAAGACTGATTTATCATCAAATCGGGTTAAGAAGCACATTTAACTAGTCACATATTACAGTTTATGCTTCAAATTTTTGAAATTTCAGTGTTTCCTTCGGTTTTCAAGTATTATGATGTCTGCCGCAAAGTTACATCATTGACGAATTCCATTTGGTAATAGTCGTATGGTGTGGGTCAAAAGTTATGAGGAGTTTATTTGAAATCTCCCTATTTTGGATTTGAACCTTACATAATCCTGTTTTTTCCAGTTTAGCCGCTACTACTGACCTAATAAAAACTGAAAGAAATCAACACATTTTTTATAGCGATACTAAATTTCTAGCACGTGTTCGCGATTAGGGGCTCTTTTCCTTGAATGCAGGGTTTATTTACAGGCATCAAAAAAGATACTTGCCAACGCGACACTAATGGACCTTCAGGCTCTGAAAGCTACCATTCTTGGAGAAATAATTGCAGTATTTTATTCCATTGACTAGTAATAATTGGACTACAGCCTGATCAGTTTTAGTAGCTAATTAAATTAATTTAAAGACAAATTGAAAGTCAGCATTACAACCATACATTAGGATTTGGAAATATTATGTAGTCATAAGATTAATTATTAAGATTACGACAAAATATAATATTTCTAGTGTTAGGTTTCTTATCAGAAAGGCAAACAAAGTTTGTTGTTTTGGAATTACAGATGACGTAAATAAAGATAGGGGTCTAAAGTATTATGAAAGTTAGCTGTGTTGGTCTTTTGGTCAGATTGACTGTTTCACGGGACGAAAACTCTGAGTTTCCAAGAGGAAAACTGATATTTTCGAATGAGACAAGTCAACTCGCGTTTAACGGAAGAAGCAATTAAAAAAGTTCTTTCGTAGATGGGATTCGAAGCCAACACCCGAAGGTAATAGTGTGGTTACGTGCACTTGATAAGCTGGAATGGAAAATTCCAAATTATACCATATCGATAAATCCACGGAGACTCATCTCAAGAAGATGGAGGAGTTCATATTCTGTGTTGGAATTTGAATGAAAAAATACTGATGCCACCTTGAAAATGTGCTGATTAATTACATCAGAATGATGACACCAAGAAAGTATTCCCAATCAGTCGAACTTCTGGAATGCATTTCTTTCTTTTAATACAGAATTAGCTTTATATGCTATTAATTAATTTTTATTGAAAATAAGTTGTCATTATTGCTCATCGCTAATTCTTGATAGCGTTACACCACTGTAGGTAATAGAGACAGAATTGCCTTTCTCGGCATTTCACTAGCTTTTATATGGATGTGAAAATAGTACGATATATTACCAGCGTTGAGAACTAATGATACAATTTATGAAGTAAGTTGTATCATTAGTTATGAGCAATGGTCTCAACTTAGGCGATGAAACTCGTCTCGCACCTAAAGACGATCACAAACATGCATGTTTGTGGCAGACTTTAAACCAGCAACCTGTTGACTGAAGAGTGGCTGCCTCATACGTACCCCACTCTGAAACTTTTTTAAATGCTGAAATACAGACAGTGCAACTAAAGAACATTTTATATAACATGCTGGATTGTACCAATTAAGTCCCTTTGTACCGTTGGTCGAATAATTAGCGCATCCGCTCTCCAAACAAGAGATTGTAAGTGCGAATTTCATTGTGGCCAAGGATGATTTGTGAAGCACGGTTGGAGAACCCTATCCTGTTTATTGGAAGCGCAATAGAAAAAGTTCAATGTTTCCTCTCTAGAGCAAAGTTTTCTTTAAAGAAAATTCAATTTAAGTTCAGTAATCAATTTTAAAGAAACACAAAATATCACACTTTAAATATACCGTTTTACTTCACTAGCATTAGAAATCAAGTTAGCCATCATTAAGAAGGATTTTTCATCATAATGCCAACTCTACCTGAGGAAAAACATCGTTTTCATTAAACATCTCCAATAAGTTCAAGGTGTTTGCATAAGAAAATGAGTCCTCTCTTATCTGAGTCACTTGTTTGAAGGCAAGTTATTTTTATGCTAATAACAACGAAGAAAAAAATATTGCTGTTCGTTTTAAATTTCTTTTACACAAGTAGTTTGATATTAGTTTTACATTATTAAGTGTGAAGTACTGTTTAACACACACAATAAATATCTCGAATGAGATAAGATAATTTTGAGGAAACGGCATATTTTCTTTTAAACTACTTTAAGTGAACCCCTGGCTGGTTAATATAAACTATTTCCAAGACCAGTGGCCAAATGAGCTACTAACTTATGAGCATTAATTAGATACTAACTGTTGAAAGTTGATATCGTTCATAATCCATTTGCGCTTTCATGTAAACACTGGCTGATGAAATCTAATCTGCATTTTGTGCAGGAGAACCAACGGATTGTTACACTTAAATTGCCTTTCTCTATGATATTCATATCCCTCCAGATATCCAATTTAAACATTTGTGCTCTTTACACTCACATTAATGTAAGCTTGAATTAAGCCTAGAGTAAACATCGCAAATGATTAAACTCAGTTAGTTCAGCATCATGTTGGAGGTTTAATGGATTTTTTTACAACACTCAAAAAGAATTAAAATAGAATTTAATACTGCCTATATTTCGTCCTAGTCACTAGGACATCTACGGCGTTTACAAAAACAGTTAATGTAACATACACACAAATAATAAACAATACTGAGCCCAACCACGTGGGTGACACTAAAGTCCTATCTAGTTGGAGCGCCCTCTAAAGGCAGTAGTAGGTGGCCTATTTGTGTGTATGTTACATTAACTGTTTTTGTAATCCCCGTAGATGTCCTAGTGACTAGGACGAAATATAGGACGTATTAAATTCTATTTTAATTCTTTTTGAGTGTTGTAAAAAATCCATTAAGCCTCCAACATTATGTCCTCACAACACTTAAGCCTCTACACACGGATTCAGTTAGTTCATGAATAGTGTTGGAGGACAACAGTGAAATGCCTTGGAAATATGGGATGTTACTTACCAATATTAAAGTATACTTTCTGAATTCTTCAAGGTGTTTTCTACCCACATCTACGAGTATTTCCCACTATGTTTACTCTATCGTATTGAAACGTAACTGCACGTCGCTATTGATTTTGCGATTAAGGTTCACTTCTTAATTGCTTCTAACTGTATCATTTAAGTTTCTGGCTACTGTCAATATCGTTCATTATTGCTTTTTCTGTTTTTCTATATTAAACTGCAATCAAGGCTTTGATCCTGATTCACATATTGCAGACGATGTTGCTCGTGCTATTTCCTTTACATCTTCCAAATGATCCTACACAACGATAAAGGATTAATGTCAGCGGAAGGGATTGCCATTCTGGCTCGCGCCAAAATATCATGAGCTGCGTTCCATCACGGCAATGCAAGGTAAGATGTCCCAGTGTCAGTGGGTTGTAATGATTCACTGATCGCAGGACCAAAAAAAACAGCTAGGATCCATTTTCAAAGTAGATTGCTAATTACTGCCGGTGTCGTGAGATTTTGGTCTATACGTGGAGTGTGAGTAAAATCTGATGGGGGAAATTATAATTCAGAAAGTTCGTCCGAAGAGGGACGTTCATCTTGGGTTGATGTAAACCTATCCGAATACTCAAAGGAATGTCATGGGTTATTCAGCAAGTTCACCGAAAACAATTTATCGAAAGACAATTTAACGAACGACACTTTACGGAAAGGCAATTCACTTGCTAATGATTATGTTCCTATCGAAATTGAATCAACGATATCAGTTGCATGCCATTACATATATGGCTATTGAAATTGTCTCAGCAATATCAGCTGTATATCATTCCATATGTTCTTACTATTCCATTTAATCCTACCGAAATTTTCAGAACTATGAGTTTATACTATTCCATTCATTACTAATTAAATTGTCTCAACTATGAGTTGTATACTATTCCATTTGTTATTAATTAAATTGACTCAACAATTTCAGTTTTATATCATTTTCGAAATTTACCTAGAGAAATTGTCGCAGCAACATCAGTTGCTTACCATTCCATATATTCCTTCTGAAATGGTCTCAACAATATCCTTTGCATATATTTCCGTATATTCCTACTGAAATTACCTCAACAACAACAGTTCGATAATAAACCATACATTCATCTGGAAATTGCCTCAATAATAACAGTTCCATAGTAATCCATATATTTGTAGGAAATTGTGTGTCAATACAAGTTCCATATGAGTTCAAACTTTCCTATTTAAATTGTCTCAAAAATATTCATAGGTTTCGAAGTTGTCATCAAACTGAAATTATCAGAACAGTAACAGTTTCATACTACTTCAGATCTTCCTTTGAACTCGTGTCAGCGACATAAGTTACATTTCATTCATTCGTGTTATAATTGCTGAGTAATATCATTTGCAGAAGTCACTTTTTATTCCTATTAAAATAATTCACAACAATGTCACTTGCATACGATTTGATATAACACTATTGAAAATGTCCGAACAATACAGCTGCATACCCTTCCATATTTCCTCCCGAAATTTTTTTAACAATATCAGTTACATATTGTTCAGTTGAAGCCTACTGATATTTTCTCAACAATATGAGTTCATTACTACTTTCATTTATTCCTATTGAAAATGTCTCCCAATGACAATTGCATATCATATCATTCCACATTTACGAAATGAAATAATTTCAACAATATCAGTGCACATAATTTATTGAAACTGTCTAAATAATAACATTTGCATATGGTTGGAAATCTTAGAGTTGAAATTTTATAAAAATAAGAGTATCATATATATCCAGTTCTTCCCATCGAATTTCTCTCAACAATCTTATATGCATTTGAATCGAAATATTTCTGTTGATATTTTTCCCACAGTAATCGTTGCACAGGATTTCAAATGTTGTTGAAATAGGCTCAACAAAATCAATTGCGCACGATTACATATATTCGAATTGAAATTGTCTCGACAATATCAGTTGCATATGATTCTTAATAATTAGTTCAAATATTTGTTGAAAAACAGTCGCACTTCAATTTGGTTTCAAATTTTCCTATTAATATTTCCTCAACGATAAAACTATTGCATAGGAATCAAAATCTTCCTGCTGAAATTGATTCAACAATATTAGTTGCATGCGATTCGAAATATTCCTATTGAAATTGTCTCAACAATGTATGTCGCACTACATTCCACATAGTAATACTGAAATTGTCTGAACAATATCAGCTCAATCATAATCCATACATTCCTATTAAAATTATCTCAATATCAGTTCATTAATAAAAAAATAAATTCCTATTTAAATGGTCTCAGCAATAAACTTGCATATCATTCCAGTTATTCCCATTCAAACTGTCTTAACAATATAAGTTGCATACTAATCGAAAATTACTTATAAATAAAAATTGTCGTGCCGATATCAGTTGCATACAATTTCAAATATACCTATAGAAATTCTCAACAATATCATTCGATGACTATGCTATATATTTCTATTGAAATGTTCTCAACAATATTCTTACTTTTCCATATATTCCTATCGAAATGGTATCAGCAAATCATTTGCACACCATTCCACATATTTCCTATAGAAATTGTCCCAACACTACGAATTGCATATAATTTATATTTTATATATTCCGAACACTACCATTTGCATATAATTTATATTTTATATATTCCTACTGAGATTGTCCCAACAACGTGTTTCATACTATTCCATATATTCATATTGAAATTTTCTCCATAACATGAGTTGCATGCTATTTCATTTATTCCTATTTAAATGGTCCCAACAATGTCAGTTGAAGACTTCCTTTTATTCCTACTAAATGTGTGTCAACAATATAAGTTGCATCCATTCCATATATTGCTATTGAAGTCTCAAAAACATCACTTGAATACAATTTCATATATTACAAGTGAAATTTTTTCAACAATATCAGTTGGTTACCTTTCCGTATATTCCTAACGAAACTGTCTCCATAATGTCAGTTGCATACGGTTCCATATACCCACATTAAACTGTGTCAACAAGATAACTTTCATACTATTACATAAAATCTTATTGAAACTATTCCAACAATAATAGTTGTATACTTTTCCATACATGCCGCTTGAAATTATTTCAACAATATCAGTTGTATATCATTCTGTATATTCGTATTGAATTTTTTCTTCAATATCAGTTGCGTCTAATTCGAAATATATCAATAGAAATTGTCACAACAATATCAGTTACGTACTATTCATATATTCTTATCGAAATTGTCTCAAAAATGTCATAGGCAATACCATTTCATATATTCCAGTGGAAATTGTTTGAACATTATCAGTTTCATATGGTTTGCAATCTTATTATTGAAATTGTTTCAACAGTATCAGTTTCATACGATTTAAAACCATCCTATTGAACATGTTTAAACGATGTCAATTGTATATGACTCGAATTACTCGTGTCAAATATTTGTTAAAAAACAATCATACTTCTATTTGGTTTAAAATTTTCCTGTTGATATTTCCTCTTCAATAACAGTCGAATAGGATTCAATATATTTTTTTGATAAACTTTGTCTAAACAATATTAATTGCATATGATTCTTATATATTCCTATTGAAATTGTCTCAACAATATCTGTTGCACACCATTTCATACATTTATATTGAACTTATCTGAACACTATCAGTTCAATAATAATCAATATATTCCTATTGGAATTCTTTGAACAATGACTGGCATACCATTTAATTTATTCCTTTTCAGATTGTCACAACAATATCAGTGGCATACCATTCGAAATGTACGCATATGAGTTGTTCCACTAATATCAGTTGCATACCTTTCGAAATTTACCTATAGAATTGTCTCAAGAATATCATTTTAATACAAATCCGACATCTTATTGAATTGGCCTGAACAATACTATTTGCATACTATTCCATATTATCCTAATTAAATTGACTTAACAATATCGAAAGGAATCCTAATCCTTAAAATTCTATTGAATTTGCCAAAATAATATAAGTTGCACGCCATTCTGTATATTGATATTGAAATTGTCTGAACAACAACAATTGAATAATAATCCATAAATTCCTGTGGAAATTGTCTCAACAATATTAGTTGCATATGATTAGAGTATTCGTGTCATATTTGTTGAAGAAATAATCACACGTCAAATTTTATTTAAGATATTCCTGTTGATATTTTCTCAACAATAACCATTGTTGGGAAAATATTTGCAAAGGATTCAGAATCTTCCTTCTGGAAATGTCTAAACAATATTAGTTGCATACGATTCCATATATTCCTGTTGAAATTGTGTCAGCAATTTAGCTTTAACATTTTTCATAAAATGTTACAGAAAAATTTTTCAACAATAACAGTTGCATACTATTCGATATATTCCATTTGAAAATTTCTCATCATTGTCAGTTGCATATTATTTCATGCATTCGTATTGAAATTGTGAGAACAATATGATTTGTATAAAATTTTATACATCCCTATTTGAAATTATCTGAACAGTGAAATTAGCATATGGTTAGAAATCTTGGTATTGAAATTTTCTCACCAAGAATTTCATAGTATTCCAAATATTTTCATTAAATTTATCTCAATAATCGTAGTTGTATTTGAATCTAAGTTCGTGTTGAAATTTCGAAGCAATGCCTCAACAACAGGAGTTTTTTTTTACTGGGTGTTCGGGATAAATTTGACAGTTTCGTAAGGAAAAAGAAAATCTTCTTTGTATCTATTAAATTTAATGAATTGACAAAAAACATTACAGGCAGAGTTAATTACAATACTATCAACAAGATTTACTCAAAATAACCACCATTAGCATCGATCACAGCTTCAATCCTGCTTCGGAACCTCGAACAAGCTGATGCTACAGTCTCCCTGGGAAGGGCCGCAAAAACTGTTTTAATTTTATCCATTAACTGGGCTTTTGTATTACTGGAAGTGCGATTGGTGTCTTTTTCAACTGCGCCCCATACAAAATAATCCATGGGGTTAAGGTCTGGGGAGTTTGGAGGCCAAACATTTGGACTGGTGAAGTCGTAGAAATTTTCAGACAACCATTTTTGACTTTTCCCAGAGGTGTGGCAAGGGGCCGAATCCTGCTGCCATACATACGGCCTACCATTGGCTATCCTTGTTATCCAGGGCTTGACTACAGTGTTTAGCAACTCCACGTAGCCATCTGAAGTCAACCTGAGGCCCTCTTGGAAAAAATGCGGAGGCATCACATTGCCTTCAGAGGATACACATCCGAAAACCATCACAGTTTGGGGAAATTTAGTCTGCATTACACGAGGAATGTCCTTTGTACTGTATGCAAGCCATCTGTTATTCTGCGTGTTGTGTTTTTGATCCTGGCAAACGTTTTTCTCATCGGAAAAGAACCAGATTGTTTGTGGTTCCGCAGGATGTTTCACTCTGCTTAGAAGTTTCTTCGCGTTTATCAAACGTTTTTCACGGGCCTTTTCTGTAAGCAGCTGACCTTTGCGGCGCTTGTATGAGTAGTAGCGGAGGTCTTCATTGAGTGCAAGCTTCATAGTAGAGGCTGCAACATTCATTTCACGTGACAAAGCCCGAATTCCAATGCCAGGGTTCTTCAACACCTGTTCCTGCAGATTTGCGAGGAATTCTGCTGTACGAACGCAATCAGATCGTCTGCTAGGGATCTTTCTTCTTGCTACATCCTCGTAGTCACCATTGCAAGTCTCTAGTTCATGCCTGATTGTTTTTACTGTATTCAGGGAGCATTGGGCAGCAGTCGAAATATCCTTATTTTGATGGCCGGCACGAATCATCATGATACAAGTTATTCTCTTCCATGATTCAGGTGGGTTCCAGCTATCCATCCTTTCTGACATCTTGTATATGAATGAAGAAGGGTCCAACCTTTTAAATGAAGAGAAGTGTGTGTTAATACATGTAACTTACGGAAAAATATAATTAATTATAAATATGTCAAATTTATCCCGAACACCCTGTATATGTTTGTTTACTACAAATATTCAGTACATAAAGTTAAGTGAATATCTTATTTAAATGTGTGTAAATAATAGTAACAATATATTTTATATTTTTTTCACATATATTTAAAGTGATTCATTTAATGTGTTAAGAGAGAGATTTTTCATATTAACGATATGGTTGTGGAATAATTTTATATGAATATATATTAATTATTTTCTACATTTTGTTAATTCAATTTCAGTTTACAGTTTATTTTGATTTAAACGCCTATTATGTGTTTCTTTTCTGTTAACACGCAATAGTTGTTGCATAAGATTTTATTAATTCCTAATTAAATTTCTGAACAATATCAGTTACACGCGTCGCCTTTTATTAGTATTAAAAAATTGTCTGAACTGTTGGCACCATTTGATATAATTTTAATTATCTCAACAATATTAATTGCATAACATTCTATATTCATAGTTAAAGTTTTCAAAAATATCATTTGCATACCATTTCATATGGTATGCAAGTGATAATTTCCTGTTGAAATTATCTCAATATCAGTATTAGCTGGATACAATTCAATTTAAACCTGTTGTAATTGTCTCAACAATCGCACTTTCATATGGTTTGAAGTCGGCCTCTTGATATAGCAGTAATATTAACAGTTAAATATGATTGAAAATTTCCTGTTGAATTATTTCAACAATAACAGTGAAATGTCATTCGAGATTTTCCTATTGAAATTATTTCAACAATAACGGTTAAATGTCATTCGAGATTTTCCTGTTGAAATTATTTCAACAATAACGGTCAAATGTCATTCGAGATTTACCTGTTGAAATTATTTCAACAATAACGGTTAAATGTCATTCAAGATTTTCCTATTGAAATTATTTCAACAATAACAGACGGTTAAATGTCATTCGAGATTTTCCTGTTGAAATTATTTCAACAATAATGGCTAAATGTCATTCAAGATTTACCTGTTGAAATTATTTCAACAATAACAGACGGTTAAATGTCATTCGAGATTTTCCTGTTGAAATTATTTCAACAATAACAGACGGTTAAATGTCATTCGAGATTTTCCTGTTGAAATTATTTCAACAATAACAGACGGTTAAATGTCATTCGAGATTTTCCTGTTGAAATTATTTCAACAATAACATGGTTAAATGTCATTCGAGATTTTCCTATTGAAATTATTTCAACAATAACAGAGAGTTAAATGTCATTGGAGATTTTCCTGTCGAAATTATTTCAACAATAACAGAGAGTTAAATGTCATTGGAGATTTTCCTGTCGAAATTATTTAAACAATAACAGACAGTTAAATGTCATTCGAGATTTACCTGTTGAAATTATTTCAACAATAACAGACGGTTAAATGTCATTCGAGATTTACCTGTTGAAATTATTTCAACAATAACAGACGGTTAAATGTCATTCGAGATTTACCTGTTGAAATTATTTCAACAATAACAGACGGTTAAATGTTATTCGAGATTTTCCTGTCGAAATTATTTCAACAATAACGGTTAAATGTTATTCGAGATTTTCCTGTCGAAATTATTTCAACAATAACGGTTAAATGTCATTCGAGATTTACCTGTTGAAATTATTTCAACAATAACAGACGGTTAAATGTCATTCAAGATTTACCTGTTGAAATTATTTCAATAATAACAGACGGTTAAATGTCATTTGAGAGTTACCTGTTGAAATTATTTCAACAATAACGGTTAGATGCCATTCGAGATTTTCCTGTTGAAATTATTTCAACAATAACGGTTAAATGTCATTCGAGATTTACCTGTTGAAATTATTTCAACAATAAAGGTTAAATGCCATTCGAGATTTACCTGTTGAAATTATTTCAACAATAACGGTTAAATGTCATTCGAGATTTATCTGTTGAAATTATTTCAACAATAACGGACAGTTAAATGTCATTCGAGATTTTCCTGTTGAAATTATTTCACCAATAACAGACAGTTAAATGTCATTCGAGATTTTCCTGTTGAAATTATTCAACAATAACAGACATTTGAATGTCATTCGAGATTTTCCTATTGAAATTATTTCAACAATAACAGACAATTGAATGTCATTCGAGATTTACCTGTTGAAATTATTTCAATAATAACAGACGGTTAAATGTTATTCGAGATTTTCCTGTCGAAATTATTTCAACAATAACGGTTAAATGTCAATCGAGAGTTACCTGTTGAAATTATTTCAACAATAACGGTTAAATGCCATTCGAGATTTACCTGTTGAAATTATTTCAACAATAACGGTTAAATGCCATTCGAGATTTACCTGTTGAAATTATTTCAACAATAACGGTTAAATGCCATTCGAGATTTACCTGTTGAAATTATTTCAACAATAACGGTTAAATGCCATTCGAGATTTACCTGTTGAAATTATTTCAACAATAACGGTTAAATGCCATTCGAGATTTACCTGTTGAAATTATTTCAACAATAAAGATTAAATGCCATTCGAGATTTACCTGTTGAAATTATTTCAACAATAACAGACAGTTAAATGTCATTCGAGATTTTCCTATTGAAATAACAGACAGTTAAATGTCATTCGAGATTTTCCTGTTGAAATTATTTCAACAATAAGAGACAGTTAATTGTCATTCGAGATTTACCTGTTGAAATAATTTCAACAATAACAGACAGTTAATTGTCATTCGAGATTTACCTGTTGAAATTATTTCAACAATAACAGTTAAATGTCATTCGAGATTTTCCTGTTGAAATTATTTCAACAATAACAGACAGTTGAATGCCATTCGAGATTTTCCTGTTGAAATTATTTCAACAATAACAGACAGTTAAATGTCATTCGAGATTTTCCTGTCGAAATTATTTCAACAATAACAGACAGTTAAATGTCATTCGAGATTTTCCTGTCGAAATTATTTCAACAATAACAGACAGTTAAATGTCATTCGAGATTTTCCTGTCGAAATTATTTCAACAATAACGGTTAAATGTCATTCGAGATTTATCTGTTGAAATTATTCAACAATAACAGACATTTGAATGTCATTCGAGATTTTCCTATTGAAATTATTTCAACAATAACAGACAATTGAATGTCATTCGAGATTTACCTGTTGAAATTATTTCAATAATAACAGACGGTTAAATGTTTTTCGAGATTTTCCTGTCGAAATTATTTCAACAATAACGGTTAAATGTCAATCGAGAGTTACCTGTTGAAATTATTTCAACAATAACGGTTAAATGCCATTCGAGATTTACCTGTTGAAATTATTTCAACAATAACGGTTAAATGCCATTCGAGATTTACCTGTTGAAATTATTTCAACAATAACGGTTAAATGCCATTCGAGATTTACCTGTTGAAATTATTTCAACAATAAAGATTAAATGCCATTCGAGATTTACCTGTTGAAATTATTTCAACAATAACAGACAGTTAAATGTCATTCGAGATTTTCCTATTGAAATAACAGACAGTTAAATGTCATTCGAGATTTTCCTGTTGAAATTATTTCAACAATAAGAGACAGTTAATTGTCATTCGAGATTTACCTGTTGAAATAATTTCAACAATAACAGACAGTTAATTGTCATTCGAGATTTACCTGTTGAAATTATTTCAACAATAACAGTTAAATGTCATTCGAGATTTTCCTGTTGAAATTATTTCAACAATAACAGACAGTTGAATGCCATTCGAGATTTTCCTGTTGAAATTATTTCAACAATAACAGACAGTTAAATGTCATTCGAGATTTTCCTGTTGAAATTATTTCAACAATAACAGACAGTTAAATGTCATTCGAGATTTTCCTGTCGAAATTATTTCAACAATAACAGACAGTTAAATGTCATTCGAGATTTTCCTGTCGAAATTATTTCAACAATAACGGTTAAATGTCATTCGAGATTTATCTGTTGAAATTATTTCAACAATAACATTTAAATGTCATTCGACATTTTCCTGTTGAAAATATTTCAACAATAACATTTAAATGTCATTCGACATTTTCCTGTTGAAAATATTTCAACAATAACAGACAGTTTAATGTCATTGGAGATTTTCCCGTTGAAATTATTTCAACAATAACAGTTAAATGTAAATCGAAATTTTCCTCTCGAAATTTTCTCAACAATAACAGATGTATATGATTCAAAATCTTCCTATTCAAATTGTCTCAACAATAACAGATGTATATGATTCAAAATCTTCCTATTCAAATTGTCTCAACAATAACAGATGTATATGATTCAAAATTTTCCTATTCAAATTGTCTCAACTAGATCAGTTGAATACGACTCAATATATATGTATTGAAATTGTCTAAGCAATATCTGTTGCACGCCATTCCACATATGCATATTGAAATTGAGTGAAGAATAAGAGTTATCATTTCCTATATTAATATCGAAATTATATGTAGGATATTAGTTCAGTAATAATCCATATATTTATATTGAAATGTTCTCAGCAATATCAGTAGCATACCATTCCGTATATTACTGTTGTAATTGTCTCCACAGTATTAGTTCATTCCCATTTCCTTTATTTCTATTGAAATAGTCTCAGCGATATCTTTTCGTTTATTCCTATTCAAAGTGTCTCAAAAATAACAGTTGAGTACCATTCCATGTTCACTATTTGAAAATTATCAACAATAATAGTTGCTTACGCTTCCACATATTGCTATTGAAATTGTTTCAACAATATTGCATATAATTTCGTTTATTACTATTGATATCTTTTCAAAATACGCGTATCATATAAATACAATTCTTGCCATTAAATTTGTCTCAACAATTGCAGATGATACGAAGTCTTTCTATTGAAAATTTCGCATCAATAGCAGTTGCATAGAATTTGAAATCTTCCTGTTGAAATTGTATGAACAATATCAGTTGCATATGATTCCACATGTTCCAATTGAAATTGTCTCCATAATAGTCTCCACAATATCAGATGCAGTACCTATATATTCTATATATTCCTTTTATTAATCAAATTTTATATTAATCAATACACCTATTGAAATTGTTTCAGAAATATCATTTACACATTTTTTGTTTATTCCTATTGGAAAGGATTCTGCAATATGATTTGAACACTATTCGATTTACTACAATTCAAATTGTGTCTACAATATCAGTTTCGTACCATTCGAATTTTCTATTGTTGTAATTTTCTCAACAATATATATTATGTACGGTTTGTTATGTTACATTTAAAATTATGTGAACAATAAAACATGCATATGGTTAGATACCTTTGTTTTGTAATTTCCTCAAAATTAGAGTAGGATATGATTCCAAATATTCCAATTGAATTTGTCTCAATATATTCCAATCGAATCATAGTTGACTATGATTCGATGTTTTTCTGTTGAAATTTTCCTCACAATATCAATTGCATAGTATTTAAATCCTCCTCTTAAAATTGCATTCGCAATATCATTTGCATATTATTCGATTTAATCCTATTGAAATTATAACTTGTTTCAAAATTATACACAACTCATACTGTTGTTTGAAAAATTATAAATTGTTTCAACAACAAAACTGCGTACTACTTTATATAATCTTTTGAAATAGTCTTAACAATATCAGTTGCCTATGATTTGAAATTATTCTGTTGAAATTGTTTCAACAATAACAGTCGCATACCATTCGAAATTTTTGTGTTAAAACTGCTCCGACGCTGACACTTTCAAACCATTTTGTTAAAACTGTCTCAACAATAAGTGTTGCATTGCCTTCGAAATCTTCCCTCAGAAATTGTCTCAACGATATTGCTTTTTATATAACTCCGTTTATTCCTATTGAAATTGTCTCAACAATATCAGTTCTGTATTAATCCATATATTGCTACTGAAATTGTCTCAACATTATCAGTTGTTGTATATTGCTTTGAGTCTTATTGAAATTACCTCAAGCATATGCGTTGAGTATCATTTCATTTATTTCTCTTGGAGCGGCTCAAACATATCAAGTAAATAATATTCGATTTATCCCCATTTAAATTGTCTCAAAAATATCAGTTGAATACTATTCCATATACGCCAACTCACATTTTCTGAACAAAATCAGTTCCATAGGATTTCATTTAATCCTACTTTGAAATTTTCTTAAGAATCAGAGTTGCATATGGTTTGAAATATTATTTCATCAGTAATAACAGTTCCATATGATTCGAAATTCGAGGGTGGTCTGAAAAGTTCTCAGCCTAACAACGAAAAAACGAATTTATAATTTCAAATTATTTTTATTTTTCAACATAATCTCCCTTCAGACTAATACAGCAATTCCTCGATTAGTGCGCCTAATGCGTTCTTTAAAACAGGCGTATTAATCGAAAACGCACTAATCGAATTATAATAACCTATGGGAAAATGTATAATTTGTTCCTCAGATTTCTTTTTTGACCCTTAATTTTTTTATAAAAGAATTAGGGCATGTCTCAGGGTCTAGTTAAAGGAAAACCATGTAGCTGAAAGACAATAAAACATATTCAGAATATAAATTTATTATTCCGCTTCTTAACAAAGAATTGAGTTGACGTAGTTTGATGGCCATTATATTTTTTTTCTTCTTTTTGTTTTCATACAACTGACAGTATGAAGGTATGGGCTTCTTCTGCAAATTTTATTGGTTCTCTCTTCACCAGAGTCAGTTTCTAAGCATTGCTGCTTAAAAACTTCGATTGTGCTAAAACTATTTTCAAATTGTTTCTGTGAATCCTCTTTGGGATTGTCAGTGATTCAATTTTCTTCATATTCTTCAGGATCTTCCTGCTGTGTATCTAGATTTAGCAGGTCGGAATCACTCAACTTCTCAGAATGAGATTTAATTAACTCAGATTCATTTAAAAAGCCTCTAAAATCATAAGTCATTTGCACAATGTGGAAGAATGTGCTTCCAAACGGCTCGCATATTGTTAGCAGTAATTTCATTCGACTTTGTGACTTTATAACCAGGCTGAGATTTCTCTGATTTGGCTAGAAAAGTCTTAGAAGGCATTCGCTTCAAAAAAAAAGGCCGGTTTCATCGCCATTAAATATTTGATGATCACAATAGTCTCCTTCTTATACAATTTTCTTCAAAAATCTCTGGATATCTCCTTATCTGTACTTGTAGCTTCTCCTGTGATTAGAACATTATGTAGGCTATTTCTCTTTTTGAAACGCTCAAATCACCCAGCACTAACGTGGAATTCTTCTTCTTTTCCATCATTGATAGCCTTTTCTTTCCAGGTTACAAAGAGACAATGCTTTCGATTTAATAAGGCCAGTGTTTAGCGGGATCCGTTTTTGGTTACAATCTTCGATCAATATAAAAGGAAATCTCTCTAATTCAATCATTATAATACTTTGATTTCGAGTGCATGCATGATGAACTTGAAGCAACCTCCTTCTTCTTTGTATTCAGCAGTTGATTCACCCTTTTTTGTGTGCTTGTCCTATCTTTGCTCTGGACTCGCCTTGTTCATTTTTCTTTATTATTTCAAGTTTTTCTTCCAATGAGATTACTTTTCAAATAATTTTCACACTTCTATTTTTTGCTCACTAATTCTTTAACTCATGATTAAAGGTTAGGAAAATAATTTAAAATAAAAAAGTAAGAAAAACAATTGCACTAATCAAAAACGCACTAATCGGGGACGCGTCAATCGAAGGATTGCTGTACATTTATTCCAGCATGCTGCAACGCCATTTTCCCCTTACCGTAGTGGTTCTCAGTAAGATCTGCAAAATACCCTTCTACAGCCTCAATCGTCTCTTGATTCGAAGAAAAATGCCGACCAGCGAGAAAGAGTTTTAGGAAGAGATAGAAGTCAGTGAGAGCCAAATCTGGAGAATGCGGTAGATGTTTCAACAATTCATAGTGCAGATTTATTTATTTTCCCATTGGCAAAACACCTTTGTGGGCAGCTGCATTGTCCTGATAAAAGATGATTTTTTTCTTCTGAAAACCGGGTGTATTCTCAGGAATTTTTTCGTCTAGTCTGGTTAAAAGATCGGAATAATATTCACCGGTTATTGTTTTACCCTTTCCAAGATAATTGATAAACAAAATGCCTTTATCATCCCAAAACATCGATGCCATGACCTTTGCTGCTGATTTAACCGACTTTGTCTTCTTTGGCGCTGAATAACCGGCTGATGTCCACTGTTTTGACTGCTGTTTTGATGCGGGTGTGTAATGATGAATCCGATTATTAACCATAGTAATAAATCGACGCACAAAATCAGATTTATTTTTGTTAAAACGTTCTAAGAACTGTTCAGAGATTTTCATGCGAGTGCGTTTTTGATCTGCTGTGAGCAAGCGGCGCTCAACTTGCGCAAAACATTTTCATTTGCAATTCTTCATGCTAAATATATCCTACACATTCTTTTGAAATGCCTATAGTCTCAGCAACTTCAGGCACTTGGACTCGCCGGTCGTCCAATACCATATCGTACACTCGATCAATGATTTCTGGTGTTGTTACATCTTTTGGACGTCCTTCACGTGGCTCACCTTTAAGGCTGATACGGTCACGCTTAAACTCGGCAGCCAATTTCTTAATTGTTGAAAACGAAGGAGAAGAATGCCCATAAACATTTTTGAACTTCGAATGAATTTCTTTGGGCACTGAATATTTTTTTCTAAGAATTTTATAACTGCACGATACTCAGTTTTATCAATTTCAAGGGATATAGACAACACTTTCGCGTCAGACAGCTGTATAAAACAAACTACTTGATAGAATGACTTGCAATTTCATGGATGCTTATGATAGATGTACCAACTTAGAAAAAAAATCTTACGATAGTTTTGCCATCTATGGTAGAGGACGAGAACTTTGCAGACCTCGTATACTTTTCGAAATTTTCTCGACAACACTATTTGCATAGGATTCAAAATTATCCTCTTGAAATTGTTGCAGGAATATCAGTCGCTTGCGATACCATATATTTGAAATTGTCTCAACAACGTCAGTTAAATAATACTCCATATATTCCTTTTTATGGATTATTATTATCGATTGAAATTGTCTCAATATTAATTGTACACCATTCCATATGTTCCTATTGAATTTGTCTTAATATCAGTTGTATACTGTTACATTTAATCCTATTAAAATGTCTCTACAATAGGAATTGTATACCATTTCATTTATTCTTATTGAGATTGCTCAACAATACCATTTGAATGCTATTATATTTGTTCCCATTCAAATTGTCTCAACAACACCAGTTGGATATCAATCCATTTAATCCTATTGGAATTGTCTGAAAAATATCATTTGCATATCATTTCAAATCATCCTGTCGAAATTGTTGCAACGATACCTGTTGTATAGGATTCAAAATCTTCCTCTTGAAATTGTCTCAATAATAATATTTGCGTATGTTTCAAAATCTTCCTCTCCAACTTTTCTAGAATATCAGTTGCCCACGACTCAATTTATTGATATTTTTCTCAACGATGTCAGTTCCATAATAATTCATATATTCCTATGGAAATTGTATCAACAATATGAATAGCATACCATTTCATTTACTCCTTCTGAAACCCACTCATCAATGTCAGTTCATTTCGATCCCATTTATTACTATTCAAAGTATCCCAACAATATCAGTTGTATTTTATTCGATTTAATCTCTTTGAAAGTGTGTCAACAATAGCACTTGCACATAATTAAAAATATTGGGGTTAAAACTATTCTTTATATTCCTATTGAAATTTAGCCGACAATATAACTTGCATAGTATACATATGTTGCTATTGTAATAGTTTCAACAATACCTGTTGCATGCTATTCGGTATATTCTTATTGTGAAATTATCTCAAATATATCAGTTGAAAATTATCTTGACATTGCGTTAACAAAAGCAGTTGGATGTGATTCAAAATCTTCCTGTTAATATTGTCTCAACAATATTAACTGCATACGATTCCATATATTCCTAAAGAAATTGTCCAAACAATATAGGTTGCACACAGGTTCATATATTACTGTTGATTTTATCTGAACTATAACACTTGTATATGATAAGATAACTTCGTTGAAATTTTCTTAAAATAAGACTATTATATACTTCCAAATCTTTCTATTCAAATTGTCGCAACAATATCATTTGTATAACATATCATATATTCCCATCGAAATTATCTAACAATAACAGTTTAGTAATAATACATATATATTCCTGTCGAAGTTGTTTCAACATTATCCATTACATACCATTCCATACGTTAATTTTGAAATTGTTATCACTGAATATAACTGATATTAGTTGAGACCATTTCAACACACGTTTAGCTTTTATCCATTAGTTACAGGATCCTAAAAACGTCCTCTCCCGCAAAACAGGCTAACTGGTTAAAAAATCACACGAATAATCTATGAATTATATACTGATTTTGTGACTGGTTTCTTCCGGAATTACAAAGGACCTGTGTGTGTGTGTGTGTTTATAATTTTAAAGTGTTTGAATTTATAGAAGATGGAACACTCCATTTCAGTATGAGACAGGCTAACCTCATCGAAAAGCCCTGATAAAGATTTTTCATTCTTCACCGGATGCAAACCAAGTTCTTTGTTCTGAAATGTTAAAAAGCTATAGACTCAACTTGAACTTTACATTGCTAGATAAGTTAACAGAAATTTACAAAAAAAAAAAAAGTCTTAATTTACTAAATCTACGACATTGCATAATTTCTATCATGCATGTGTAATTATTCATGATGCGCATAAAAATGTTGCACGCTTTTTTATCTGTTTCATTTTTCTCCCCGTGTTTTCTTATTTCTCCTTCTATATCGATATCTCTATTCATATCTTTTACAGCAATCCTAGGGAGATAAAAAAAACTTCTCTGTTTAATGCCTAAATCTGTAATTTCGGTCAATCATTGCATTCCTTTGTGCAGCTGACATGATTAATGAAATTTCACAGAGATACAGGTGTGCCTATGGAGCATTCAACAATACGTAATCAAATATAGTGTGATCGCACGCTATCAATACTGTGGGAAAACATGTCTGGAGGACGTGTAAAAGTGATTCGCCTCGTGATAAGTTTTAGTGTTACAATCGAAGCACTCATTGAACGTTTCTTTTGCACTCAGTTATGATAGCTATAAACGATATTTGAGAAAAAATAATTCGGCTCAATAGGAAAATATGTACGATATGTGGCAGAAATAGTGCAACTCTATTTTCACCCATTTTAATAAGAAACTCCTTAGGAATTATATTCTCACAGACCGATATTAACTTTTATTACTAACAAATTTTCTTTCAATTATATCTGTTTCAAATGTTTTACTTAATAAATTGCCAGTAGTCTTAAATTTACTCTTGTCGGTTAATTTAAGACTACCGGCAATATATGTTGCTTTATGTACTTGAATGTGACTTCGTATTATGTAAAATACTTGTTCCTAAATTATATTTAATAAGAATGAAAACAGCAGAGATATTTTGAAAACATATTTGAAAACATTCCATTGATAGTAATATCTGTCTGAAATAACAGCTTTCTGATATTTTACTTATTGTAGAAATATGAAAATATTAAAAGTCTTTGCTGAATTTTATAATTTTAAAATATTTAATATTAATTTTAAAAAAATACAATATGACTTGCATTTTATTTTCGGTATAGAATATTTTTTCCTTAGCAGAAAACATGTAAAAAAAAACGACACTGTATAATATACCTCACCTCTGTCGCCTGATATAAAATCTTTTTTTTTTTTTTTCTAGATGTGAAAAGATTGTCTTCGTGATCCACATTTTCAGTCATAAAATGAATTTTATTCAGTACTATGGTAAGTAATTCATTGCATTTATTATTTGGCGTAACAAATTTCGTTTATGTTTATACACTACCGTAACAAGTAAAAAAAAAATGAATTCAAAATCACCATTACAGAAAGATGAGACATATTTGTCGTTTCAGTAAATAAAAACGACCAATATTAGGAATAAAAGATGTTATATGTTACTATGGCAATCAGTCTAGTACTCTGCACGCAATTTGTTTTGAACAGCAGGAAAAAGTGAATATTTAAATGTTTTTCATGCCGAATTTAATCTGTTTAGTAAATGTTTTATAACGTATGTTAAAGTTCAAGTAAATCAAAAAGAACAAAACAAAATAACTTGAACAATGAAACTGAACTGAATGAATTCGCTTAGCTAGTTTTAACTAAGAAAACAACGAAACAAAAGCTAATTAAAATGAGAGTAGTCCAGGTTTTAATAAACTAGGTTCTAATGCTGCATTAATCTCATGGTTTATTATGTTGTGGTAGGAATCCTTTGCAACTGTTTTTTCTCATTAGAATTAAGTATATTGACTGGTATTGCTTCTCAAAAATGGGTTCTTAAAATGTAATGTAGGAAGTGAGCCGTGGTAGATTGTTTTAAAAATTAAGGTTGCAGAGAAATTAATAAGAAATATGATAACTCGCTGTCTCCGAGTGCTTCCCCAATTTCCTTACAAAGATTTCAATTGAAAACGGAATGTTCATTGGAACAATATTTTCTACCCAATTCCTACAGATTGTAGATCATACTTTTGGTGATTCGCTTTCCGCTGTGTTCAAGACATGGATTTAAAATAATCAATGACGAATTGAAGTAAAAATAAATAAAGAGTAAGCATTTGTGGATACAAAAACGACTATGTTCTACATGCTAAATTCACATGACATTTCCAGCCATGTGAATTTAGCACAAACCATAATCCGTATCGGCGAACTTTCTTATCGTATTAGTGATCGCTTGCGTTAATTAATCCCCACCTTTTGATACTCTTCCAACTGGAAACAAAATTGATAGTTCTTAATTCCTTGTACTTCGCTTAATGTGTTGGTGTCAAAGTGATGCCAACTCCTCCATCAGGCGTTTAAGAACTTAAGCAAAAACAGTTAACTCATTCAGAGTTGTACAAAAATGGCCCTTATGTCATTCTTACCGAATAGTTTTTCGATGGCAATTTAACATTTCACACCCAATTTGTCAACGGAAGTTAGTCTCATTGCTTTCCACTTTCTTTGAAAGATGAGACGATTGTTATGACTCCGGAATTTTAACTGGAGACGCTAATAAACCGATGAAGTAATGACACCTAAGTCGTTATTCGAGATAAAATTTTACGAAATGTAATTCGACAGAATACTTTCTGCGAGTTTTTTTTTTTTTTGTTTGTTTACGAATTTAGAGAAATGGGATCTTCAATAATTACATAAATCGCTTCGCACAAGAGTACAAAGAATTCTTCTTTAAAAAAGTATACTTTCTGGTTACAGATTCTTTCTCCATACGTTTATTTCTCTTAGTTATTTTCGCTACCTTTCATCACAAATACAAAACGGAATGGTCCAGACAGACCATAAAATTAATCGTCTCAACCCTTTCATAATAAGAAAATGTCTTAAAAAAGTAACTCATTAATTAATGATTCGATCGTAGAACTTCTTCGCCTCCTCATAAATGCGTAGAATATGTTTATACAAAAATATATTCCTTTCATGATGTTCAAACAATAATATGCATAAATTGGAGACATAGGACTCAAAAACGGATGCCGAAGTTTCTACTAACTCATTACTTATCACTCGATGTTCCTAACAAGATTCTCCAAGCATTCTAAGAGAATGGCTTTAATAACAATTCCTCTTTGATCTCGTCAGGCCCATCCACTATATGGTTAGGTATACTAATGATTTCTGTATGTTATCCCCCCCATCTTATTGTATCTACATATGAGTACGTGCATACTATTAACTTTGAAATTAAAAAACTATTTAATTACCCTTTTATCTTTGTCTTCTTTTTTTTTCAGATTCCTTCAAAGTTTTACGCTAGAAATAGCTTTTGTTTCCCTTCTTAATACCAGAAATCTTTATCTTCCTTATCTTTTCATCCCAATTATGTTCATTTCATCTCAGTCTATTTATTTGACATAATTTCCTGTTTAGTTTATTTCCGTTTATTTATACTGACCTACATCACAAAACGGAATGTCCACACAGGCCATAAAATAAATAGTCTAATTGAGTTTCTACATTAAGAAAATGCCTTATGAAGTAGTAAGTTGATTAAATATCCTGAATATAATAAAGGCTTAATAGTTTTTTAGTTATGTCTTAGCGGAGTATCATTATAGAAACCACAATATCATATAATGAACGGTGAATCAATAGGACCATCACTCACAGTGCATGCCAATGCACATACTCTTTTTCATTACAGTTACGACATTTTCCAATTTAGTTAGAGTAACCTAAATGCAATGATAGATTAACTGTCATCTTCTGGTAATTTAATTGTTCTCATTGTCCCTATAATATAATTGTTGTTCTTGTCATGTCGTTCTGGGTAGTATTAATCTCTGAAGATTTATTTAGAAGTTTTATTTAGAAAGAAAAGAAAACATTAGCTCCTTCACTGTGTATCCATTTCCGAGATCATTTAAACAAGACAGTACTGAACACTGAAAATTACTTTAACTAATATAATCCACTAAAATTGATTATTCTTGTTGAATTATGAAGCTCACAGATAAAGGAATTTACGTCAAAGATGACTGTATAAACAATGAACATCTTTTACCCTCCATAAATAAATTAGAAACAAATCCATGTGCCCAAGGAAAAAGTCTTTTCTTGTAATTAAGATTTGTTTAATTCAATAATACTTATCTTAGAACCGGATAGTTTGGAAAAGCCAAAGTTGAGAATGCAGTCCTTCTGGTTTATATAAAACATCGAAGTTTCAAGTGAAGTAAAAATAAAAAAAATTGCAAATGAAAAAATAACCAGTTTGTTTCATGTTAATGGGAAATAATTATAGCAGTATAAAAACATGGCGTCTTTCGAATATTTTTATACATACAGAACATTTATCTTTTACTATCATATAGAAGAATTAAATTAATTTATATTGTTTTCTTGGAGAAAATAATCGATTTTAATATTTTTTGGATAATTTTTGAAATTTTCTATATATAACATGTTGAAAAGGTGAAATTATAAACGCACTGTCGCAAATGTACGCTTCTAGAGTCAGCAGCATTATCTTCGTTAATTTTTTTTCTATTCAAATGTTATCCTACAAATTCACTTAAATGTATTTAAGCGCGCATTATTTATGTTACTTTATAATAATTTTAAGTTCCATTCAAATTATTGTATTAAATATTTAAAGTTTTATATAAATCTGGAAGAAAATTTGGATGAATCGAAAAGTTTTGGGTGCCTTAATAGTTGCCGTAGCTAATAACACTATACTACTCACGTATAATTCTAACACCGTCAGTTCTCGACTTACGACGGCCACCCCATTATCAGGTTTACTGAAAAGAACCATGCTCCCTGCTACCCATGGACAAGAATTAATAGTATTCAAGGAATACTATTAAATACTTATGCTCAGGTTATCGCTGCTAATGGGAGTGAGAAAATTCTCAAAGATATTTGGAAAGAATATATTAACATACATTGTACAAAGAACGTAGATGTATCACGGAATGCATTGTATTCATTGTATTTCGAATAAGCTACTGGAAATATTCACACATTAAGAAAATTTGAACAAAACCGTACAAGAAATTGGTGACAAGAAACTGCGACTTGACTGAAGATTTTTGAAAGTTTTGTAGGGCAAAAAGGCCCTCAAACGAAGACCGAGCTGGAAGAGTAGGTAGTTTGCAGAAGAAGGACACGGGAGTAAAAAAAAAAAAACATTACAAAAAAATGAAGTGGAATTCCATAAATTTCCGCAGCGAAAACGAAAAAAGGCAGAGGCATTTGCCTCTTTAATTCGACATTTTGGATGTTTCAGGAAATTGATACTAATATGGACAGATTTAGCAAACTAAACCGCGCATTTGTTTGATACAGAGACTTTTATGCAGAAAGAAAAGGCAAAGTACAAAACTTTGGCTAGCATCTAAAGATGTAGTTTCTCAAAAACGTAAAACGAATTCATAGCATATGTTGAAGGGAAACGAATTACAGATAAATATGCAAGCATCGTAAAAAATAAATAATTAAATTTATGAATAAACATTTGTAAACTATTTACACAATAACTGTTTTGTTGATCAGTCATTTTTAGTCACGTAACTTAGTATAAACGAATCCGTTGGTGGGAAACATCGAGGTCCGAATCCCGTCTATGACCTGAGGAACCGCTATCAGGTCTTTTGAATTAAATGGTGCATTATCAGATCTCGTGAACACGCACACACACACAGTTGTAGAGACACAGAAGGGATACAGCAGAGGAAGAGCAAGCCGGCTGCATTAATTGTTAAAAGCCCCTTATCAGAGGACTCAACTCGTCTTGGACGGATGAAAAATGGATGCAATTTTCTAAAAATAATTAAAGTCACGAAGGGTGATGATCGATGGGTATTCAATATTGCTATAGCTACATACCTTAAAAATTCAGTCAGGATCTTGTGAACAGTTTTTGATTGTGTATTTTAAAATTACACGTGTTTCCTCTGTTGACAATGGACATACTGGTATACAGTACTTCAAACATTAGCTGCTATGTATCTGGTGACCAAAACTCGAACCATACTAAAACGGATTGACTAAAATTCAGATACACTCGACATGGTTATCTAGTTAAGTTATGCATTTTGGCATGACGAAGATTTCCAACGGCATATAATGGTTAGGAATATTACCTTCGAGAAATTGAGCCTTAGGGGTCAATATCCTTAGGTGGATAGGAAACTTTAAGTGGAAAAATTGCAAATACAATTTAGGGGATAATTGCTATTGAAAGGAATATTGAAATTTAAGGATAAGGGAACCATTTCGCCTCTTTCCATCTTCCGATCCCACCTGAACTGCTGTGCCCAGATTTGGTCTACATATCAATTTAATTAGTCTTCCACGCACACGTAAGGAGACTAATTAAATTTTGTTTTATTTGCTTTACAATTATTGACTGTCTTTATACTTTTTTTCATCATACTCAAAGTATCATCCTACTGTTTCAAAAGTTTGCTACATTAATGTTTAAATTTCTTAACATCGTCAATGAACTTATTTAGACGGCATAGAATGAACTATGTTGGGTAATTTCTCATTTCTTGTGTTTAAACTTTTAGTTACCTTGACCTCTGAAGATGTAAGTCAAACGACTTACGAAACTTGTCGGTTTTTTTTTTATTGTTATTTATTTTAATAAATATGTGGTCCAATTACCGGAATTTTTCTTATGAACTTATTTAAGTTTTATTTCCAACTAAGATTGCTGCTGTTTTCTTTCAATATTTCTCATTTGGAGAAGATCCAACAAAAGCACAGAAAAAATTCTTTGAATAACTGACTTGTTGCAGCCTTCATAAGAAATAGATTATCTGCCAGCTATTTCAAGCTAATATAACAAACGTCATTAAATACTTATTTCAGTTCTTCTAGCGTTAAAACGAGGAAGGAAACGTATTCTTTAATATGCTTTTTATGCTTAACTACTCCACATCTTTTTTTAAGGAGACTAAAGTCCCATTTGTTTATATCAGCTTGTTAAAGAAACTTAACCATACATTGTAAGGATTACATCGCTGGTGATGCAAAGAAAATACATTGGTGAGAGTTTTACATATACTGTAAGATAAGACAGAGTATGAGTAACTGTCATCTAGAAACTACCAAGGTTTGGTAGTCATGTCCAGATGCATGCAATCCGTATACAGAAGGTACTAGTAGCGCCATCTAGTGCGAAAGTATTTCGCATCTAGATGGCGCTACTAGACCTTCTGTATATTGCATGCACCTGGACATTAATCTCATTACATGTGTATATTTTTACGAACACATGTGTGACCCCTCATTTTAAAGTCTTAGTTGGAACTAACACATAGTTCATTCATCTACATAGTTAAAATAGGTACTAAATAGTATTTTTTTTTCTGAACAGATAGTAACATGAAGTCGCTTGTTGAAATGATGCAACTCAACAGTAATTATGAATAGTTGAGAGAAAAAGCATTTTATTTTTAAAATTAATTATAAGAAATTATATATTACTGAAAGATGATTAGATTCCTCGATTCGTCAATAGCAGCCCTTTGCCAAGACTATTGAACTGGTAACGCTTATATAATCGGCAATCACCCGCATGTGAATTAAAAATAGAACATTTCTTTGCATGCTATCGATTGAAAGTGATACTATCCAACACGATCATTTTTTTTGACGAATCTATCATATTCATCTATTTTTTTTTATTCTGTACAATTACAAATTACTCTTTATGGGCTTATTTATTCGTTCATGAATGCATTACATTACTTCAGATAATTATTTTGTGAAATCATATTCGGATGATGCTCTTAAGAATATGCTGAGCGCCAATTTTCTTTTTGCCATCTTTCTTTAAAATGCAAGATGCTAGTGATCAAATTACGCTACAGGAGGAGTGGAGAGTGAGGAAACGTTAATTCCGGTTGACACAATGACAACATCGTAAAAAAATTAAATTGAAAAGAAAAGATTCGTCTCAGAGGGAGCTTCTAAACAGAAGCTGCTAAATTGGATACCTTTCAGAAATGGTTATTCAACCGCTGTTGGCAGATTGCTCCGTAAAAATGACTTACGGAGAGATAGATATGCACCCACGGATGATTACAATAATAAGAAGGTCAAGCGATTCGAATTGTCGGAATTAAATACCATTTAAGATTGATGTATATAGAAGTCATACAGAAGAACCGCCTTATATTGCGTAAGGTTAGAGTAGGAAGCCTGTTCTGATATTATACACATTAGGGATTGGATGAGACAATGACCTGAATTTGAATCACCTAATTGTAAAACACATTTAACAAATGCCCTCCGTTTATTGCACGGTTTTGTGTGTACTGGTTTTCCCAGTCGGAAAAGTAATTACTTCCACATCTTCCTGAACGAGGCAGAAAACAAATGAGTGAATGCGTTTAATATTTACATAATTTGTTTGTGTTATGGCCTTTCAAATCTTATTTAATTATGGGTTTCTAATCCTAGTTTGTTTTTAATAGTGGGGACTATTTACTATGATGATATCATTAATGTTTCAACGTTGCAACGAATCAACAATTTCTTTACTTTTTGCTGCGCCCGGAAGTCATGAATCCAGTAACTAGCAATCGGATGAAGTCATGCGTAATTTAACCAAACGATCATAGGTAACTTCCTTTCCAACTCAAATTTTCAGACACGAGTATCGTTCTATTTTATGTCAATAAGAGTGTTCGATTCTGTGTTCTTAAGAAGACGGCAGAATAATTCTGAGATACATTTATATGTATCTTCTTACTTTTGTCTTCTGGATATCTTTCTACTTAATACTGTACGCTATAATATCTTATTTATTGATTTTGTAAGCAACATGATATGTACTTGTGCAAGACCTGATTAATCCTGACAGCATCTCATTTATGTTCATAATCCAAGCACATCCATTGTGAACTGAAATTCAACTTTCTGTGAATCTCCCATTCTTCTATTTCTTCCTTATGATGCTCATAATAACAGAAGGCACTACATATCACATATGAAATAAGTGGAGGATAAGCCCTTTGTGTGAAGAATTGGCCGGTGAATATATTTATTCTCGTAGTACGCATGACGAACATCTCTGTTTCTTGCTTCTTCTACATTTCTTTGGTCTGTCTAGTTTCGTTTGACGAAAATGCCGACTCCCACTTACTCCATGAAAATTGCACTCCCTGTATCTGATATGAGAATTCTTACAGTTTATAACCATTTAAATTCTCTATCGCTTTTACCTGTTTTAGCTTCTAAAAATGAACGGAAATTCCTTCCAATCTAATGAACCAACCGATAGGTCTGAACTTGTTTACAATATCCCATGCTGAGATACTAGGATGTTGTAAATGATATTGGGTCCACTGAGCAGCATTCTCCACGCAGGTGGTCGTTTCTTATACCTGAAGACCTACTTCTCTGCAGACGAGCTTTCAAAGAAAACACATGAGGTCACTTACTTTGCTAACGTACTTCAAGTGACAAGTTAAAAAATTAGGCAGTTGTAGAAGAAAGGGATCCCCGTCCATGTGCCCCTCTTGAGTGCAAATTCAGTTGACGGAAGTGACAGAAGTCATGACAGGATTAAACAGACTGACTGAGCTCCAGGGAGGGGGATAAAATTTCACTGCTTCATTTTTTTGAAGTTGTAAATGATGCCCTTTTTAAAATATAATTTTAACAACATACATACACAATATGATGACATTATTAAATATAAAAGCTACCAAAATCACCTTAAGATAGTTTTTTTCATCTTGCCAAAAAATCATTTATACTTAAAGATTAATTTTTTAATCGTTTGATTTAAAAAAAAAATGAGTAGTGACTTGAAAATCGCATTATATCTTATAAGTAGGGAGATGAATTTTTTGCTTCAGATTAATGAAGCAAAACCATGCATGTAAAAGAATATTTCTAGTTACTCGTAGTTCATCCAAAGATGACTAAAATGGAACATTTCTAAGTATCCAAAATCAATGAGACGCGGTGTCATACCCAACTTTCAATTCCTGTAATGTAATAACATTTATTTCATACCAGTATCCAGAAAAAGTTCTTTATACGTTTTTATAATTTTAAAATGTAATACTACGGAAGTGGAAATATATGGAAAAAAAAATTATCCTTCGAGTTTCTCACAAGATATTCTAAAATATTTTACTATTACTGTGAAAGTGTTAAAACCTTAACAATCATGATAGTCTCAACAATCATGATAGTCTCCATAAAACTCAAATTCCTTCGAAGGGCTGAAAGACCATCCTCTCTTTGCGATCCGTATTACCTCATCGCCAATGATTGTTTTGAAAGTCACTAATTGAACATAATAGCAACCAAGTACTAAGACGATTAGTAGGGAAGTCTTAAATGATGCTCATAAGGACACAATTGTTCTGAGCAGCTTTGACATACCAGTACTGAAGAAGGAAGACAAGATTGAAATAAATGGGTTCATTAAATTATTTTCCTGTTTCCCCTTCTTTGCTGAAATTTAGGATTTCTTGGAATTAATTCTGAATCGCGACCTGTAGGAAATGAATTGTATTTGATCTTCTCTTTAATAATATAAGACATTTTTTTTTTCAGTGATGGGCCACTTTTTTTCTTCAATGACTGATTTTCTTTATTTTCAGTCATTTTACAAAAGAGAATCCATTGAATAGATTAATTAAGCAATCGATCAAAGAAAGAAATCGCTTGTGAAATTAATTGAAAGGTTTAAAGATGTTCCAAATAAATAACGCTGGAATTTAGTTTCAACGAAAACATTTCTTATTTTTGGGAAGACGAAGTGCTTGTCTCAAACACTTAGAAATCATGGGACAGAAGGAAAGTTAACGATCAGTAATCCGACTTGTTTTTAATTTTTTGTGTCGTTTTTCAGTTTCAGTTAGAATCTCACTAAGCACAAAGTTTCAAGCCATCAGTTATCATAGAATTAATGACCGAATTCGCTATTATAAGAGTCATGGTTTAACTATTTTTCTGTTTTTTTTTTTTTTTGTTTTGTTTCAGTTCAGTGGCGAGCATGTCCTGGTTGTGATTAATAGTTAGGTATCATATTATACCAGAATAGCAAAGAGATCGTTCAGCTATTTTTTATCAACTTTATTTTCATCCCTTGATTAATCCTGTTTGACTGAATTAAAAGTTTTTATCCATGGTGTTTGTCATTGAAATCGATCCATAACTGCAATCACGTAGTTTGTTGTTCATTTATATTAGCTAAAAATATCAGTTTTAATGAGGAGATCGCATAGCAAGCTTGGAAATAATTCATATTTTTTGAATTAATCTGAAAGGATGGTGAAAACTCATAAGCTTAAACTTGCCATAAAATGTTTGTTATTACAGACTAAGTATACTTTGGAATATTTGTAGATACAATTAAATCTTGTTTTAATGTGCTGAACAAATATAGTGCAGTAGACTGGAGATAAATCAGACATTTCCTTAACCGATAATTTTTAATTTTTTTCCCACTCCCAATCATTTTGTATTTGATACGACCGTCTCTCTGTACTTGAACAGCCTTTCTAATATTGTTTTTCCGACGAATACTACACAATGTGCAAACTATTTACAGGTTCTTTTTTGCTTCTAACCATTTATTCACAAATATAATTTACATTTTATAACCTTTCTTGTACGGGAATAAAGTATTTTAAAAATGTTAAATTGAGAAAAGCACACGTGGTCTGAGGTACTCCAATATGATCATGTCGCGTTACCAACCACAGATCTGTGGTTGGTAAAGATTGTGCATGGAATGCACAATCTTTGCAATCTCTGCACGATGATTGGAGACAAAGATTATGCATGGAATGCACAAGCAGTAAAGTTCAAGGGGGTATTAAAAAAGACACTTACTTTTTTCACCTAAGGAAGCAAACGATTCTTTAATGCCGAAAATGCTGTGATCTAGGGGAAAGCTCAAAATTAAGCTGAAGATATACTGCAATGTAAAACGCGAAATAGTACAGGAGATTATGCGTTGCAAGTGAAAAGGATTACTTGAAATGTAAATGCCACTCTAATCCTCGCCCCTGTAAACGACAGAAATTACTTTTAAGAAGCGTTCCAGTTAAATTGTTTGAAAATTAGTTATAATTGTCATATTGCGTTATATATTAAACAAAAACCTCCTCAAGAAAATTAATGACGTCATTTTCTTACACGAACTACAATAATATGCGAACGTGACAGATTACTTTAACAATAAAAACCATTATAGTTTGTGTTCTGCGAATGTCTTTTAGAAGAACAATTATTTTATTTTTATGTAGTCATATTTCCTTTCAAAATGGGAATACAAACATTGTACTCATCCATCATGAGGAAGACTGCACTAAAATTACTTTCAAAGACTTTTATTCCACCAGCATTCCAAATACTTCGCTCATTAGTGATTTGTAATTGTATTCCAGAAAGGGGAAAAAGGTGCACAGGAGTGACTAATAGGTTTCAACTCCATACAACGCTCTTTCCTGTTTTTCATATTTATTGCATACTGTAAGATATTCTTAAGGGATTCGTACTTTTCTTTCACAACAGCTAAACATGTCTGTGTTACTGCTCGTTTTTTTATTAGTTTTGTTTGGTCGTTCAAAATTTCCCATTTTTTAGTAATTACAGTGTATATCTATTGTAAACATTACTGGCACTATACACTAGATAGTAAATATACATACAGATTGTTATAATTGAATTTTTTATTTTTTGTTTTTTATTTTATTTTAAATAAATGGTGAATACTTTTAAATAGTTTGCTTGTACTGAACATTTTATGCATTAACAGGTAGGTCAAAATCATATCTCATGCAGTTCGCTATATTAAGAGCAATCGTTTGAATTCACTAGATAATTGCGAATCTGTCAATAATTGCTTCTGCATCCAATTCATCTAGCAATTCCTTTTCAATGGATAGCAACATATATGATGATTCCAAGTTCTCCTCAGACAGTGCATTTCTTAGCCTTGTCTTTATGATCTTTAGTTTTGAAAATGTTCTCTCACATGCACTTGAGTAACCGATAGTGTGCAGATGACTTTATAAAGTTCATAAAGGTTATCATATGCCTTGTCATGAACTCTATTGGATGCCAGAAGTTTTATGGGCACGTACTACAAATTTTACACTGGTTCAACTGGAATCCATATTCTCATAATCATTAAGCAATAGCTTTAATACATCTAAGTTCGAAGCAAAAGAAAACAATTCCAATATTACTTGATCTTTGCTGATTTGTGAAGACAGCTTAATAATACCTTCCAATGTTTCATCTTCAAGGCCCTTCTCTGCAATTGTTTTAAACTTTTCTGGGTCCAAGCAGGATAAATCTTTATACGACTTTTTTGTTGTACAAAACGTGAATATAGTGACTGGACAATGCGATCCATTACTAGGTTAAACACATTCACTTGGAAATCAGCTAGAGAATCTGAGGAATTTCCTTCATCATACATAAGCTCACCTGCCATTCTTTTCGTCTTCCTCTGCCTCTTAACTGGCAATGCTGTTTTCAAAGTGTCAATATCAATGCTTGATTTCCGTCCATATTCAACTCTGAAATCTTATCATTACATTTATTTACAAATTCCAATGCCTTGCTGTGAACGTTATCAAATGTTCATTCAACTTTTTTGTAGCTGAATGTATTAAACTCCACGCAGTAAACATATATAAACCACTTGTCTGTAAATAACTTGATAACGGGGCCGTAGTTTTAAATATATACAAGTAAGTAAATGCTGTCAATATTGTTTTAAACTTTAGAAGACTTTGAAGTAAAACATTTACTTCATGTTTTGTTTTTGCATCAAACTTGTCTGAATCTTGTATCATTGATAAGCATGTAAATAGATTTACAAAAGTACAGACAGCGGCTTCATCAAAAGGTCCAAATATAGTTGTTGTTGCATTGAATTTTCCTGACTCTTATTTCACCAATTAGCCTTAATCGTTTCATTTTTTCTTGTCCTAATTTTCCAACATCTTCTATCCATACAGCCATTCTAGCCTATGATGTTTTCACAAAATTTGCTAAATTCTGGAGCAAATTGAAAAAATAAATTGCAGACACACAACATTTTGTTGTTTCAGTTATCACTTCAATTAAATTCAAGATATGGGCATAGCACCATATATGAACATATTGATCAGCCACATCAGTAATTGTACTTCGCAAACCATTATACTGGCCATGGTAGTAGCTTGCAGCTCCATCTATACTGTCAGATAAACATTTTTGGGATCAATTTTAAGATGCTGTAATGTTTCGGTCAATAGATCAAAAAGTCCCTGTCCTGTACCATCATTACTTGGCACAACTGAAAGTAGTCGTTCATAGATAACACCTTTAAGCACATACCGAATAATAATGCTAAACTGATTGATGGATGAATTATTTTGTGTTGAATCAACTTGAATAGAATAATATTTTGCTTGAGAAACTTCGACTAATTCTATCTTGTATCATATTCTTCATAATTTGGCTTAACATGTTAATAGTTGTTTTAATCAGGTATGTAACAAGTCCACCACAGCCTTTACTTTGAGACTTTTCTTGTTGTTCTAATCGGTTGATTCTTGTGTAGACTTGTTTTGTACTGCAGAAACGTGAGCTTCCATAAGGGGGTCATATTTTGCCATCAACTGCAATGTAGCTAAAAAATGCACATTCAAGTTTTTACGCGTCCATCCAAAGAGATATCTCCACAACGATCACACTACCTCTGCCATAAATGTCTTTTAGGCGAATATCTAAAGGGATTTCCCTGGTTCTTTTCTGATCAGAGAGCACTTGTTCTCGCTTTATAGGGCAAATCGAGACACGTCTGAAAAACAGTGCCTATCCTCATTAGGCTTGGACCAGTTGAAGGGGGAGCCTGGCCCATTCAGTAATACCAACCATCTGGCTACCTCCGCTGGACTTGGACTGGTCTTTAGGTGGCTTGCCACCTGAATTAATTAGCTAAATGAATCCTGCCATATCCAAGAATTTTATCACAAATGCACTGTTTTCACTCCGAAACGCCCGCTTTTATCTAGTAACTCATTCCTATATACCGCTTACTTGGGCACACGATAATCTCTCTGTGTAAATTTTACAATATGCCAATTTGTATGTTCCCCCCTCCTCGAGTTATTGCGATTTTTCTGTTTGTTCCTTAATTTCAGGGAGCCAGTGTATTTTTCTAATTCGTCCTCTTATCGATCAATTCGACCACATTCGAGAATCTCTCTTTTGAACATCACATTCCTTTCCCTTAGCAAACAATTCAGGATGCATTCCATTTTGCGTTTTACTTCACAATTCAGCTGAAAATTGGAAACTGCATGGCGATTGGATTACGTTGCTCCAAAGTGATTCAAATGTTCCCATAATTCCAGTTCTATTTTAATAAAACGTAAGAGGAGAATTCTGACGTCTCTGTAACATGGAAAATACCTGAGTATCCAAAAATTCCCCGCGCCCGTGGAGGAACTTAAGATTAAATCCTAGCTTAATGCGCACAATATTTCAGCTTATATTTGAATGTAGGCGTTTGTGCCCATGAAAAATATTAACTGCAGTCGTAAGCATTTAAATTTCTTCAGTATTCTCCTTCCCATTTTGCCTTTTTAAATTGTATTCAGAGCAAAAAAGAAATTGACCTTGTTTTTAGTATTACAGTACTAAAATAGCCTCAAATACGTTGATAGTTATTAAGCATACATCTCATTATTCATTTGAAAATGTGAGGCGATTTAGTAATCAATCTTATCTCAGAAACATTAACTATAGATTTTCAGTGCTAGAAAGTAACGCGTGTTATTACTGCTTTACGCGATCATGCGCCAGGAGGACTACTTTATTTTTTACCTTAACTGTCGGATTTCTCACCTGTCATTCATCTAACTTATTTCATCCGCTTCGCGGAACATTTGCTACAACAATTTATTAATGAAATATGATACTCATGAGAGAATCCGCTGACTACACAAGATCACTCACGTGCAAAAGCTACCATGACACAATTAGTCATGCTTATCAATCTTTCTATGACGTAAACTGTCTTCTTTCTACTGAGTGTGGATTAATCAATAATAGCAAAGCTAGATATTTTTCCTTTGATCAACGCTAAGTATTGAAACATAGTACACTGTTTCCTGAATATAGCAACTACTGTAAGGTAAAGAATGAACCCAAACGGGGAAATGAATTTTCCAGTTCCAAAATACGTTTATCCTGAAACAAATATATATTTTATAAAACGATATTATTATATAACTTCGTCTCCTTGACAACAGTAATGATATTTGATTAACTAAGCATGAATCACTACTAGAATAAAGATAAAACTAAATATTTATAAAATAATTACAATCTAAATGCTGGTGATCATATGTAATCACAATACAATATCTGAGGAGATATTAAATTTCTTAAGAAATCACGGCTTTCAAACATTTAAATATTAGATTTATTAGTGTCAGAAGAGAATATTCAAAAGACTTATGTTCTTATCTTAAGTATTTCTTTGTATCCTAACTGAGATTATTTTTAAATTATTTATTATAGGGTAATGGTATTATACGCGACTTGTGCACACGGATCGATTTAAGCAAAAATCGTTTACTAGAACTTTATTTTGCTGATCATTCTTAACTTGCTTTTATAATTCATAAGCATTAAGCATACTTCGTATAATTTGTTATGCTTAACCTGCGAGCATTGAAAGATTCCCAAGAATATGCCATGTTATAAGCTAACAATTGACATTTAGCTAATCTGTAAGGTTGAGCCACTGAAACGTTACAGTTAAGCACCATTTACAGGGGTATTGTACTTAAATTGTAAACGTTATACCGAAAATCGTACCTTATTTAAGTTAAGGGATATTACATCCCATATTGTTTCATAGCCAAATAAGACACTCAAAGAGTTTAATGTCGAAAATAGTAAATATATAAAGTTCGGCGAGTCCAAGCGTAAGCAAATACCTGGATAGTGTTACAACTGACCCTTTAGGGAGTGCAACACTGAGACAACTCATGGTAAGAGTGGAGCAAGCTCCGATCACTATTCTTGATATTTCCCCATAATGTGAAACCCAGCTTCTAGGAGCTGTATTACTGTTCTACATTATAAGTGAGAGAAGGTCACTACCCAGACCGGTTTCAACCTTTATTGAGGTGTATTTAAGTAAAGACCTTTCTAAAAATTAGGACGATCAGTAGACCACTTAATAGTGGCCGAAATACCGTCCAACTCAGCGTTGTTGCACTGAGTGACAGACTCACTCCGTCACCGAGAAGAACTTCTCAGCGTTGGCTCTACCCAGTGGCAGGCTCACCCCACTACCAGCCAGAGCCATAATATCAGCGGTGGCCCTAGACAGGCGAAAGCCTATCCCAAGCAGAGCCTCTCATATATATCCAGCGTCCACCTCTCATCATTGAGTAGGTAGACCTAGAAATACCAATTTTGTAGCAAACAGAACTTACATATAACCTACTATGAGAATTTCCAAGAAGGTGTCCTAATAAATTATTAATAATATGAAGAGCTAAAGGCTTCAATTCGGCGACATAAACTTATTTAAGTTAAGGGATATTACATCCCATATTGTTTCATAGCCGAATAAGAAACTCAAAGAGTTTCATGCAGAATATAGTAAATATATAAAGTTCGGCGAGTCCAAGCGTAAGCAAATACCTGGATAGTGTTACAACTGGCCCTTTAGGCAGTGCAACACTGAGACAAATCATATTTGATTAGAACTGATTATATATGACACATATTTTATTATTACATTGAGGAAATTCTTATTCATATTATCTTTCTCTTAACGCCGTTGAGAAGTAACATTACATATTTTTTGCTTTCCAAACTAAATCCGGAGATTAAGATCTGTTGATAATGCCATGAGATAATCTTGAGATCCCTTGAAATAAACTTGTCATATCATTATCAGAGAGATAAAGAGAAAATGGCAAACCAAAGTTCAAGAATGAGATGGAGAGATAGAATTAAGAGCATGGAGCAGAATGAATGAAACAGTAAGATAACTTAGGCACCAGCAGAAATATAATAGCTTATAAAATTGAGAAATAAAAGGGAGTAACAGAAGTAAAGCAAAAACTGATAATATGTATGTATGTATATTGTGAGATTTATTGGGAAAGAACCAGCAAGAAAACATATAAAATTGCATGCACTTACCTGTCATGTAGATGGAATGTAAGAAAATATCATCTTAGTTTTATTTTAAGAACAGTTCTTTGTTTTCTATCTTTTTATCTTCCTTCTTTCTTCCTTCTTTTATAAACACATCCCTTTATAGTTTATCATCAATTTGTTTCTTGCACTAGACGCTGACGCAATGATTGAACCAAAAGCTTTCCTTTACTCCAGAGCCCACTTCGCAGTATTTCATTTACTATATCTTCATACGAAACAAAAATATATCTAACATGATTAAAGAATGTCGGCAGAATGTAAAATGCAAAATTTTGAAGCGCTGCACTTGAAAAAGCAGGCGAACAACTTGATCGTTTTGTTCTTTTCACCTTCGTTGTTAATATGTGACCACGGATAGGACGAATCTTTAATGTACAAGCGAGTAGTTCCCCGGAGTCTCGCGAGTGATTAGCTAATTCATCACTGTCAAGGAAACGGTAAAAAATAAGGAATGGCCTCCTCCGCGTTAGCCTATTTTACAAACTTCGGGTCCTTATTCGCAATTAGTGGGAAAAATTCATCTCTTTCTAACTAAAGCAAACATATCAATGTAAAATTCCCCATTATCGAATTATATGTGTGTGTGTGTGATATGTGTAAAATCATCGTATGTGTAATTTATTTATTCCTTCAGCTTTAATTATTTCCTTCATTGAATCTGTGTCCATCTTGGCAATGATATATTTTCCATTGCTCTAACAACAGATTACATATTTATCTTCTTCCCATTAATGGTTATATCACTCGAAAATTTATACACTTCAATTATTTGGTGAATCTATTTTATTTTATTTTTCTAGTTCACATTTTTATTTTCTCTTTTAATTTACCACATTTATATACTGAGAACTGTATTTTTCTGTTATGTGCACCTGAATAGTGAAATTTCATTTCTTAAAATCATCCGGTTATGGACTCAGATAACAGATTTTCAATCTGTTTAACCATTTCCTTCATATGTTCCACTTCTGAGATATTTGAAAACTATTTGTAATTCCATCAAGGACAGGAACAGTTACGTTTTTTGATGATTCTGGGAACTTCAGCTAGAGAGATCAGGCGAATATCCGCTTTATGAATATAAAGCAGATATTTTAATATATCGATTCAGTACACAACGTACTTGTCGATGCACTATCGAAATAAATCACAAATCTGCAAATGTATAATTAGGACTGCTCTACGGTTCAAGATTATCAGCGAAGCTTAAGCTTTTTCATCATCATTATGTACATCACTTAGTTAGCTTTGCATTTATTTTGGACTTGCTGAGAGATGGACCAGCGTTAGTCCAACTCCGTGCATTCAAGGATGGAAGACGTCTAGGAACAGATTCTATAAGGTAGGGAACATCCTCCATGCGTAACTCGATTTATGTCGGCTGTAGCCACTCTGTCAGTTCAGGCTCATTCCATGGAGGAGGAGGATCATCATTTCCCACACCCTGTTATTATCCCAGACATGATCAATTAGGTTACAGTCAGGGGAGTTTTGAAGCCAAGGCAATGTCACGAAGTCGTTGTCGTGTTTCTTCAACCACTCAATAGTTACACGAGCCTGACGACAAAGTGGGTTGTCTTGCTAGTCCGTGTAGCCTTCGCCGTTCAGTGTTTGCAGGATGATAACCAACTGATCTAGCATGTGACAGGAAAAAGATCCCCAGACCATAACGTTACCTTCACCGGCCTGTTGAACGTCAAATGTGCAACCACGGGATAGGGCTTTATGCTGTTTACGCCAAATGCGAACCCGGCCAGCATCATGGCTCATCAGGAAACGGTACACGTCACTCCAGAGGACCTTCTTTCATCTGTCGAGGGTCCGTTGCCGACACTCCTCGGCTCTTGGGAGACATTGTTTGTTTTGTCTGGCCTTCATTATGGATATACTTCCTCGTCTCTGCCTGTGGAATCCCAGGGAAAGCAAGGTATGATGCATGTGCAAATAGGTCGAACTGCCCTGTTGTTGTACTGGTGGATGAGCTATGTGACTGTCGCACGTCGTTGCTGAGGTATAAGTCCCGACACGATGCTCACCTCTATGATCAACCACGAATGGCTGACCAATGTGAGCCCTTCTGCTAGATGTCTGTCCATGGTTAATCAAGTCGAGGTATACCCTTGATACAGTAGTACGGGAGCGACCAACTAGTGCGGCTGTTTTCGAAATTCTGGCACTTGCCCTCATGATCCTAACTGTATCTGCACACGATTAAATTGGCTTACGTCGTCACGTTTCCCCATTCCTAGCTAACGCTTAATGATTACGTACAGAGGATAGTTGTGACCATTACGTGACATTGATATCACGTGGTACTTCGTTATCTCGTCGAATATGTAAATCAGGAAGTGTTCCTAACAAAAAAACCAACTCATTTTATTTAACCAACTCACTAAACCAACAAATTTTGCAAAAAGTGAATTTTTTCGTGTTTTTTAGTTAAAACCTGCTTATTTTCACTCTTACAGCACGAATACGCTGATACTCGCTGGAAAATGATTCGAGCGATATGTAACTTTTTGTATAGGCATAGGGCATTGATTTAATGCCACACTCACCATGTATTGGTGGAGTCTCTTATGGAGAGATTTTAAAAAATTCCATAATGAGTGGTTATCCGGTTGCAAATCCGACCTAATTAGTATTGACGCTATTGAGTTCTTTTCGATCTTGAGGGAATAGCGTTTTTTGTGGTAGCACCTCGTATTTTGTTTTTTAGCACGAATATAGTTTGGAATTCCTCCGACAATTGATTGTGTTTTGTATGGGCTGCAACAGATGTAACCGATGACAAGACCGATAATATATGCATTTTTGATTGCAATATAGCAGAATGAAGCTCCAATTCATCTTTCGAAGTACAGCAAGCACGGTATCAGTAAACTTTAAAAGGGCTATAGGTAATTTAGCCTAATTGATGATGGTTGGACTAATATGATGGTCGTCTAAGTCAAAACCCAAATGGAATAGCACTGGGTTATGGACCGAACTAAGTTCATCGACCGCTTTTATTTGGTACATTTCTTAGAATAACTAACCAAGCCGACCTGGTTGGCCGAGTGGTTAGCATATCCGCTCTCCAGCTAAAGGATGTGGGTTCGAATCCCGCCGTGGGCATGGATGTTTGTGATTATCTGTGAAAATTGTAGTGGTGATGGTGTTCGGCTGTAGATGGCATTGGTGTACATGACGAAGGTTGGTGGATTGGTGGACACGGAGAATTGTAGAGTAGGTGCCCTCTCTCGATGAGTCTTTGGTTTCCCTGGAGGTGTGACGTAATAATAACAATAGCATATGGTTGTCGAGTTGTTCCATAAGATGTCGGTTCAAGCGGATATGCAACGATTATATTCCTCTTACTATTTTCCTCTTAAACAGCAAATTCATTTAATATTTTATTATTTTTATTAGTAACTCTACTATTCCAAGCATGGTGTTTACAGTTGAAATTGCTTGCCAGTATCACTGCATCGTTGGTATATATACTGTGTGTGTGTGTGTGTATCTGTAGACCAGTAATCTACAAGTTAGTGGTCTATTTATATCATACATTTATTCTTAAATCATAACAGAAATTTATCATAACAGATATTAAAAATATTACAGAACAACAAGATTCAAAAATGAATCTTTCCCATAAAATCGATTTCCATGAAGTCGGTGTAATTATTGCAAGGAACTTCATTTCCTCGGAAACTTGGGTTTTCTTCCTGCCAAATGGGCAAATCTGCCAAAAGAAACATGCCTACTTTCATAACAACGAAGAACTTATATTCGTCACATGGGAATCGCAAAATGTAATAATAAAGCTGCTCAAACGGAATGTGTAAATGGAAAAAAAAAGTTGCAAAACCAAAAACGTCAAACCAAAATGAAGAACATAAAGAACTTCTTAACACTGCACATAAAAATCCCATGAAGGGCATCAGAATTTCAATGTTCGAATCTCTTGTGTTGTCCACACATTTGAGATGCCCGCTTTAGAGTTACTCGCGCTTTATATAAGGACTAGTAGCGCGGTACCAGAAATAAATGTTAGGTTTGGGGAAAGAGATTTTAGTGTATGTCAATCAGAAAGTCTGTTTTAAACTAATAACATTCGAACTTATATTTTATAATCTTCGGGTTAGTTTTAAAAAATCGATGAGAAATCTTCTAACAGGAACTATACACTTCTCCATACGTGACGAAGACTCGACGAATAAAAAAAAAAAAGCTGCAGACATTTATAAAAAAAATGGCTTCCAAACAACCAAAGTAGGGCTGTTTGACGCTTATTTACCTGAAGCATAATTTTTGTTAAGTTTGTTCTTTAATCATTTCAGTTTTAGATTCAGCCGAATCTAAATTAAAATGATTAATACAAATTTCAGAAGCGATCTTGTTTTTTTTATTGATGTGAATAGGTTTAGTAATAAGAGCACTTTAACAAAGTGCTTTGGATTATGAAACCTTTGGTAAGTAGATGGACTAAGTGTTATATAATCATATTTCTTCTGCTGTGGAGAACAAATGTGGAACTTATTCAAGATACTTGATTCTTTCAGAAGCAGGGCGATGGTTCAACGTGAACGGGCAAAATCACCTAAACATCCACAAACATCTTCACCCAAAGTGGGATTCTTTCTCGCAGCCGGTTTGTTGGAAATCAGCAATACAAATGGCTGGGAGGGAAGAAATTTAGCATTGAATAATTCCATCTCGTCAGAGTGAAGTCGTTTGGTTCTATTATTTCGAAGTTTTGCAGAATGCGCACCTCTAGAGGGACAGGTTAATAGTTCGATAATTTTTAAAGGCTATAAATACCGAATTGCAGTTAAGTCTGTCCAGCTACAGCCTAGGAGAAATACCACGCAAACTAAGAAAAATACACATTAACAGGAGTTGCGTTTGCAATACACACAAAGAACTTTGCTGAACTACTATCTATATTAAATTAGCAAATTCTCATAAACCATATTGATATGATTACTGAATTCTTTTGCGCAAAAGTCACTCGAAATAGAATGAATTAAATATAATCGACGTAACATTCAGAAATGGTATATTTATATTTTTTTTTAATATTCAATTAAAAGGAAACTTTAAAGTGTTTAGCAACAAATCCAATCCAAGATATCACTGGAGAAAAACCAAGTACGTTTTTCCTAACGAAATAAATGAACATCGTAATTAAACATAATAAAAATATTCTCCTCTTTGTTTAAGAATAAAAGCACAGCTTCAACTGGCACATTTTCAATTATTTTATTTTTTTGTCAGAAATGCTTAAATTCGTATAAACAGCTTTCTTGATCTGTTAATGTGCGACTGCGACATACATTCGATCATCCCTCAAGTCATGTATGGCTTGCGTAACTCGTTTCCTATGATAGCCATCAACTATCGGAATTCGTTACACGGTTCCTACGTGACCTTTGTGTTACGTCCATGGCTGTTTATATCCGATGTTTCCACTGCTGTGATGATATTTGCGAGTTTGACTTCTTGATCCGACAGGTATGCGCCACTACTGTTGTTTCAGATCATTATCTTTATTTTGAAATCCACTTGGGCATGACTATAGATGAAAAATGGCTTGAGAAAAACCGTGTGTGGTTTCTATCGATATGTTTCTTGATTATCTAACCGAGGGAGACTAATATGCGATAAGTTTCTTAATTGTCGTCAGTATGATTTGATATAAAACTCGAAAAGTTGTTTTTTAATGGAGAATAATGCAATAATAATTATATGAACAGATTCCTAATTATGTGCTGAAAACACCATATTTCTCCAAATAAAAAAAAAAATAAGAAATGCTTCCAACCGTAATGCCAAAGCATATGTTTGATTTCTGGCTATTGGTTGAAAGTTCTATGAACGCAAAATTTCTCTTAATTCAAAATGGTCGCGGAGATCTACAATCCTCGAAATTTGTAACTTCGAATTCAGCATGTGTTGCCTTTGTAGTTCAATCTAATGTTAGATTACGATCTCATCTGGCAATGTGCAATCGGTGATGTAACAGATTATCCAACAGGTGATGGTTTCTTCCAGGAAATCAGAGTCGCTCTCTATAAAACTCGAACGTAAACTTTATCTTATAAGGCATTAGATGCAAAATAATTTCACCTGAAATTAAAACTGAATTGTTTCATGTTTAAATTAAAATACATGGAAAAATAAAAGACCTACGAAAAGAAACAGTAAAAATTTATTATTTCCTAGAGATTTAACTTACGTGTAACAAGATGAGAACCATCAGACCACATATGAAATGCTAGAATAAAAAAGTTAGTTACAACCCATAAATGATTCGAAAAAACTAATGTATTAATAGAATACATTAGTTTAGTTTACGAAGAATACTCAGAAACCAAATTTGCACCAATTTGCAGATAAAAAAAAAGAAATTATCACATAACTACAAAGCATGGCAACACATTTAGTTTAATGAAAAACCTTACTGTCGTAAATGGGACGTTTTTTTTTTTTTTTTTTTTTTTTTTTTTATTATTATATATATATATAGATGGGTGAATCAAGAATGCTTTTCATATTCTCCTTTATCGCTACAACAAAATCTATAGATCGGGTGTTATTGAGCTATAAGCTCTGGTCTTGGCGGGGTAAAAAGGCAATAGCCGAACCTCAGTGAAAACTTCATTAGCTACAGCATTGCCATCTATTATTGCATTGCCACTCCTCTGGATTATTGTTTTCTGTTTTAAATTGTAATCATAATTATTTTGATATCACACTAGTTAATGGTGTATAATTTATTTTTAGAATTTTACAAAATATTTTAATTCTAGAAAAGTGTTAATAAAATACTAGTTGCGTTATTATTATTTCGATGAAAAATAAAATGCATAATTCTGTAAAAGTATAATTACATCCCCTGAAACTGTTCCATGTTGGCAAGTTAAGTATAACCTGTTTAGAAATCTGCAAAATATTTTCATTAGGGTATCGTACATACTCACAATGAACTATACACAACCAATTACTCTTTATCTGTCTAACAACTAGAGGGGTAAGCACACTCACCGAATAAGTAATAACAAACGTGGCTTTGTTTCACTCATCCGTAAAGTTTGGGAAAAGCGACTCTGCACGAATCGATTGATTTCCATAGTGAATGACAGTAAAAATGCCAATATCCGTGCCTATTAGCAAGGATGGGAAAGTGGAAGTGCACGTCCGATGTGCGTGTAGATTTCCTCTTTCACTACGAAGATACTAACTGGGTATGCAACAGTAAATTATCTTCCTACGCTATTCGAAAAGAGATGACGTATATTGCTCGGTGCTGTATTAGTTACTTTGTCGCTATCGCCACTCAGAAGCAGAAACCTTTTATGAATTTTTGTTGTTGTTTTTGACTTTGCAATGACAAAGTAAAACGACCTGCTGTTTAACCAACGAAGTTTGGCACTAAATATCTGAGTAATAAATTCAAGCACAGCCGAACGTTGGTCTGGGAGCTTTTCGTAAACAAAAACTACAGTTCCGAGAAAATTTTCATTACTTTCCTACCATAAATATGAGTTACGAAATAAAGTACACTTTGCACAGTGTATTCAATATCAACTTCCAAAGCATAACTTTTATCGTGACTGAATATTAAAGTAGGAAAAATGATCTTTCCACAAATGTTCATTTCTTATTCGAATCAAAATAGTCTTCGTGGAGTAAATATTTTTAAATAATACGTTTCTTATCATTATGCATCTCTCCTTTTGGTTTGGATTAACAATCAACTGATGGAGATTTGCAAGAATTCTGCTTCTTATGGTTTCACCCCTTGTCCAATTCTGTCTGTATTACTCTATCTACACGTACTTGTGTTTGGAGGACACTTTGAAACTTTTTACCAAGGAGGAATTTGTTTTTATTATCTGAACATCCTCTTTTGTTTATGTATTTATATGCCATATAGCGTATGATATATAACGCAGCGTAAGGAGCAATATTTGGATAACTGGTGTGTGTGAAGTTTAATTTCCCTCGGTTTTTTAAGTGTGGTCACGGAGTTACAATATTTACTTCCTTTCTATCTCCATAAATTGCCAATACCGAGCAACTTAATTCATCCAATAGCGACAAGTCTTTCGGAAAATTTCTCTATTAATTTAATTTCTGTCATAATGTAATAGGAACATATATAAGAGATTTTCAACTTGACTCTCCCGGGTTTGGTAGCCTTAGTTGAACTGCAGAGTACAAATACTGTTATGAGGCCTGAGTATTATCAGTTAATTGCAGTCCTCCACTGGTTTCCGTATTTGCTGGATGAAAAGGTCGAATTTCTCTGAGGATAACACTGCAGCGTTGTTATAAAATAGGCTAATTCACCTTAGGTTTGGAAGCTCTTAAAAGATTCTATCAGTACTAAACGAATTCCAACCGGTGTCTTTTCAACCGAAGAGCAAATGTCCTGAAGTTCTTGCTAACTATCTTAAATATGGATCTTAAAGTATTTTAATTTGGCGGGCGGTCGAATCGCCATCCTTATATAAGCTCGCGTTTTTTCCTCTGCCCTAAACGTGGTCTGTCACAGATAATCGCTTTTCCTTCTAGTTAAATCTTAGAACTGCCATTTCACGACTACTCTGTTTCTTTACACCACACTGAGTTCACAGCTTCGCCGCTTTCGAAAGTTGTTTCTTGGCCTCTGACTTTCGGCAGCTTGACGAAATAAAATTTATTAGGAAAAGGTCTCTAATTACGACCTCGCCCGTCAACCGCAGATTCTCCTTCATTTTTTGAAGGCCTGGAAGTGTTCATGAAAACAGATAGAAGGCGCTGTTTCCAATATAAATTATTTTGAATAGTATGTGCCGTGAAAGGAATTTTATGAATTCAGTTTTTGTATCCAATTGAATGACGGTAAAAAATTTGTAATTTAAAATTGCATATAAAATTTATCTAGGATAGCTTCGAAGAAAAACATCGCACTTCAAATATCCGAATTCATTCCAATAACTGAAGATTTATTGAACATTTAATTATTTGCTCAGTTGATAATTTGAAAATCTTCTATTAATAGTTATTCTATGTGCAGTTAGTATTATCTACTTGTAACTGTGTAACAGTTGGCCAAATCTGATTATAGAAAATTAAAAAACCACGAATATTAACAATTTGGTTGTACTGGAAGAACACGTAAGCACCTAAACTTTCAGATGATTTTGGATTCTAGTGGGACTTAAATTCGAAAAGTTCAAATTTAAGTCCCATACTTAAATAATTTAAAGTCCCATACTTATTGTATGGGACTTACTGCATAGTAAGTCCCATACAATAAGTATGGGACTCACTATGCAGTAAGACCCACTTACTTCATGGCTAAGACTTATTGTATGAAAAGAAGAAAATGTTTTTGTGATTTTATTATTACGCTTGGGTGATTAAATTGACTAATTAGAAGGGCTGCGTACGTTATTCACAGTGATCTGATTAGGATAAAAAAATACAGATTTAACTTTCCCATTTTTTGTCGTTCTTGCCAAGTATCTTAATACAATTAGAAATGTATTAAGTAAAATCCCTTGTGATTCCTAATTGTTTTTTTTATTGTTCAGCAGGGCCAGTTATTAATTCAGATATTCCGTATTTTATATTTTAAATAATTTCCCTTATTTCTTTCAGCAGTTTCTAAGACTTGGATCTGAAAAACGAAACAGATTCATGGCTTGATGTCAGTAATTAGGGAGAAATGAGCTTAAAACGTATGCAAAAATCCTTAATTTGTAATTAATTTAAGCAGGTAAATTACGAGTTGAAAAATAGAACATACAAATTGAAGACAATTTAAAAATAATGGATGGGAGGGAGCTGACGTTTAAAAGGAAGGGAAATAGTTAAGGCCAGCTGGATTTTTACAGTGCAACGTTCGCTTAAAGGACCAAGAGGCACACCAGAGATTACTCTCCTCTCGGTACAAATATGATGGGTCACGAAAACCAGAACAATTGAATTTCGTTTTTGATGTTCTCCGGTAATCAGTAAAGAAGGTTGCATTCATTATTTCCGCACTACTTAAATAGGTCTTCTCAAAATAAATGCATCGTTGTATCTCAACCCACCCCTTATCTGATGTCTGTGCAGTCCTGAAGGTAAATCACGCGACCTTTATTCGGTAGTAGAAGCTTTTTTCCACCGCCAAATATTGCGTTTTTCATTTCGTAAAACAGATTGATCTACTAGAGAATACATTGTAGAAGGCAGGGAATGTGAAATTTACTCTGTTGGACAGTAGCGGAAGAGAATTGTCGAGCTAGGGATCGATGACTATCCAAAGTGTGCTCTTGAAAGTTTGCAGAGTGTGTTTCATGCCATTCTAAATATGAGCAGTATTCGATGATCAGACCGATTTGTAGGGAAAGTAACAGCTGAGCAAATGAAAAGTGCTTCTTGGAGAAAAAAGCCAAGTGTTTCGAAGACGAAGTTATTGTAATAGAGATCCGTTTGCGGCCAGAAACAAGCGATGGATGAGTCAAGTGGCAGGATGACAAGAGAAATATGGTCTTGAGTATTCAGCTCATTACTATCAAAGGTAAGTGTGAAAGAGTTCAGGTTTTTTGCTAGAAAAAAACAAGTGACCACCAATGAAAGGAAGCTCTTTCATTGGTGATCACTAACTAAAGAGGAAAAATGAAATTGCACAGTCTTGTGGAAAACCTCTATTAGTAGGAAAATCTGAATATAAGAACATTTTCTGCCATTACAAATAGTGAACAACCTAAGAGAAACCGACTTACAAAATGAAAGGCAAATAAATATACTCGTCGTAACTAGAACTGAGAGGCCGTCAACATTGAACTATCACAACCCGTGTGTTGAGGCTTAAGTGCTGTGAAGAATTAATGTTGGAGGTTTAATGGAATATATTCAGCATAGAGAAATGATTAAAACAAATTTTAATGCTGCCCATATTTCGTATCAGTCACAGAGACATCTTGAGGGATTAAAAAATATTTTTTTTAACAACACACACACAAATACAATACAACAGTGAATGAAACTAAAGTACTATCTAGGCGGTGTGTCCTCTATGGGCGTTTGCAGGTGGCCTAAGATATAAAGAGGGATCTCTGATAATTAATGTGACTTTAGTTTCACTCACTGTTGTATTGTATTTGTGTGTGTTGTTACAAAAAGTATTTTGTAATCCCTGAAGATGTCTCTGTGACTGATACGAAATATTGGAAGCATTAAAATTTGTTTTAACCCTTTCTCAGTGGTGATAATATTCCATTAAACCTCCAACATGAATGGACTATCACAACCTTGGAAACGTCAGATGCAACAGCATACGTTTCTACAAGCGCACCACACACCTGTCCAGAGGTGCTTATGGAGACGAGGATATTTTGATTGACGGAATCCATCTTGGTCACTGAACACCTGACGATGATTTCATTAATTTAGACAATTCCAAGGTGTGAGCAGTAGGTCGATAGTCTGATGTTGAAAAGAAGAGCCTTATCACTTTTTTCACATCAGTGGATATGCGTTGTAATATCATTGCATATTTCTAGCATAAAAGCCAACAAAGAATTCTTAAATAGCTGTGCAGATATCAACTCCAAGTTAAAACTGCTCAAACAAGAGTAGTAATTGCCTTGTTATTATTTACACTTCAAACAAAACTGATTAGCAGATCAGGTTGTTTTGGCGTGTTTGCCTCCCATCAGGGCGTTTAATTTTCGAAACTAATCGTAAACAGGAAAAACGTATAAAGGAACAGTATAAAAAATTGAAGGCCACGCAAAAAAAAATCCTTAAAAAGGACAAGTTAGAAAATATCTAAAGAATTAATTATATTTAATGAATTGACAGAAAAAAACTTTGAAAAAAATTTAGCAGTGCATGCAGGTTTTCCAGCTTTACTTACGCGAACACGTTGGATGATTAAATTACGTAATGAGAAAAGTTGTGTCTGTCATTTACAGTGACCTGATTATGAAAAATAAAAAAAGTGTTCTTTTACCGCTTCTTTATTCCATTGTTCTCCCCGAGTAATTTATTGCAGTTAGCAATTTATTAAGTAACATCTCTTGCGTTTCCTGATTAGTTTTGTTCTCCAGCAGGGTTTTTTATTAATTAAAATATTCATTTTTTTTATTTTTGAATAACTGCCCTTTAGTTTTACAACAATTTTCATTACTTCCATTATTCCATTATTCATTATTATTACTTTCATTATTCTTTCCAGAAGAATTTTAACACTAATGTGAAAAAAGAAACTGCATTATATTTCGGTGACAGTAATTAGGGAAAAATGAACTTAAAAATGCACCCAAAAAACTTTAATTTTTAATTAATTTCGGCAAGTTAATCACAACCACAACAACAAAATTTCAAGGTTGAAGACGAATTAAAAGGAAATAAAAGATGAGAGAAAGCAGAGATTAGGAAGGAAGACAGATAATTAATCCCAGGTGAGGTATGTACAGTGAAGAGCGTAACTACAAGACTACGCGATTCACCAGAGATTACTTTCGCTCCTAATACAAGAATGTAGACCATGAAAAACGCAACAACGGGATTCGTTTTGAATATTTTTCAGTAATCAGCAAAGAAAATTTTGTTTATTATTTCCGCTGAAAATGTTTAAATAATTTTTCCCACAATAAAAGTAAAAATGTATCGTTACATTTTTGTTTATATTCTCTCTTTATTGTCATCCTGATTATAAGTTACCTTATGCAGTGATGGAAGGTTCTTCTCACATCGAACTCGCATTTCACGAAACTGATTGACCGTCTAGGGAATACCCAGCAGAAGATACACAAGCGAAATTTACTCTGTTAGAAAATCGCTTGAACAGACTCTGCAAGCGTGGAGTCATCGATCAGCTTAATAGTCCTCTTGAATTTTTTAGAAAGATGTTTGGTGCACCACCGAAAAAATGTCAGAGAAATGTTTAGTAGATATGTAGAGAAGGTAACACCATTATAGATGAAAAATAGTCTTGGGATTAAAAAAAATCAAGCTTATGGAAGCCAAGAATGCTAAAAGTGATCTGCTTGTGCCAAGAAAGAATGTGTGTGTGTGTGAGTGTGTTGTGTAGGGGGGGGATTGTCAGGCTGAAAAGAGAAATCTCGTCTTGAATCTTGAATGTTAAGCTCAGCATTACTAAAAGTAAGTAGAGAAGATGGGAGGTCTCTTTTCCAAAAAAAAGATAAAATCATATAGATTTTGGAAGCATTGTAAGCATTATGACTAAGTTGTCGTAATCTCCTGTGATGGAAAGTATAGAGATCAGTTTTCACAAACTGATCTCCATATTTTACATTAACAGGGTTTGAGGTCAGTGAACGAAATTCATTTCTGTATCTGATACAAAGGATGTGTTAATTAACACAGCTCTTTTTAGTCACCTGCATTAGTAGGAAAATACGAACACCTTCTACCATTGTATGTAATAAACGACTAGAAAGGAAATTGGAATTCATCTACTCCTTTGATTTTGGAACTGAATTCTTCAACATTAGACTGTCATACATGTCAAATGTAAAAGCACAGGCTTCTTAACCCTTCTTTGGCACGCGTTATGAGGTGGGGAACGTAGGCAAGTGTATGTGTGAATATTTCGAATCGGTGAATCAATATTGATGATCACTGATTGATTGGCAGCTCAGGCCTTGAAGAAATACACATCTTGTTTTGGAATCAGTGTGTTCGATTTATTTTATCATAAAAGCCAAACAAGAAATGTCTCAAATAGCCGCGAAAGTATCCCGGCCGAGATAAAACAGCACAAAAGGAACAACTGTGTGGCATTGCTTTTATTTATAGTTAAGAAAAATTGAATAGCATCAGCAACTGGTAGATGTTGACATGACTTGATCTTCAAGGTTTAGTTTTCAGCACTAAAATCATTACCAGAAAAAAAAGGTATAACGGAACAGTATAAAGGAAATGCCAAAGACCGGACGGAAAAATGTGTTATCCAAATTCTTAAAGGAGGACATGTCAGAAAATATCCAAAAACTTACTGCTATTAATTAGAGCAACAAGAGAAGGCTTATAAAATTTCAGCAATGAATGCAGATTTTTCAGCTTTGTAGATCTACCTGCATTAATTGTGAGATTAGTCAAGCAAGAACCGTAGGAAAGAATGATTGTTTGATAAGTCGAATAAATCAAAAATGCACATTCTTTTTTTGTTTGAAACTCGTGCGGAGCTCCATTTATCCGTAACATTTACTTTATCTCAGTAAATTTTACGGATAATTGGACATTTTTCACTCTGTGCAGATGTCTGTAGGTAAAGGGGGATTCTTAGAGCTCTCATACCGTTCATCGAGAGATGAGTTATGTTAAAATGGCTCAAAGTTGGTTGATATTTATAATATATTTTCTTCGATAACAAATTCACCACAATAAAGAAATATGTCATTATCGAAGTCTTTGTGTGTGACACGTGTCAAGTTTTTCGATTCTTCAATGTCGATCCATCACAATTGGTTTCGGAACAAACACTGTTTTGTGAGACAATCTCGTATCGATTCTAGATATTCTTGTCCTATTTTAAAATACGTAATAACTCTCCGTCCATGTTGAAAGTCACTTATCTCGCGTAACGGGGGAAGTCAAGAATAAAAGAATAAATCGGATTTTCGCCACGAGCCACCATTGTTAAGGAAGGATTTTTAAATGTCATATCAGACTGTGCTGCAAAGAAGGAGTGTGATAGCGACAGGTTTGGTAGGAATTTATTGGTAGAGATGCCTTAGATAAGGGAGAAGGCTCTTAAGGAAGATTTAAACGGACGAGAAGGATCTAAATGGATTGGAAAAATTGTGCGAAACTCATGAAATTGAAAGTGCAGCAGTCTTGCAAAAACTGATCTCTCTCACTGAATGAATATTTTTTCTTATATTTTCATTTTTCAGTGTTATTTAGGAACGTATACTGAAATGCAGTATTTTGTATTTACAGAATTATTCGTGAATGTATTATAAAATTTTTCAAATATTGCTGATCGCATGGGATTATTTTTCCAATAGACGAGAAGTTTTTCTCATGATTCCATTATGTCACTGTAATGGCTTTTGTGGTTAATACACTTAGATTATTTTTCTAACGTATCCATACAGGTTAACTGTGGAATGGAAAGGGATATTGTAGAATCTGCGAAGATAAATGTAACCTACAGGTTTTTAGCGGAGTGGAGAGAGAATTCATTTGTATTGTTTTTTTTGCCCATGAATGCTTCATAAATATGCCTTTTATTAATTATTTTTATAACATCCATATTGCCATCTTACACAGAAGAAAAGTTAACAGGGATAAATTGAGAAACTAACGTTCTTCGATAAAAAGTCTTAAGTGTATTGCATTTATTGGCAGCTCCCACAGGCAACTGATATATGATGATTCCCATTCTGCTTATTCGAGTATCCTAGCCGAAGATCACTTTTATCTTCAGTTGAAATGCTCTTATAAAGGTTCTTTGAGTAACAGAATAGTTTAAAAAACCAAGTCATTCTAATCGGAGAAATAGATGGACGTCATCGACTCTTTCCATAGCTGTAGGTTCCGCGTTTTAATAGGCGATGCCCAAAACTTTTTAACGCATTTTTGATATAAAAAGCGATCGTACAATAAATACATATGTTTTAGGTAGTGGTCACAAGACCTCAGACATTAAATATAGTGGAATTTCTCTAGTAAAACGTCGTCTATCATGGTGTTAAATCATTTTGGAGATGTTGAATATTTCCTTCCCATGTGTTATTAGCAATATCATTTATCAGAGCACATTGAACAATAGTATATTGAAATGCTCAGTGATGATGATTTATTTAATTTCTCTAAAATATGGGTTGTCTCCTCAACTCGATATTCGTTTAATCTTAAATAAAATTTGAAAGAAAATTTTTTTTTACTTCATCTTGTGTTGATCAAGTAGCTCCGTATAAGGAAAGGATAGTACGTAAGCGACGCGGTGGAGAAAATTAAAAAAAAATACTCTCAAAAAATTGTTAGTGCAATGATTAAGGTTTCCCACATGCATTAAAATAAAGATACTGAATAAGCTAAATTACTGTTAATTACGTTCTCCATTTATGTGCGACGGCACTGTTCAATCCAGCATAATTGTTTGAATTTCTCCTTTTTTTTTTGTTAAAATATATGTTCCGTTACTTATGAAAAATATTTTTTTCTCGATTTATCTAAGTATATGTAAAGCAGTTCTTCGTTTGATCAGTATATGTCGCTAAGATTTTCTTACTAAACAAACTCATGGTTTTTCATTGCAATTTCTAGTATCGTTCTGATCTGCTATATGAATTTTACTGGTGCTGAAACAAGGAATATGAAGTGCGTGCATTATTTTTCCTGATGAAAAACGTTTTCACCAGGAAAAATGATTCCATCAAGTTCCTTTGATGAAAAGAGAATTCTATTCTACACTCCCTTTCTAATCGTCGATGCAACAATGCAGTTACTCTGTATTGTTGCCGAGAGCTCATTATCACTACGTCATAATTATATTCTAGAGAAATCTATTCAGTACTTCGTTTTAGTTTATTTGCTCATTTCTCTGTTTACATCTCTCTCAGAAGTAAAATAAAGGAAACAAACACAATACGCTGTTAAAACCGAGTGCAGAAACTCGCATGCCTGTGAGACAAAGGAGAGTAGTAATGGACTTGTCAAATTACCATACCAACGCCTCTTTGGAGATGTATATTTCCAGTAAGAGGCCTCTGGGAAGAGAAAACAGAGGACAGGATTAAAGCAAGAGATAGAAAATCCCCATATCACGACAATTCTTCACACAGCTCTATCACTGTGTTGGTGTTGTAGTTGCCACAAATTACAGGATGACGATTTAATTATGTAAGTTAATGGGATCTGCAAGTAGCAAAGACGGTGACATCAATGAAGGAAGAACGCATTCTATTCTGATAGTGAAGGTTAAATACCTCTTGGGATTGCTTCTATAATTAATGCATCGCAGTTCTTTCTCTTTTCCCACCTAAGCTAATGACCTGATCTCCACGCAGTACTGAGCGTGGTTACTACGACAGAGAAAGCACACTGCTTTGACTACATGTTTTCTATCTTTGTTTGTAATGCGGTGCCAAATGTAAATAAGGGAGGAGGAACAATGCACAATAAATATCCAAGGGAATAGAAAGTATGCAAATAAAATTCTATAGAGGTTTTAAATTCGGGATATAGATATATTTTAATGCAAAGCTGTAGACTGTGATGCTGATCCAGATATCATTTTTTTTTTAAATCTTCAACAAACCAAAACTGTTCTTCAAACTGTTCTTCTAGAAAAACCAAATCTAATTTATTTAAAATTTAATAGTAAAATCCATTACCCTGTGCAACTAATAATCCACGTCATTTACAGGAACAAATTCAACTAGAAGAATTTCTGATACTCTAAAAGTCATAATTATTGCTTATATAAATTAAAAAACAGAGTATTCAATATGTTTACCACTCACGTTTAATATCCTGTTCGCTTTAACAATCAGATATTTGACGCGCGTGAAATTTCAATAATCAGTTTTACATCATTTTGCACAACTGTTTAAATGAAAGCAAAACATGAACAATGCACGGACTTGTAGAACGATGCCACAAAATTGTGGACGCAATCCGACTGTTATAAAATATTAGATTTTATGACGTTTCAGGCGCAGCCTTCCGGTTCAGAAAACAAATTTCTCGTATCCGGTTACCTGTTTTCTTGGTTTTCACGTAAGAAAGGTAGGGCACGCAAGGCTGATTCAACTCGTATGTGAAAGAATAGAAAGTTCAACAAAAGACTAGAAGTTTGATTACAATTCTAATAAAGCGAGTACAACTAATTTCGTTGGGTAGACTACAGATGTAACACCAAAGTGCCTCCAAGACTCATTGAAGAAGTTTGTAAGGGATATTTGTAGCTGAAACTGTGATGCACAACACCTGTTTCCTGCTACCTAAGAAATGGAAAATATTGTATTTTTGTTTATATTCCTCAGCATTTAACGTAATTTCCCGATTGACAGCAGTCAAGGATTTCCGGCAAAGGAAACTTTGACTGCTGACTGTGTTTGTACGCGTGACGGAATTGTTGTGAACCATCTTACATGACACTTAATGCTATGTATTTCTTCTAACTCAATCAGGCCTTTGAGCGATATATTTATTATGTCAGAGCTGGAACGAAAGCTAAATATAATTTAGCAGTTGATTAAATTAATAGAAAAAAAAGTGAGATAATGGATTTAGTCCGACATTAATGACTTTAACATTCTTAAATTAATGCTTTGTGGCATGATGTTACCAGACTTAATTTGATAGACAGCGGCTAAGGAAAACAAGAAGAGATCGAATATTTGTATAAACTAGTCCTAATATTAGTAGAATAAAAAAAACATTCGAAGGCTTTCAAAAAAACGTGAAGCGATTTTTTTTTCTATAAAGTTTTGTAAATTTCCACTTAGTATTTTTTTTTACTTTTGATGTGGAAAATACTTCTCGTTTCCCATTTCGTGGTGTACATCAGGCAAAATATAATAATTCTCCAAACTCTTGAAACGCTATTTATAGAGAAAGTGTGATATACCCACCAAACACTGTTAGTTTTGATGGTTGTACACTATAAAAAAGACTTCCTGTAATGATTATAAAGGTTATGCATTTCATGTATAAGCATCACTATTATAGTATAATTATACATTAATGGAAGATGAATGCATTTTGAAACAAGTTGGAGTCAAAGGTTGGTGAGCCTCAATAGTGCTGAGCTAGAATAGGGATGATTAGTTCGTAAATTATGACTAAAGCAACTAAGACTATAAAGCCAGTATAATGTATTATTTACGTTTCTTCTTTGACCGTTTTGTCAGAAGAAAATCCCTGCCACTTTTATTTAGGAGCTTTCTAGAAGTTCATCGAATATTCGTGGGAATCGAGTCCCGGTCTTTCCAACAGAATGACGAATCTCCCTTGGTTGCCTCTGTAACCAAGGCAACAGATCGGCTTCTAGTGAATAAAAATAATATTGGACTTGATTAGATTAATAGGCCAGAGGTATAATATATCTTAAGCGATGCAGAGAAAGCAGAGAATTATATTTACTAGTACATCAATAAAGTAAGTTCTCTTCCTCTTTTTACACACAGACAGCATCAGTGATATTATGCAAATCAGACGCAATATAAAAGCAACTACTTTAATGCAAAATCGGTTCAATGATAGAATGATATACGTGGTATTTATTGAGTACAATTTTAGGAATATTTTTGAAATATCTCTTGTTACATCACTACTTTTTAAAAAAAATGTGGGAGGGAATGATATCTTTCTTAAAAAGTTTGTATTATCCAGAGTTGCTGTGGACTGGGAAAGGAGAAATCAAATATAACCCTGTGTAGGAAAGAAACAAACACCCACGCATTAGTGTTAAAGAGCTCAGAAGGAAATATATGTTACCATAGAAAACTTAACTCCTTAGAAAAGGAAAGAAAGAAAGACTGTACAGGAAAAGTGTATATTTATCTCCTTTGCCTGAGTGCACAAATCCGTTTGTTTGATCTCTGTGGAAAGGAGCTGTGTAATGAAGTATACAGCAGCCATCAGAACATGTAAACAACTGTAATAAAAGATGCAGATGCTACTCTTATTAGTAGGATCAACAAAATTACTGCGGGATTAGAGAGGTTCAAATTGAGCCATTTCTGCTGTGATTACTCTGTAGGATTCCTTAATTCGTACACATTCATATGATTAGGTTAAGGTACATTAACTTGGTGAGATAAAAGTGACATTTTAACTTAGTGAGGTAAAAGTCTCCTTATTATACTCATTTCGTGCATAGTATAAAAAGATTTGGGTAAATAAGTCGAGATACAATAACAATTGATTGTTCAGTGCATTTCTAACAAGAGCATGCTTCAACAGTTACCAGGTGAGATACATCAAATGAATAAGTATTAGTTTTAATTACCTTTCGAGTACGCCTACTTAGTAGCTGCTCAATGACTGACACTTAATCGCTATCGACGTTGTCCTTAGGTTTGAACCCAGGTCATTCCAACCAAAGGTGCGAATAACCTTATAAGAGGCATGGAAATTAAGATGAGTTACCGGCGCTATACGAAGGTAAAAGAGTTTTCAATCCTGCAAAACAGAAAAACCAAAAAGAATACACACAAATAATACATCATATACTAGCCTCATAAACTCATTTGGTTATAACTCCAGCACAACAACAGTAACTGAATAACAAAAACTATTTCACGATTATGGCGCTTAGGCTATCGAGAAGACAGGGGAAAAAAGTATCTGGTATATACTTTAGCTTTTGACCGTCATCACAGAAAAATAATAAAATAAAAAAAAACCGTTTGTTTTTTCATTCAAATAATTTATCTTCTGTTTGTTTTAATCCCCTACTTTGCTTTAAGCGAAAGTCGTGGTTTCGAATCCAGAGTAAGATACGAATATTTTAAAAAATATTTTTTTGAGTAAATATAAGACTTGTCTAAAAATACATATGTAAATTCGTACTGAAGCTTTTTGATACTATAATCTCTCAAATTCAATTACAATGTCTTAACTGAAAAACCAAAGTTTTTCCTCTATCCTCTCAGTACAAATGGAAAATATTTGAAGATATAACATCTTTGTTAAACCTCACACTATATTATTATGAGCGCGAATAATATATTGTTTCTAAATATCATATTGCATGGATTGCTCTTAATCCTGCTACAGTTGGTTAAAAGAAAACAATTCATTGCGATTAAGATGACATCTGTACCTACCAAGCAATCACGCACTTTTTAACAATGAATTTTATGCAAGAATGAAAAAATTATTTAACAATAAATGGAAAGAAAGAAAATGTTTGTATTATCTTTGTCACGAGTAACCTTGGTATTAAAAAATCCGATGGGGATGGTTAGCCTTCTAATAATTATTATGAAAGGCACTCCAAGCCATTCGACTGCACTATAAAAGTATTAAGAAAATAATTTCATTACGCATGACCACAGTTTTTCAGCTGTCAGTGTCGGTTTATAAATTGATCTTAAATGCTGTCCATATATTTGTAATTAAGCGATTTCATCTAAGTCAACTTCCAAGAAGGTCTCAACACGTTCTTCTATTCTAGGAAGTAATGAAAATCTTAATTTTTATTTTATTAAGGAATACTCTAAGGGATATAGAGAAATAGAGAGGGAGACAGAGGAGGATCGATGTAAAAAAAAGCAGAGGCTGAATGGAAAGAAATATTTTCAAATATAATAAAATTTTATTTGTTAATTTAAATCTTTGAAAGGTAAATCCATCAGATATCGGGAGAAATAATTTAATTAAGCCACGGGTAGTCTGTAAACGGTAGCGTTAGTAGTCATTGATTGTCAGGACTCGCTGAGGTTCGATCGAGAGAAATTAAAAAAAACTTTTTTTTTCCTAAAATTCCACTCATTCCACCATGAAGGATGAAACAAGCAATAAATTAAAATAATCTTCGCCTAATTCTGCACTAAAGAGCGGAGAGGAATACGACAGGCTTCAAAACCATGCTGTAAGCTGTCGTTAAGTCACATTTGTGTTTGTTTTCTAAGAGTAATGAAAATTTTCTTTTAGAAAATCAATGCCAAGTTCCCAAACCAGAGGGGAAGTTTTACCCTACCAGAAGAAATTCAGTTATACACTCAGTCACCTATTGTGCTTTATTTTTTGTTTGTCATCAAAATGACCAGTTATCACTTGACTGTCCTTGAAAGGATTCTCTCATTATTCAGCTACCGAAGAGAAACTCTATTTCTAGTTACGTACTTTTCATTCTAAATAGTTTACAATTAGTTCTAGCAAGCTGAACAATAATACATTGTAAACAGATAAATAACATGAGAGAAGTTCTTTACAGTGATCGCGTCTTTAATGTCATTTAACTACACGTTCGTCTGCATGCAGTTTACTTAGTTGCAGCGATCAACCTTCACAACATCACCGCATCATCACAGAGTACTATGCGTGATTCCCTATTTTATGACATGCATCCACGAAGTTCTTCGATGACGAAACAACCAATTTCAGTTGCTACTGAGGCAGTGTGTTCTTCCCCATCTTTAAACGACTTTTACACAGTAAACTGAACTAATAAAAAATTGAATTAGAATTTGATGATTACAACGAATGAATTGGCAATCCTAAAATTGATGAATTCAGAACTATTAGTGTCCGATATATTAACAGATTGATGCCAAGAAATTGTTAAGTTTCTTTAAAGAAAAACAACTGAAGCTTACAAATAATAAAAAAGGTAAAAAAAAGCTAGCCCGAAAGGTATCGCCAAGACAGAGATAAAAAGAAAGAAACCGTATAAGAAAGAAATGAGTTAATACATTTTTGTATAATGAGTCTTTTAAGAAACCATACAAACCTCAGATTTTATCAAATGGATCTTGTAAAATTCAGTAAGAGAAAATATTCTCACAGAAGCACTGAGTTAATAGTTGCTTCCTTTTTACATATTGCTTTTACGAAATGCACTAACAAGACCGAAGCTGCACAATACAGAACATATTCATATAGTACGCCCACAGGTTCGAGACCATTCGACACTTCTGCGCATGTCAAAAGAAGAATCCATTTCGATTATCGGGTAATCAATCTGTCTTGTGGGATGGGTTGTTTATTATTACACGTCGGAAAATTAACTTCTCTTTTATGATCATTGTAGTTTTAAAAGTGGTAATTATTTCGTATAACAGTTGGAAAATTGTACGTATAAAGTACGTAAATTCGCGTGTTGTTGACCAATTCGTACATCGCCTTATTTCTGTCTTCCCTTCAATATGAATGGACTCTTCTTGGCAGCTTTCCAACGACAGCTCTCTATACTGTGGTCGGACTATACAAACCTACAGATGTCGGTTACTTTAAACCATGAAGAGGATATTTCTCATCTGTACTGTGAGCATGCATGAAGCAAAACCATTTTGGATACACAAAACAATGAGCAAATCTATGTGGCAGCGCCATCTATCAACATCTCCCATATAAACACTCAAATGGATTTATAATAATAAAAGAAATGAATCTGGTCACAACATATCACTGTGATAGTTATTTTATCCCGTGATATTGTTCACAGCTCTCTAGTTCTGAAGTTCAATCAAACGCAAAGAATTCCTAAATAAAGTTTTAATCATTAAGAACGTAAGACTTCTTTTGAATTTGTTGGATAATTAGTCATCGCTCGCTGCTCAACTTAGAAAACAACTTCCTGTCAACTCTCCAATAATGAAGTGAGTAGCTTAGCATCAAAGCCAATGGCGATCGTTTAATCCTCACCAAGTTCAGAATAAAACGATGAGGCTTAAACTTTCATAATGGGATTAAGGAGATTTTCTTGAATAACGATGCATTTGAGTAAATACTTCCATTCTGAGCAGATTCAATCATTTCATTCCTGGATCAGAACAGTATTCCTTGCGATACACATAAGAGAGGGGTGGAGAGAGGGTATTCTCTTCGCTGTGCTGCTGCATAGGAATGGGATCAGTGACTTACGAAATATGAAATGCCAATACCTTTACTTATATAGGAAAAGAAAATTTAGAATGTTCAACAGAGCAGTGAAGACAATTACATACGTACGAAAAATACAATTATATATCTATACACATGCTCCACAAATACTCTCGCCTGACCCGAGTTTGCCAACTGGGAAGTATATTACAACCTTATTTAATTTCATAATAAAAGGTAATTCATGTGGCTTGTCCTTTCCATAATATCGAAGTGGTAATTACAGCAACTGGTAAATTGGTGATTCATTTCACTCAGTACCGTTGGGACGTCGTTGTCATTTGGGAATACATCTATTCCTATATTTTTTAATTCGTCACCGACCCATAATTTGTATAAATCTTTATTTTTATAGTACCTGGATTTATCATTAATATAAGTCATTGTGATCAATTCATTAAATAATTAATCTACATCTGATCGGTCATTATAGGATAGGTAATATTTTATACATTTGCCATAAGTTTTCCTGAATTTTAACAATTGTGTTAGTGTTCCTGAATACCAAATTTCATTGAATTTCAACAGGTGAGGATGGAATTATTGTTTCGAATAGTTTGAGTAAAAACGGAATATAGCAAAAAACAAACAATTTCTATTAACCGGCGTTTAAATTAGAACTGGTTTTTAACTGAGATTACTGCCCTGCAGGATACGCATGTGACGAAGTGCACACACACACACACCGCTCTTAGCTGTCTTCATTGTTAGCATAGAAACTTCATCTCTGAATTTTCTATTGTTCGATATTTCCATTGTTTCCGCGAAAACTAACGTAATGGTTTTTATAGCTTAAAGGTACTCAAAAACGACTCTCGAGTAGTGGCACAATAAAAATCCAACAATTATGTGAAAAGTCGTGAGGGTTGATGATTACGTACGGTTGAGTGACCTTCTGGGAAAGGGAACTTGGAGGTGGTATATAATAATTATAGAATGTTCACCCATTGCTCACTTACGTAACTTGATAATCTTTGAAGCAACTGAATGAATATCAAGACAAGTTCTTTTAGGTTGTTTGCAACTATTTTACGTTCCTCAGCAGAAATTTCTTGTGCCAGTTCATCCGATTTCTTGTGCCTTACCGACAACACACTTCAATTCACATCTTCTGTTGGGCTTCTGAAATTAATGTACAGAATTTCGTTTTATGAACGCGTAAAATGAGACTAAACATAATTTAGGAAACGCAAATATTCACAGAATACACTGAATTGCATTAAGAATAGTTGGAACACTTAATTCTACTAGACTTGCACATAGAATGCGAGCAAACAACTCGCGCGCACCATGGCACATTTGGCAGTTGAGCATGCACATATGTTCATTATTCATTGTTTGACTAAGGTAATTAGCTCAGTTATGAATTAATCATTTTGCTATAATTAATTCAGAAGTCCTACCAAGTTTCGCCATTCCTTACAGATGACATACAGTCATTATCATAATATGGGATCTGAGCTTCCGAAAGCACGGAGGCAAAACATTACCAAGTATTGATGACGAGTTTAAAATAGTCTCTTGATTACCTAATTTTCATCACTGTTTACTGTGTCTATTTTTTCCCTTCCTTTACCATTCGATAACTATCCAATATCAACTTGACACCTCTAAATATCTGAAAATTTACAATAACAAGTAATGTTAGTTAGGCATGAAAGGCATTATTGCTGTTAAAATAGAGTGAGCATAAACATAGCTTGCTCTACTGCAGAAAAATGTCGGTGATACCTTAGCAGAGAACCAAGAACTGCTTATTCATTCTTTTCATATCGGGATATCTGAATGAGGCATTCATAAAACGTTTTTTCCCTACAATTTGTTCACACTATCTCTGCGCTCACAACATCCAAAGGCAAACCATTCCACTCTATTTGTCTTCCGGAAACTAGGGTTTTTCAGCCCGCAAACCAGCCATAAGAACAACACCTAATTACAGACAACACTGGCCTTATAGCTTGAGTTTCTTCTGCCGTCAATCCAAATAAACTAAGCCGCTCAATCTCTGTTGCATTCCAAATGTGGAAAGCAAAACGATTAACGAAAAAATTTAAAGAGGATCAAAATAAGAGCAAAGCTGACTAAAGAAATTATAAGTTACTATCTAAATCTAATTACCGTACCAAATCATTTAATATCGCTAGTAGGAGCAAACGAGAATATACTGTATGAAACAGGATGCCTTCCAACAGACACACAGCCGTTGAATGCTTTTGTTATCCAAATGTACAACAAATGGCCATATGGAAAATGGACGGATTAAAGACGAAAGACACTATAAAAGGATTTGCAAAATTTCACGAAGTTTTATGAATTATAATCGATTTCTGTGTATATAAATGACTACAGTAGAATTTCCCGTAACCGGCAACAACGGGACTTCGCCGATTCCGGATACGAGATTTTGCCCGATAATTGAACATATATTTCGAGAACTTACCTAATTCATGATTTGTGATGCCATGTGTGTAGAAATTGCAGCATTCGAAGTTCGGTGGTCGTTTTTCGATCATCCGGCCATAATTAAATAACATCAAAAATCAGATTTCAAAGTTTTTATTTTTCTATTTTCAAATTGAACCTAAATATATTCTAATGATGCTTCAACATATTAACTTATCGTATATCTGGAGATACACGAGAAGATTAGGAGAGCGCATATATTTTCTTACTGCTCTTTATCTCACGTTTTCTTTAGTTTATGATCAGCCTGGATTCTCCTGTGTATTCAAGGAAAATAGAATCTCTTGTGGAAAAAATTGTATAATGATATGTTGCGTAATTGTTGTTCACAGAGGAAGAAAAACACAACAGTAGGAACTAGTACTTCTGATAATATTCAACTATATAATCTCTCTGCAAAGGCAACTGAAATTGATTTGCAGACTGGTTCAAGTTCACATCTTTAATGAAGCTCTCTACACCTTCTGGTAGTCCATTAAAGAAATCGCAATGACTGCTGGGTGGGATATGGATGTTGTGCAGGTACAGAGTTTTTTTTGCATTAGTTGGGAATACTTTCGTTTTCATTCTCTTTCAGGAGATTAAAATTCACAATGAACACATTTCCACTGATTTTTGATCTAATAAATATATATCATTCCGCTCCTTCTTTACCCAGTTAATATGGCAATGAATCATGTTTTCCAAATCTTAGAATATCTAATATTTCTCCCATGTCACCAACCTTCAGTTGCATGATTCTCCATAGAATTGCGTCATAGGATATCCCTGCCAAAATAACAGGAATATTTTAATTAGCTGTTTTTTTTTCCCATCAAAGCAGCATGCTTTTTTTTTTAATTTTAAGAATTTATCTTTACCAGTATTAAAAATATCAGAATCAACCGTTTGGTTAATCCGAGAAGCCAAAAAAAAATATCTTAGAAGAAACATTTTCACGATGTGATTCCAGCATTTAAATTTAAAATTAAGTTCCTTTCTTCAAAATCGTAGTTTGAAAAGGATATACAAGTTATTTTGATACAAATTTCCGGAAGTCATTCTGCAGTTCTATGGAGAACATGAAATACCTCTTAATATTGTAAGCAATATTAAGAGGTATATGATTGGGAAGGAGTGTCCCAGGTTCGATTCCCGTCGAAGACCTGAGGAATTTGAGGATCTTCCTCAGTCATAGCCAAGTTAGCTGGTCTTGGGTGCGGGAAGTAGGGTTTTTTCCTCCAGTTTATCTGGCGTTTTTCATCCCGTAAGCAGGCAAACCGCCCCCGTGAACACACAGGCTAGGATATAGTACGGCAAGGAAGGCAACGGGAAACCACCTTGCTCATAATCATTCCCTAGATGGTTGCATATATAGCTATCCCCCCCCCAGACAGCCGTAATGCTAAATACTATCAATCATTGTAAGCAAATACTTACTCTAGGGAATTTAATCCAAACAAAGTAATCTGCCCTACAAACATATTTCACCACTATTCATGTAAAGACATTAAAGTGTTGTCAAATTCCTTTCCGAGGTATTTAACACTAAAGAAGGGAATTTATATATTATTTAAACACAAACCAAGCGCGATATACTCTAACTGAAAATAATAATGCGCTCATAACGCTTTTTTTTATTCACTTTTGAAAAAAAAACTGCTTCCTTTCTTTCATTGCTACACTTAGTATGACCTCATCCGATTAATCAAAGATATATTTTATTTTAATAATATTGCAAAACTAATTTTATGAAACATAAAATTGACCATTTGTCATGAAAATGAGCGTCGATGTGCTGATCCTCTAGTTCAAATGACTTACTTAGATACCAAAAAGGAAATGATTCATATAGTTACGCTAAGCAGATTACTGACTCGAATTGATTCTACAGTTTCTTTTTGGCTGATATCGGATGTTAATCATCTATGAGATGACAAATGTCTACTAGGATTGCAAACACAAGCACTTGTCTTATACTCTACGGCGAAATTCATCTCTCACCTCATGACAATCACAAACATTCCTGCCCATGGTGGTATTCGAGTATCTGCAGCTGTTTGTTGGGACAAATACGCTAACCACTCGGACAAAACAGTTATGGTGTTTTTTAAAAAAATATGATGTAAATTTGCATTGAAAAGTATACTGACTTTTAGTAACCACTGTGTGTTTAGCACCATGAGTAATTAAGTAATCACAAACATCATGCAACAATTGGATTATAATCCACAGCCTGATAATTAGCTTGCAAATCCTATGCATACAATAAAAATTATGAGCGCTACCTGATAACATTTGAAATTTCTTGATCCCCTAACAAACTTCAGCAAAATTATATGGATCAGAAAGAAACCATTTACGAAGCTACTAATGAAACATAGACATTCCTTATAAGGATTGGCTTAAAGGGTCGAAGCAAGAATGCTTTTCATCTTCCCCGTTATCTGTAGAGGACAGTGTAGGGATAAGGTGTTATTGAGCTTTCAAGTTCTGATCATGGCAGGAGGGTAACAGCAATAGCCGAGCCTCAGAACTTCATTGGCTACAGCATTGCCATCCATTACCCTCCAAGGGTATTAATCACCGCATCTCACGGTCGATTCCATCCATCTCTTAAACTTAGACATAGTCCTTATAAGGACTGGCTTAAATGGGCGAAGCAAGAATGCTTTTCATCTTCCCCGTTATATGTAGAGGACAGTGTAGGGATAAGGTGTTATTGAGCTACTAAAGCTCTGATCATGGCAGGAGGGTAACCGCAATAGCCGAGCCTCAGTTAGGACTTCATTGGCTACAGCATTGCCATCCATTACCCTCCAAGGGTATTAATCCATCGATCGACCTATTTCAATTCCATCTAAACTTCGACATTTGTTTTAATAGATAAATATTTATCACTTATGATAAAAATAAAAAGGTGTTTTAAAATATTTAAGTGCGTTTTGTTAAATTTCTAACATTAAGAAATATTTTAAACTTTAGAGTGTAAATATATTTTGTATTTATAAGAAATTTAGTAAACAAAGCTACATCTTTAGAAATTAGTGTAATAATAAAACAATCGGATGTCACTGAAGACGTACATGGTGAGAAAGCCGTAGTATCCGTGTCAGAAGGCTACGGTGAATACATTCTAGACCGGATTCGAATACGTTGGCGGTTTTTTTTTTTTTTTCCCAGCTAAATATTACTGGTGTTGGTGTTATTTTCGAACTCGCTACTGAGAGTCAACTAATATAATATAATAACAGGTTTTTCTAGATTCATAGGCGTTGCCGATGATTGTACACCTTAAAATAAGTTTCATAGTGGATATTCACCATTTATACGAAGAGTTTTTAATAAGTTGTTGTATGTCTGCTAACACTAATAACTGCCTTGATAATTATAGCTATTTCATTAAACCTGTTATATACACTCTCTGAACAAAGGTATCTAAAACTAAAATCAGACTTTCCCTCTGACACACTTTCCAGTAGCGGACATTAATATGTTGTGGGTCCACCCTTTTCTTCTATAACAGCTCTAACTCTGCCAGGGAGACTTTCTACCAGGTGTCGGAACGTCTCTGGAGGAATGGCAGTCCATTCTTCCTGAAGAGTTGTAGCCAGAGCAGTTCGTGATGTGGGTCGTTGGGGTCTGGAGCGAAGTCGGCGTTCTAATTCATCCCAAAGGTGTTCTATGGGATTCAGGTCAGGGCTCTGGGCTAGCCATTTAATTTCTGGAATGTTATTGTCCACAAACCATTCCCTCACATTTATGGCAGGTACCACTGTCATGCTGATACAGACAATAGTCATCACCGAATTGATCTTCTACTGTAGACAGTACGCAACGGGTCAAAATGGCCTTGTACCGTTCCGTATTTAGATTTCCATGTAGTGTTATGAGAGGGCCAAGTCCATTCCATGAAAAACACCCCACACTGTAAAGCCGCCACCTTCAAATTTCACTGTTGACACCACACACACCCCTTCCATCGGACAGCCACATGGTTAGCGTGATTCATCACTCCAAATCCACGTTTCCAGTTGTCCAGTGGCGTCGCTCTTTACACCGCTGCAGGCTGCGCTTAGCGTTCACAGGAGAAATGTTTGGTTTATGGGCAGCTGCTCGACCATATAACCCCATTCCTCTTAACTCTCGACGCACAGTCATAGTGCTGGCTGGATAGTTAGCATCACTTCGGAACTCTCGGGCGACTGTTGTTTCACTCGATGTTTGGCGATTTCCAAGAACCACCTTCTTCAACGCTCGACGGTCACTGTGTGTCATTGAACGGTGCCTACCCGACCGTAGTTTTGCTATGGTTCTACCTTCACGTTTCCACTTCACAATCACGTCACCAACTGTTGACTTGGGAAACTTGATGAGGGTTGAAATGTCTCTGACAAATTTCTTATTGATGTGGCAACCAATAACTAGTCCACGTTCGAAGTCACTGAGCTCCCTTGACCTAGCCATTCTGCTCATACTTCTTATCAATGAACACACAGCTCCGTGCCTCCTTTTATACCGGTAAGTGAGGTCGTGGTTACATCTAGACGTTAGTTTACGAATTACAGAGGGATGTCCGGATGTACTTCTGATTAGCTAGTGTATCTTAGAGGTCAGTAAATGGTTTTTCAATCGTAAATTTAAAACGTCATCACAGCATCTCCTGACTACCTAAGTATCAAGATGTAGGAAGATATAGACTTTCAGAATTGTTTACGTATAGGATTCTCAGAGCATTGTGAAAACAGAATTTAAAAGAAGCACAAGAAAGACCAGAAAATTAAAACGTTTCTGTGAATTGACTTAAAAGCAGCTACATTAACTATGTCAACAGCCAAGTTATGATTTCTTTGCTGTTTTAGGATTTAGTGTTCCCCCCAGCTGATTTACCTTACCTTTTATACAATACACACGAAGAATAATGGAGGAAAAATGCTTTTGATACTCCAATACGAAATCTCTTTCAACAAAGATGAAGCTGAGCTGACGGAAGAGGTTATGATGTCTCTCACTTTCTCTTTTGGCTGGCTGATTACAAAAAGTAAAATCTCTTCATGCATGCACTCGACAATGTCTTGAAGTACTAAAGAAATAGAAAGAATCCACTGAAGATTGTCTGAATTATTTAATTATGCATCTTAGCTAAGACGCAAACAACTGAAATGGAACTAAAGAGTAACTTGTAATTCTGTTTGAGATTCATATGTTAAAAATGTATGAAGTTTTCTGTTTGCTCACTGCTCCGATTGGTTTTTGTAGATGTCCGTTATTTTTGTTAGTGTTTAAAATGTTCATTTTGGTCGAAAATTGAAAGGGCATAGTTTGAAAATGGATACCAAAAATAGAATAGATACAAAAGGAAGGCAAAAATAAAGTACTACTAACTAGGTTTTTTTCGATCGCTCCTCACTTTCAGAAGACGATGCGAAGCAGTTAAGAAGCTGTAGAAATACAGGTGGAAAACACGAACGGTCGACTAAACAAATGTGTTATGTATCTGCTCTACAAAAGAAAAACAGACAGAAAAATAATGAAAATTCCCTCGAATTTACTCCTAAAAATAGATGCAGGCGGAAAAATAACCGTAAGCATGGTATTCTGAAAAAAGACGAAATAACTTCCACGGATGTGTTCATCCTTGATTACAAACTCACTACACCTCCAAAGGAAAAGCAAAGAGGCATGTACCAGTGGGAGGCAGTGATTTATTTTTCACTTGATATTTAAAAAAAGGTTTAAGAGGTTAGTACACAGTTAAAAACTTCCCATCATCATTATATGAGAAAGTGAACAACTAACATTTATTTCCACATGATAATAGACCATCGAATCCCTTATAGAAAGGAAAAGCAAGTCGTATGGATTTCTGATAATTCAGTTTATTTCTTTTTTTGTCGTGAACTAGCGTTTTATATCGTTTAGGTTGTTTCTAAATTCTTTGTTTGGATATACTTTCTGGAAAAAAATGAACAAAAAACAGAAGAATAAAAAATGATTCACCAAAAAACTACCTAACGACACCTGGCTTAAAGTTTTGTTCAATTGCGTCTTTTGTTTCCACTGTTTTATTTTCGATCCTATATCAAGAGAAAGGCATGGAAAGGTATCTGCTCAAGGAAACAGATTGTACCGGAAAAGGCCCTAAACCAATCGTGTACGATCATTATGTCTGACGAGTCCGGAGTAAAGTACATTGTAATTCCAAATGGCTTGGTTAAAGATAGAGGTAGCTAGCTCATTTCTCGTTACTCTTCCCCAGCTCGTACAGATCAATGGTAATAAAGTAGGATTACTGCACTTCATATGAATATCTTCTGTGTGGTTCCGTACTCAGCACAAATAGGTAGCCGTAAATTTAACAAGGAGTTTCTTTCAAGACTAACCTTAATAAGCACTATTTCGTAACATCGGAAGGCCCTCGCTACTTGCTATTTTTTGCTCCGCTGCTGAACACATAGCAGTACGACATCGTGAACGAATGCACGCTTGCATTTCGACCAGAGGTAATGAAATAAACATTAAGATCGTGGGCAGATAGGAGAAAAGACTAGGTGACTCAAATCATTTGTAACACACATGGAAACAAACAATCTAAAGACAAAGCAATGAAACGCATCAGAAGCGAAGATATTTTTTATTAACTAAATGTTTAACTTAGTCCGCCCTTATTATTTTTCTCTCTCTCACTCACACATTAATCTGCCTTCGTAACCACTTGCAAGTAAATATCCATATTTTAATGTTCCCAGTTCAGAGCTTTCTCTCTACATCTCTCGAATTTAAAATACAATTCCAACAAAAGCGTACTACTATGTATTCTGCACAAACTTTGAAACTTAATTCAATAATAAGGAAGTTGATCCAAAATTTTCTAGAAAGAGAAAAAACTTGCTTCGTCCGTAGGAGACCGGCTAACTCACTTTCACTAGAACAGTTCTGATAAAGCAACTTAATTTTCATCATCTAACGAAAGAGTGTTTTCTTAGAGATATGGACAGCCACTCCATTCCAAAAAGAAGATATAATACTTTGCTCCCTCCAACGAAGAAGTAGATTATTTGGAAAACAACTACGTCGACCGTAACAATGATCTCAAAATATATTCTTTGCGTGCATTCGTAAAGTAACATTTACAGAATAAGAGTATTTTTAAAATAAATGCCAGACTCTCAGGATTTTCTAAGATAAATATCTGAGTTTTGGGAACACAAAATTCTCTTACCTAAAAAGACTTTTTTTAAATTGAAAAAGCACAGTTTTTCTTCCAATTGCTCTCCCCAAATAGCACTTCATATACTGTTTACTTGAATTCCTCAAATAAGGTGAAAAATTCAACTTATTGTGGGAACGTTCTACAGACCTTCCAAATTCACCAACGACAGGTATTAATTTCGATGTCTGGATATTTCAATGTTATGTCTCACAATAACAATTATTTATTTGCTTTCGCTTTTTTGTGCATAATTAACGAGAACAAGAAATTGAGCATAACCTCATTATCTTATACAAACACCGACGCTCTCTTCCACTCTAGCACTACTACGAATCCTCAATTAATTCTTGTAAATTGCAGATATACGCTGCCACAGAATACTGTTCATACATTTGAAGTAGCAGTCCGAAGAATATTTTATTCAGAAGACAGCTGGTAGATTTAACAATTCTTTTCTTTCTGACCCTATTCTTCATTCATGACTGAAATTTTCATCATTTCGAACAACTTTCTTTCTCGTGTCTCCAGAAATCACAACCAGCAGTTAATTAAAAGCAACCAGTGGCGGGGGGGGGAGGTATTCTCGCTTCTTCCTTTCACTTTTATACGATGCAGCCCTTTCACTCTCTAGGTGATTTTGAAACAAATACCATTGTGCTAAGTTTTTATGTATAGTCAATCAATTACTGTTACCGTAAAAAGAAAAAGTTTTGTAAATATGAAATATACGATAAGCACACTGCGAACCGTTAACGCTGTCAGAAGAATTACAAGAGCCCTTTGATGAAAACACTTGGGTTCGAACCATGTAAAACTCGTTTTAAATGGTTAGAAACGTTTAAAGGACTTGACCTAAAAGCGACTTAGTCTGTTTCATGTGGATGTGATGGGGTTTCCTCCTATCAAACCCACTTCAATCGAGTACATATAATTAACCGGCAACTTAATATATCTCAAAGTGTTTATTTCCATTCAATGCCAACCGATGAAATTTTGTACATATTTTTGGCCAGCGTTTATATTACTTTTTTAAAAAATCCTACTTCACTTTAATAGAAACTGTCTCCTTTCACTCTTAAACAGATATGGGCGACTTGCCAATTCGTGTGTTCCACCACAACAGTTCCTGATCCATTCCAAATTTTTTTAGCGTCTGCTATCAGGCAAAAGAAAAAGAGAAAGTACAAAAGGGAACAAATTCGGCAGAATTTATCAACCAGAATGATGATGCAGATCGAGATATTTGGATGCAATCGTTGCTTCTATAGTGGGTCACTTTCTGTGCATAACGATTCCCTGAAGACAGAACCAGCAAATAATGTTAGTTTGTCGGGCTGAAAGTGTGTTCAGTTCACGGAAGATAAAATAATAGAAAAATAGTCAGTCACGTCGTGGCTTTGCATGCTAAAAATCAACGCGTAGTATCCATAATCCCAGCAGATAGTTCAGGTTGTGTTTTCAAGTTGAATAAATTTTGCAATTGGTAGTCTGAGAGTTTGTACTAATTTATGGAGTTCCACCCAAGATATACGATAACTAAGTAAACACATTTCAATTCTCCCTTAGTCTGTCGGCATTTCAAGAATGAAAACTCGTTAATGTCAACACATCACGTACAAAGCATACCAATGTTGATGTACCTTCGGCACAAAGGTAATATACCATAAATATCTTCCCTCTTTTTTGGGGGGAAATGTCATACAGCTTCTCCGTAAACTGTGTAAATCTATTTAAAGCCAGCACTGTTTCTACATCTTTTTTTTTATTTACTTTTGTACGAGGTTAGGGGGGAAAAAAACCTTGTTTGGATTTAATATGCAGGTTTTTGTTCGCTTCAATTTAGTAATTTACGATAAAGAACCCACCATTTTAGTTTTATAAAGAAACGGCAGTCCCGGATGTAATAATATGGTGTAGATATAGTTAAAGTAGATATTAATATTTCGTTGTTTATCTTTCTACAATATTACTTAGTCAGCACACGACGAAATGCTGTCGCGTGCAGACCAAGCGTTACTCACTAATGTAATTGTAAGTTATCAGAAGCCTATATTTAACATTTTATGCTTCACTGGCAGTAAAAACAGGTCAAAAACGAAGTGAGGAGGCGGACTGAATTAAAATGAGAGCTCGCAGGTGTATAAGGAGCTCGTGATGCTCGCCACAATTCGGTGAAAATTGGAAAACCAAACACGCTAGCGGATGTGATAAAACCTCTAATTTGTAGTTTGGCATGCTTAGTAAAAATAAAGTGAAATTCTGAATTAACAGTGCTTGACCTAACTTGATATCTAACCAGATTAAAGAGAACATTTTACAACAAAATGTATTTAACAGCATAAAGAAATCTCAGTATTAAAATATTCATAACGCCTTAAAATTTTCGCTCTGTATTTAAGATATTGCGTTTTTTCTATCTCAAACAAGAAAAATATGAGGAAGACATCAGAAATGCATAGAAAAATTTGGAAAACATGTCTTAGTATGAACTATGGATGTAATTCAGTTGATTTCGGGGACTCATCGACTAGCTTGTGTCGCGTCAGGCATCGTGCAGTGGCCTATCTGACTCACATCCAAGAACAGTTTTGGAAATTCCTGGTGCTGCCACCTATGAAATAAACTTGTGGGATAATTGTGAGTTGGATCATTCTTAAGTGAATTTCAATTATTTAAGTGACATAAGACAATCGGTAAAAGCTTGATATGCAAGATAGCTCTGACATTTTCTAGGTGGAGTCAAATTTACTTTTTAATTTTTGCTTTCTTACAGTGACGATTCAAAGCCGAACCCTTTTGCCATTAAACTTTTAATGGCAAAATCTATTTAAAAATGCCGGTTCCCAACGCATATAGCAATAAAGCCTAGATCATTCGAAGCATAAATTAAAGGAACTTCTTTATTAATTCATTGGCAATCGCCAAAAATTACGTCAATAGTACTTTGTGATAATGCCATAATAAAACAGCAAGACATACTTAAACCAAACTGCTCAGATTCCATTTCCTCAAGTTTCTATCCTTGATCTCTAAACAAAATGATGTTTAATGGAATCTTGATAATGACATTTAAGATATTTCTTACGCTGACACGTTAAAATAAAAAAAAAATGAACCTTCGTATTCTCAGCATATATACTTTTTCTTATCTACAGTACTTCCCATTTAGGGCATTATATCAAGGGGAAAAAAGGGTGCACGTTACTTAAAAGTAATAATGGTCTACTGAAGCGCGTGTCATCTGTCATTCGACACATTGCAGATGTGGAAGGCAATTTCCTGTAAGTGCATTGCGCTACTTCACCTCTAGATGGAGAAACTAATCCTGCGAACAGATCATGATGTCGCGGCATTTTTCTTCTTTCGTAACGACATAGCTCTTTGCGAAAGTAAATCTTATATTCTGTCCACACCCTGTATTTCCTCCCCCCCTCCCCTTATTATTTTTTTAAACGTACTTTGTCATTGAGGGCAAAGTTTCGAAGGCGACGCTAATAATTATATTGTGTGTACTTGACAGCTGTCAATTTCTGACTGCCAGGAATGACATAAAATAAGCAGCTGATATTGGATATTCTCCATCAGCAAAGTTGAACGCTCTAGTTTTGTTAATCTCTATAACTTAGACGATAATAAAGAATGGCATTTAGTTTGAAAAACCTGGGTTTAGTGCCCAAGAGTTATGAGAAAAACCGTTATGTTAATATGATGCTATTGTTGCACAGGCAATAATAGCATTAAAATTTGTGTCAAAACCAGCACACGGAATCCAACAAAGCTGAAATATATTTTTGAAGGAAAATTAAATACGAATTTAGGCTAAAAGCAAACAGGAAATCAGTTATATACTGAATACTATAGAACAACGTTATCATACTACTAAGTTAAGGGGATAATAAATCCCTCATTATTTTAAAGCCGGATACGAAACTCGGAGATCGAAATCTAAGAGTTTCATGCCGAAGAACTATCGGCGATTCCAAGCTTAAGTCATCATACCGCACTTGAAGAAATAAAATATTCCACAGCAATTTATTATCTGAATGGCTGAAGATATAATTGCAGTTTCCGTTTTCTAAAATATGCACTTGACCGTACATTGGATAATGAAGGAAGTTTCACATAAAAAAGTTGACAGTTAATTTAGGTTATTGGTGTTCTTCTTCAAGGAATTCCTAAAATTGAACTAAAGCAAGACTTGTGCAGTGGATGATGATATCAGATGTTAATAAACGTCTCCGAATCGGGACTCTTAGAAGATATCGAAAACAAATTTGTAAGAAATTATACCAATTACATATGAAAAAGTATAATAAAGCACAAAATAGGATCTTAGTTATGTATTGGTATTATTGCTTCACCATTTAAACTGATAAATTCATTAGACATTTGCTCACTAAGAAACTAAATGACAAATAATATAACATCAACCAGTCTCAAGAATAATCCGGTAACAAACATTGAACATCAGCTTCCTTACGTAGCAACTGAGTGCCGTTGAAGATGTTACGGGTGACTGGCTTGAAATATCGACTGTGTTTGATTGTCTCATTAAAGTTCAGTGCATCATAGCAGGTCTGGATATTTATAAATTGGAGCAATAGAGGAAACACCTCACACGAATTTTATCACTTCAAATAATGGGAAAGTGTGATTTCAGAGCAAGCAAATTAAACGTTAAAAGTGACCAGGAATGCCAAGCTTACTCGTATATACCAGGGGTGGCCACAACGCGGCTCTTCATGATCTACCAGGAAAAAATAAAAAAGAGAAGAGAAGACAACAAAAAAATGAACAAAATAAAAAGAGAGCGAGAGAAAAACAGGGTTAATAAAAATTACTGCAATAAAAAAAGTTTAATTCGAAACACATTAAATAAAGTTTACTTTGAACAATTAGAATAATTTTAAAGTCAAAACAGAATAATTTTAGTTACTTGTTTCCTAGTAGAGCCTTCCTTGTATCCATTTTCTTAGTAAGCTCCTTAAAATTAGGTGTGTAATTAGTTAAAACAGTTCTTACAAGCTCGTTACGTGCACATTCACCCCCGTACCATCATCGGTCAAAGGTTGCGACTCTTCTGTCTTACCGAAATATTTTGGCTCCAAAAGGACGCGTAGTTAGCCACCCCTGTTATATACAGTGTAGATGTGTGAAGGTTATGCGTTATTTATGAAAATACACAATTTTCCCACCGATTTTCGTAACCAAAGTTCAGTCACAGTATACTAAACAGTGACTGGGTAATATACTTTTAACTGCTTTCTCTTTTACATTTCAGAAGATTAATCACATTTCCGGTTGGAAATGGATCAGTGAGTTCCGAAATGCATTTTCTGTGAAAAATATTAGAAAACTGGCGACTTTATTATTAAATTTATCTTGTGATGGAATATTTGCATATCACACATCAGTCGGGCTGTGAACGAACCTTCATGAATGGAAGGTGAAGTCGATATTCGATTAGATTCCATGTTATTTGAAGATAACAAAACACTGCAGGAGGAACACCAGAAACTTTAGTAAACGTTGAGTGAACTGTTCAAGTCTCCAATGAACTTTATCTCTTAGTATGCTAAGTATCCTACTCCGAATGGTGAATTCCAAAGAATGAGAACTACATAAATAGGATATTTATCACTCTTCAACTCTTGAATAGCGAGCAGAAAAGATAACTTATACTACAGGTATGTATGTATATGAATAAATTATAACTGTCTTAGCATGATTTTAGGTTTCGATGTTTATTACGTTGTTTGCATTAAAACAATTATTCACGAAATAGAAAAACTACTGATTTCGGAGACGCTTATTTTCCAAATCTCCCATTCAACCTCCAAATTATCCTTTCGAGCATAACCTGTCATCGACTTTGGAAAGTAATGCAAAAGGGACGTTTAATTTCCTAAAGAGTTAGATTTTCCAAGGCAGACAAAGAAAAAAAACTTGAGATGCCCTTCCTCTCCACCTTATAACTGTAATCCTGTAATTTAAGATCAATAGTGGTAGAGACTTTTCCAAATGTGTCTTCAAGTGTATCGTCATCTCATCTTTATAAAATAAGTGACCTTGCAAAAGACAGTCATTTATCCACAGTAAGCATGATAATATCACGTACGTCATCCTTACCAACCTCTTATGATAAAGTGTCACAAAAGGAAGCCATATCCTTAGTAATTAGAAGAGAAAAAGGTTAAAATAACGGACTTTGGCATTATCATAATCATGAAGAAAATTGCAACTCAAATCTAGCAAGAAAGAGTTGCTTAAAGAAACTTGAGAATTAACAAGCCGAAGTTTTCCTCACTTCCCCTAACACAATAGGAAATATGAAAACCGTGGAATTGAGAATAGGTAGAAAAAATACGTGAAACCGAGGTTACAAAAAACTTTCAGTTGCAGGGAGCAATTTTTCTAAGTCTATAAGGTTTTTTAGCTTAGAAACGTGTTATTGTTGAACGGAAGCCATTCTGCTTCATTTGTATGGGAAAATGTACCTGAGATGTTGCATCTTTTGGACTGACATTCCCGTAAAACGTTTGAAACTTAAGTTTTGCTGCTTTATAAATAATTATTTAAAAACATATATCATTCGTATGCATAAAAAAGACAAGAAGAAAATTGAATTTTATATGCAATTTATAAAAGTAATTATCATGTTGTTTTTCCTGAATTTTTGTTTGAATTTACTTAGTTGCTTTAAAATGGACTAGTTTGAAACTTCAAAACTGCGACCAACACAATTTTAGTCGAAACCTTAAACTAAGTACGTTCGGCTTTCTTTTACGTTTCAAATTCCCTCTGATTTATTCCCAAGTGAGTTCTTTACTTTCGAAACTAAATTTTTGCAACACAACTATGACGAATAAAATCCAAAAAGGCACGAATGCATAAATACGACCGATTTCAACCAGAATAAATTATTTTCTTTCTAACCCGAACTTGAGTGATACGATTGCCAGTCATTCTGCTGCGTCTCAAATTGTAGTGGCAGCCCATCGATCAACAGTTCTTTCCGTTCTAGAATGGAAATTATTTTTCTTTAACCCGCTATTTTTCTCCTCTTAGAAACTATAGCCACTGATGTGTAGAAGAGGCCCTTCCACAACATCTCCCCTCCCCCGACGTGGGGAAATGTTGTGGAAGCGAAGTTTATGCTCCAAACATCCACAAACCTCACTTTTTAATAGAAGTGTAGATTATTAAAATGAGTAGACTTTGAAATAGGGATGTACTTACTGTTAGAAAGTTTTTTCATTGAATTCTAGAGAATGATTTCCATTAAGCACAGACATGAACCCCACTAAATAATGATAAAAATGATAAACACTAGTTTACTTCGATCATTGAGAAGGGTATCATTAAAGATTCTTTTTTTTTTTTTTTTGAGATATTTTTTTTCAGTTACAGCAAATAGAAATTCAATCAAGAATCCAATCTGTATTGTTGTGAGATACTGTTTGTGAATTTCATGCAAGAATTTTTTCCGTTCTGTGTCAGATTCTGCATTGTAAATTCCTTCAAGATGGAATAATTCATGCGAATTTCCTGTAAGAAATTAATCCTTATTGTTTTTGGATACTGCGTGGGAATTAAATGTACGAAATTGAACTGTATTTTTGTGAAATATTAGTTTGGAATTCTTGCATGAAATTTATCTGTATTGTTGTGGAGTTCTGCATGGGAAGTTCATGTGAGAAATCAGTCTGTATTGTTGTGGAACTCTTCATGGGAAATCGTCTGTATTCTGGTGAGATACTGCCTGGGTAATTCCTGTGAGAAAACAATCTGTATTGTTGAGATACTCTGCATGGGAAAGCCATGCGAGAACATGGCATGTATTGTATTGGTGATCTGTATTGTAAATTAAGGCGAGAAAACAGTTTGTATTGTAGTGGGACTCTGCATGGGGAAATCATGAGAGAATTCAATCTGTATTGTTGTGGGATACTGCAGAGGAAATTCATGCAAGAATACAATCCACATTGTTGTAGGAATTCTGCTTGGGAAATTCATGCAAGAATTGACTCTGTATTGTTGTGGCATTCTGCATGGGAAATTCTTGCACGAAATCAAACAGTGTTATTAGTAATATAAGTTGAAAAATCATGCAAGAAATCAACCTATTGTTTTGGGGGAGTGTGTATGCAATAAATCAATATTGTCTGTATTGTTGTACAATACTGAATGGGAAATTCATCCTAGAAAACAATGTATTGTTGTTGTTAAAGTCTGTGTGAGAAACTCATGAGAGAAATCAGCCTGTGTTTTGTACGATATTGCATGTCAAATTCATGTGAGAAATCAATCTGTATTCTTCTGGGACACTACGAGGGAAATTCCAGCGAGAATTTAAACAGTATTGACATGGCATAATCATGGAAAATTCATGCATGATTTCAAAAGCTATTGTTTTGGGATACAGCGAGGGAAATGCAAGCTAGAAATTAATTACTACTGTTGTTGGATACTACATGACAAATTAATGCAAGAAATCAATTAGTACTGTTATATGATACTACATGGTAGATTCATATATGAATTCATTCTGAATTGTTTTATTCTGCATGAGAATAAAACAACATGTAAGAATTCATTCTGTACTGTTGTTTGATTCTGCGTGAGAAACTCGTGTAAGAATTTAATGCCTATTGTTTTTGGATACTGTGTGAGAAATTCAGGCAAGAATACAGTATCTAATATTCTGGGATAATGTATGCAAAATTCACGAGAGAATTCATTTCGATTGTTGAGGGATACTGAGTGGGAACTTAATGCAAAAATCCAATCTGTATTGTTGTAGAATTCAGTGTGGGAAATTCTTGCAAGAAATAAATCTGTATTGTTGAGGATTACTGCCTGGGAAATTCCTGCAAGAATTCAATCTGTATATTGTTGTAGGATGTAGTGTGGGAAATTCATGGAAGAATTCAATCTGTATTGCAGTGAGATGCAGGATGGTAAATTCATGCAAAAATTCAATCAGCATCGTTGTGGCATACAGCGTGAGAAATTCCTGCCAGAATTTGATCTGTATTTTTGTGGCATTTATGGTGGGAAATTCCTGCAAGAATTCAATCTGTATTGTTATGGGATACTGTGGGAATTTATGCAAGCGTTTTATCTGAATTATTGTGGAATAGTCAGTGGGAAATTTCCTGCAAGAATTCAATCTGTATTGTTGTTAGATACTGTGTAGGAAATTCATGGAAGAATTCAATCTGTATTATATAGGATACTGAGGGTAAATTCATATAATAATTGAGTCTGTATTGTTGTGTAACTCTTCGTGGAAAATTCATGCAATAAAGCAATTTGTATTGTTGTTTTTTCTGCATGGGAAATTCATCAAGTTTTCAATCTGTATTTTTGTTTAATTCTGCATGGGAAATTCATGAAAGAAATAAGTCTATATTGTGGTGTAACAAAGAGTGGGAAATTTCAATCTTCATTGTTGCTATATACCACATGAGAAATTCATGCAGGAAATAAATCTGAATTCTTGTGTCATAGGGCATGGCAAATTCATGCAGGAAATAAATCTGAATTCTTGTGTCATAGGGCATGGCAAATTCATGCAGGAAATAAACCTGTATTGTTGTGGGAACATTGGAAATTCATACATGAATTCAATCTGTATTACTGTAGGATAATGCATGGGAATTTCATGTAAGAAAGCAATCTCTATTGTGTGTGTGCGATACAGCCAATAGAAATTCAAACTGTACTGTTGTGGGATACTAAGTGGGGGAAATTCGTGAAAAAATTCATTCTCTGATATTGTCAGATTCGGCATGTAAATTGCTGCAAGAATTTAATCTGTATTGTCGTGGTATACTGAATGGGAATTTCCTGAAAGATATCAATCTGCATTGTTGTTGAATACTGCATGGGAAATTCATGCATGAAATCAAACTTTAGTGTAGTGGAATACTAGGTTGGAAATTGCTGCAAGAAATCAATCTGTACTCTTATTGGATACTGCTTCAGAAATTTTGTCAAGATTTCAATCTGTATTTTTGTGGAATTCTGTGAGAAATTAATGAGCAAAATCAGCCTGTATTGTTGTGGGATTTTGCATGGGAATGTATGTGAGAAATGTCTGTATTGTTGTGGGACCTTGCCTCGTCAATTTCCTTATAGAAATGCCTAATTTTGTAGCACTCTGCATGGGAAAGTCATGCGAAAAATCAGCATATCTATGGGAATTTCATGCAAGAAATTAGTCTGTATTGCTGTGAGACTGTACGGAAAGTTCATGCATGAAATGAGTCTGAATTGTTGTGGGACTCTGCACTGGAAATTCATATGATAAATCAATCTGTATTGATGTGGGATATTGCGTGGAAACTCTTGCGAGAAATCAAGCTGCATTGTTGTGGGCTACTGCATATGGAATTAATGCAAGAAATCAGTTACTATTGTCGTGGGAAATTCATGCAAGAATTCAATCTGTATTGTCGTGGGATAGTGCGTTGGAAATTCATGCAAGAATTAAATCTGTATTGTCGTGGGACAGTGCGTGGGAAATTCATGCAACAAGTCAATCTATATTGTTGTGGGATACTGCATGGGAAATGTATTTAAGAATGCAGTCTGCACTGTTGTGTTATACCACGATGATATTCATTCAACAAATTCATTCAATCTGTTATGTTATGGGACACTCCGTGCGAAATTCATGCAAGAATTCAATCTGTATTATTGTGGGATACGTCTTGGAAATTTCATACAATAATTAAATTTGTATTGTGGGATAGTGAATGGGAAATTCATGCAAAAATGTAATGTGTACTGTTGTGGAATTCTGCGTGGTAAATTCCGTCTAGAAAATTGAGGGTATTGTTGGGGAACTTTGCATTGGAGATTCATAAAAGAAATCAGTCTATATTGATATGGGACTCCACATAGAAAATTCATGAAAGAATCCCGTCTGTATTTTAGTGAGAAATTAGTGCAAGAAATCCAACTGTATTGTCGTGGAAAACTATTTTGGAAATTCGGGTAATTCTTGCAAGAAAGAAACATTATTATTGTGGGATACTGTGAGGGAAATTAATTCAATAAATCAATCTGTATTTCAGGAATTTCCCATGCAGTATTCAACAACAATACACATTGAATTCTTGCAATAATTTTCACGCAGTGTCACAGTGCACTGTTTGGCTCATATGATTTTCCCATGGAGATTACGACAATAATACACAGTTTCCTAGTGAGAATTTTCCGCTCAGAATTCAACAACAATACAGATTGATTTCTCTCATGAATTTCCCATTAAAAGTCCTACAAAAATACAGGCTGTTTTATCACATTAATTTCCCATGAAATATCTCAACCAATACAGATGATTTTCTCGCATGAAATTCCCACGGCGTTTCACTCAGCAATACAAGTTGTGTTCTCGCATGAATTTCCCATTCAAAATTCCACAACATTACCGATTGAATTCTTGCGTGAACTAACAATGCAAAGTCCCATAACAATATTTGTCTCATGAAATTTCCACGCAGTATCAAACAACAATACAGACCGATTGCATGGAATATTTTGTGGGAAATTCATGCAAGAATTCAATCTGTATTGTTGGAGGATACTGCATGCGTATTTCATGCGAGAAATCATTGTGTATTGCGTTAGTTTACTCAGTGGAAAATTCTTGTGAAGATAACTTTGCTTTGTTTTATTCTGTTGGATTTCTTGCAAGATATAAAATGAAAATCCGAAGTTTCTGTATTGTTCAGGCTTATTCTATGGAAAATTCTTACAAGAAATGAATCAGTTTTTTTAGTTTACTCTGTATTATATTCACGTAACGATCAGTCTCTATTGCAATATAATTCATATTTCACTTGAGGAAGTGGTATTCAAATTTCTATAACGGAAATAAAGGTTTCAGAAAGTGCTTGTCCCAATGAAGAGAACATTTTTTGATTATTACCAATATGAAGCAGAAAACCCGAAGTTTCTGGAGGAAATTCTCTACTTTTGCTTTCTATGAAAAAAAAGTTCATTCACAAAAGATCTCGTAGTGGGCAAGATTGGAATTCAGGTTACCTTCTCTAACAAGTGGTGCATGCTAAAACAATGCAGCCTGTGCTCAAATCATGTGTGTTATCATTGCAATTTGCAATATTAAAACATTAACCTGATATGGTATTTGAAGCATGTGTTCTACGGTAGTTCGACTGAATATTTCGTACACTATATGATGCTACATCCAAATTGCCGTTGTGATATATATAAAAACACATGTAGGTAAAAACTACGTGTAACGCTAAATTTGTAATATTAAAAGTTTAATACAAAATAAATTTTTTCGAAATCTTGAAGTGTTATTAAAATTGCAAAGTTATTTTATCTAGAATGTAAAATAAAAAGTCCACGCGGTTACCCTAGTGGCTGTGCTTTTCGCAATCGTATGCCTGGGTAAGGAAGGTCCTAGGTTCGCTTCTCGTCGGTGACGTGAGGAGCTGAAGGACTCAGCCATAGCCAAGTTAGCCGGTCTTGGGCGTGGACAGTAGGGTTTTTCATCCCGCAAAGCAGGCAAACCGGACTTGAACTCAATGCTACAGGTTGACCACCTTATCCTTGAACGGCTTGAGGTCCGATGATTAATAAACCCTCGACACCGCAAGGTAAAAGAGGGTATAATAAAGATGAGATGTAAAATAATAAAAAATATAATTAATTTTTCACCAGATTTTCGGTACGAGTTGAAAGGGCATCTTAATTTTGGCTGTAGTCTTCGAATATAGCTATTTTAACCATAGAGAAAAGTGACAAAGAATCAGATGAAAATGGTTTGTTTTAAATATTAAATAATAAACTATTAGTGGCCAGGTAAAGCCGTTTTGTTGTAAGTACCTGGGCTAGAATCTGTATAGGGAGTAAAGCACCTTCACTAGTGCTTCAACTGATAGTAAATCCCATCTCATATGAGAGTGAGAATTTTCTCCCGATAACTTACGTTTTACCATTTCATAAACAAGCAATCTGGCTCGTTAAGAGCCAGATTGCTTGTTTATAAGATCCTAAAAGAAAGAGAGAGGCGAGGCTAAAACAAATGCCAAAACATACCCCAGTTTAACATCACCAGAGTTCAAGATCGGTACTATCAACATAAGAAGCCTGAATGGCAAAGAAATGTAGCTGGCTGAGGTATTGAATAAGTATCAGATAGGGGTGACACTCAAGGAAAAGGAGTAGCCATAGTATTCAGCACTAAATAATAAAATATGAGGCTAATCTTCTTGAACGGCAGCCAATTTCAAGTAGAGTGATGTGGGCAAATATCAGAATAGGGAACTGGACATTGGTACTTGTTTGTGTCTATGATTGCACAGAAGGTTCTACTAAGGTAGAAGTAAGATAGAATCTTTTGAGGCTTTAGAGAAGGAAATTGACACAAGACACAATCAAAAATGAAAAGTTGGTCCTCGTTGAGAATCTAAATAGCACAGGAAATGATTGTCAGACATACAAAAATATTTTGGGAAATTTCGGAGAAAAGAGCAAAGCTAATAATAATGGCAAATACTTGTCGGATTCTGCTCAGGACACGGACTGGTTATTACTAACACAATGCTATTACAAAAATGTGCAAAACGTCACACGAAGAGAAGAGGCAAGGAATAAAAAAAAATCTCATTGACCATGCTATTTTTGAGAGAGTAATGTTTTCTCCTGGTGCAGGACACTAGAGTGTACAGATTTGAAATTATTAGTGATCATTTAGTCTTGAGCAGGATAAAATTGAATTTCATATTGAAAAGAACATGTTTGAAAAACACGTTTTAAAGCGAATAAAAGTTGAGCATCCCTCAGATGTGAGCTGTAGACTAAACTATACAAAACATTATTGAAGAAAAAATGAAAGTTTGTAACAGGAACCAAACCTTGGAGATTTAGTTGCAAACCCTGAAGAAAACATTGATTGATTCAGCCAGAGAGGCTTGTGGTGAGGGTGTGTCTACGAGGAGATGTCAGAAAAATCAGAACTCCGTGTGGACACAAGAAATTAAATAGGCAGTGAAAGAAAAGAAGGAAGCATATCAAAAAGTTCCTGGCAAATAAGTCAGCTTGTGCTCTTAGAGAATACAGAGACAAATGTAAGAAAGCTAGACACTCTGTAAACCTAGCTAAAAAAAACGTCATGGAAAGACTTGTTTTAAGAACATAGAAAATAAATATCAAGAAGGTGGGAAGATAATCTGGAGGTTGTTGGAGAAGTTCAGAAATGGAATAGAGAGTGCTGTAAAAGGAATTAGAGATGACAAAGGTGATGTGAAAAAATATTTAAGAAAAACATAAAGTTACTTTGAAAAATTGCTAAGTAAAACAATCAGTGACAGCACAGTAAAAATCACTTAGCAGGCATGCAATCAGGAATGCAGATCCATACGTGAAGTAGAAAAATCCATTCAAAGCCTGAAATTTGGAAAGTCAGCTGGAGTGGATGATATTCGACCAGAAATGCTGAAGTATGGTGATATAAAAGTCTTACAGTGGCTTCACTGCATAGTTCAGAAGGCCTGGACAGTCGGGCGAATTCCAGATGATTGGAGTAGAATTAGAGAGGTATTTCTTTACTGAGTGTTCCCGGTATGATTTATGCAAGTATACTTTAGAAACGGTTGAGAATGATTGTGGAAGAGAAGCTTAGTGATGAACAAGCTGGATTCAGGCCAAAGGAGGGTGTCTGGATCAGATTTTCACATTACGACAAGTAGTTGAGAAATCATGGGAATATAACAAAGATCTGTATTTAAGTTTGTATATCTGGAAAAGGTATATGACCTTTTCCAAAAAGGTATAAGTGCCAAGAGAGAAATCATTCAAAACGTTACAATTATATGTAAATAATATGTATCTGGTCAGCAGTTATAATTGAAGTACAAGAAAATTATTTAATGTTAAATCTGGTGTCAGACAAGGACATACGTTATCCTGTGTTATTTATATAGATCGCATTATGAAGGAAAGTTGTATTAAACCTCGTACAAAATTGGAAATGATAATGCCACTTTGCTTTATGTGGGTGATGTTATACTTCTAAATAAATCCGCTACAAGTCTGAAAGATTCCCTGACTAAATTGAATCATTGGTGTAATAGATATGCTATGAAGGTCAGCAAGAACAAAACAAAGACAATGAAAATAGGCGAAGCATAGAAAATATCAACTGCATTGTGAATGGAGAACCTGTGGAACAAGTAAAACATTTCGGCTACTTAAGCACGATTTGTAGAGGAGGTTGTAAACTAAATATGGAAATAGACAACAGAATCAACAAAGCTGGTATGGTTGGAAGTCACCTGAATAAATTTATATGAATAAGAGAGAAATTAGTCGGAACACTAAATTAACTGTATACAATACAGTGTTCAAACCAATTTTAACTTATTCATATAAATTTATTAAGGTGACTTCCTTAATAAGAGCTAGAAGTAAAACACTTGACCAAAGACTAGAGACCGCAGATATGAGAGTCCTGAGAAAGATTAGGGGCGCATGAACAGATGGCATCAATGGCAAATCATATTAAAAACGAGGATATTAGGAAGGAACTTGACACTGTTGGCATCCAGAAATGTATATCAAGCAATACTCGATATACATTCCTGTTATCAGTGCTAATATCAGGTGGTATGGTCACTTAAACAGAATGGCAGAGGAAAGATTAGCAAAACAGTTTCTTTGACAGATTAGCAGGAAAAAGACTCACAGGAAGACCAAGATATAGGTGGATTGATGAGGTAAAAAAGTGCTTTAGAAGATAGAAATATGATCTGCTAATGTTGGAGTCTTGACAGGTAACAGATTGATTTGGAGGAAAATAGTAGACAGGAAGTTAGTAATGACGTAAGTTTTTCACGTAGTACTATCATAATTCTGTACACCACTTAAGGCTACATTGTCAGAAATTTGATGATGATGATAGAGGCGAGGCAGAGGAATGGCAAGCTGATTGTATTAAATTGCCTAAAACCATAATTAGGAAAATCAAACCCCTTCTAAGGACAGTCGAACATTGGATGGGATGGATAAGTTGAAAATATCATTTATAAAGTCGAGTAATCATTGAATAGCTTTACCTGGTAAGCAGGTCTTATAGGTGCATATGGTGAATACTGGAAACTGATACGCAGTTAGAGCTCCTGGTCGTTGGGTGGTGCTGGTAGTAAACAATACAGTCATGTCTCAAAATTAAGGTCACCTATCCGTCGTAGCACTCTGAAAAATAAACAATATGATTCATTTCAGAAGCTTGTTTTAAGCAGTAAAATTATAAATTAAGAGATTTATGCCTGTACATAATTAATTTTGTATCTCTATAATAATCTCTATACTAAATTGTGAACTGTAAATTCTCAAACAGCATATAAGCAATTGTTTTAATCCATTCTGATGTTTTTTGTGAAATAAAAACAATGTAATGAATTATGATAGGGTTCACAGGACTGGATATATGTGTCAGTAGTGAAATGAAGTGACGTGATACACGACATGTGTATGGGAAAAAAAACTCGGAAATTTGCAGTTGAAATGACACTGAAATTAATCATTCTCTTCTGTTCTAGTAATCAGGCAACATTTGGAAAAAAATGAATGTTAACACAGAAATAAATTATAGAAGGAAAGAGATGGGAACTGTTCATGACTGTAATTAATAGGATGGAGATGTTTCCGATATAGGACTCTGCTTCCAGGTTTCTGCTCCGAGTTACGAACGGGTAGGCCGGTTCTCTTTGAATTCTGACGACTCGAATGGGTGGTTCCTCCCCCCTGGTGCATACGGCTCCCCCAGTTCCAGACTGGTAGGCCGGTTCTCCTTGAAATTTGATGACTCGAAAGGGGGATTCCCCCCGGCGCATACGGCGCGCAACCCGCCCCCGAGTTCCGGACTAGTAGGCCAGTTCTCTTTGAATTCAGATGACTCGAAAGGGGGTTTCCAACCCCATGAGTTCCGGACTAGTAGGCCAGTTCTCCTTGAATTCTGGTGACTCGAATTTTCAAGACTCGACACTCAGGGTAGCTCCTGAGTTTCGAAACGTTTCAAATAACTGGACAAAAAACGTGACACCAAAACGTTACAAAAAAAGGCTTATCATTTTATATTATAGAGTAGATTAATTGCCGCCTTGAAAACTGATCTATCTCATACTGATTAACATCTACTTTGACAATGCGTGATGCAACTTGTCATTTCACAGCAGAATGTTTATTCTGTGGGAAGAATCCAGGATTAAATTAACATCTTACTAAATTGGAAACGAACTTCGGTTGTAAATTGGAAAATAATTTTCTCTTAGTGAAAATGCTAATTTAAATATCATTTTTGAAGGTTGCATACAGAATCACACGTGAACGCAGATGCTTTTTATCTTTTGCAACTACGCGCTCCATTCCAAATGATTTGATCGTTTATTCACAGTTAAGAAATTTATTCTAACTAGGATCGTTTTTTTAATGTAAAATTTTATGAATTTTATTTGCATTTATTAAGGAACCAACATAAGCACCGAAAAATTAACGCCTATAAAGGAGTTTATGTAAAGATTCCTTCTTTGATATCATCGGCTAAATGGACTAAGTGACACTTATATCCTAATATAAAGAAACTGGTTGTTACCATTCTTCATTCCTCAAAATTTGATTCTGAACAGATTCAAACTGATTGTCACCTTTGAAAGTGGAGGAAGCATAGTGTACTAAACTTCACTTAATCTAAATCTTAAAACCAAATATTTCCTTTAAAATTTAATCAGTTTAGTGTGATTACTGAAATGGATTATTTAGTGAATATTAGGTAAAACTAAATTAAATTCTCTAAACCAAATATGCGGTTTCGAGGTGAGTTTAGTTTTATTCCTGTTTGTTTTTAATTTCTTTACTGCTAAAACTTCGATTTTTTTACTGTAAGAAAGACGACATTCTTTCGTAAATAAATTGATTACGCCCCCCCAAGGAATCGATCGATGGTAAGTCATGAAGAGAAACTACTCGTGTGAAGAATAGAATAAAATAATTTTTTTTAAAAAATTCTTTCGAGTTATATGCTCTATTTGAACAGGCGCGAACACAAAAATGAACTATCCACATTATGCATAATTTATTTATCTTTTATAAAGATATTTCGACTTTCGTTTTTTATCTAATATTCGTGGAAATCATATCAAGACTTGCCAAAAAACATCATTTGAAATCATTCAGTACATCGCCATTGTAGAAACTAGTATTATAATAATGTTTACATGTATTCTATACTTCCCATTTCTCTTATTACTGCTCAGATAAACGATAGAAATTTTGTCCTACGTCTGTCACTGGACTCCCGAATCTGGTATCAAGATATAAGCAGGAACGGTAATAGAGGATTTTACTCTCTCTGATGATGTTTGACATTTGAATAAAATATTTCCACAGTTCCGTGAAAGGCATAGTTAGGAAGCACAGAGGTGAGAATCCAAGTGATTTAGGTGTCGCTACTCTCAGGCACAGTAGAAAAACTTAAGTTTTGAGCTCCAGCTAAACAGCAAAGTACTAGTATTGGTAATGCCGTTTATTTGTCACAAAAAAAGAAAAATATTGAGTAGCTGCTTGCTTTACAGAAAATGTGACTAGTTCTGTATTATTTTTCTTACCATTATATTTTTGTCATGTAGTAAATAACGACAACTGTCATCTCGAAGACAAGTTTATTTAGTCGAAGATCAAGCAAGAAGATTGCCACTGTCAGTTCAAAGATTGTATTTGATTCACGATCTTTGTGATTCTGTACAGTGTCTTAAGGGAGGGCATATTCAGGATTCACATCAACAAAATAACTGGTAAATGTAGTTTTACCAATAAAGAATATTAATACTTCCATTCTATTTAGTTATAAAAACTAACCGAGGCGGCAGGAAAATATTTGCATTTGAAACGACATTGTAAGCTTTTAATTATTAGTATACCAAGCTAAAAGACCACTTACAATCGACTTTGCAAAGATACATATTACAATGCGAAATAAAAAAAAAAAATAAGATTCATATAAATGCAAATTCTGGTGCATCAAGTAAATGCAAATTTTTGATACTGATTTACAGTCTTGCCAGACGATCTTAGCGCCATTCTCACGTTAATTTAATTATGTATACTTTTTATCGTTCTTTTTATACGTGCATTCTACCACGAAAGTTTATGGACTATTGTACTCGATTATGGTATGTTCCAACAGCATGCGTGGCTAAACATCATACAAAGTATGATTGCTGCCGACAATCATACTTTGAATGATGTTTAGCCATTCGAATTTGATTGAATTCAAACGGTTGTTACAACTTATATGAACTCTTTATAGAAATGCGACGGTATTGTATGTACTGAGCATCAATGCCTAGAGATTACCAATAACTCACGAATGTTGAGTAAAAGAATTCTATACCACTGCAAGATAACTTTAAATTCGGTTAAGCCTCTTTAAATATTTATACTATCGTTTATTCAGAAATATGCCTAAACATGTCCGCACAATGAATCAAATACCTTGAAATAGTTTAATTCTATTAAGGAGGGCGTTCTGTACAAAAAATGAGTTATGGTGATATCAATATTTGAATCATTGTTAAACTAGAAATAGTATAAGGTTTATAATAATCTGTACCATTCAAATGTTGATAATCAATCAAGGTTATGTGCTTCGCATATTTCTCGGTACGCAGAGAAAGCATCGGCGAGACAAATGGATCCAGAAATGGCAAATTATTTTATACTTTCTCGTCAACTAGTGGAGAAGCGGAGAAAGATTTTCTTAGTATTTTTCTCCTTCTGTTTTTTTTTTCGCTCAAGAAATCACTTGACCTTAGTAAGCATCCTGACGTGGCTAAACGGTCCTTGTTTCCTTTATGCCACTACCGATTCTTCCGATCGTTAAGCTAAAGAGCAGTGGCAAGGCCTTCTCAATAGGCTTTCTAGTGAAATTTATCTTGAGAAAATGTTTTATCGAGATTTAACTGGCAATCCGCCAACATCTGTTTCTTTTGCTTGTTCAGAAGTTGACTGTTTCAAGTGGTGCACCAGTATTGATCATTATGGCAAATATCTATTTTTGACAGAATTATTCAAAGCAGTTATCCTCTAACCTTCTGAAACGCCATTGCTCTCTACCGAATGGCTTGAATAGAATTTGTACATTTGATGGTGATAGGTAAACAACAGCGAATAAATTCATTTCATTCGTCAACTTGAAGTGTCCAACATCTGAAAGATGTTGACCACTTCATCAAAAATGACTTCATCATCAACATCAAAAAGAGGTTAGATTATACCCCATCTGACTACGTAATATTAGTGTGCCAAATCTTCAGTGGAATTTTTTGAACACTACTAATGCCATCTATCGGTCAAGTTCCAAACACTGGGTTTTGTTAAACAATAATTATTTTTATTCTTAACAGATCCTACGTCACATACACGAGCATTCTTGAGTTTGAAGTAAATCTGCACTGTTGAGTCCTACTTTTATTCTTTAATTTGTTTTTCCTGTTTCGCGTAGTCCTGGACGAAAAACGTTCTAGGATGCTTGTGTTCTTCAGATTAGGTGAAACACACCTGAAATGCAAACACTTAGATTGAGTCGATAAATTGGGAGAAGTGGCCAATAGAGGGAGAATGATCATCGAAGATCAAGCTTTTTCGTTAGATTGGGTAGTTCAAAATAACTGCTAACATTCTAATACTTTTTTTTTTTAAATAAGGACGGAAGTTCCAATGCAGGAAGTTGTAAGCCGAATCGCGAAACAATTAAATGACGGTTCAGGTTTAATGATTTGCGAGTCATATTTCTTAATTTAACTTAAGAGATAGTGCACTGTTACTTAATTATCACTAATGTCATGTTACAGCGTATCCATTTCAGGAGTTGAAGAGCTATGCATGCGATTGTGTAGGTGAAAAAAAAAAAAAAGTTATTATAGCGATGATTTTTTAGCTTGTTAATGGAGTTGAGTTATTTAATGTCAGATATTTTAGTTAAATCAAAAATTGATGACTTGTTGGATATTAATAAAAAGTTAGAGGGAAAATTCCAGAGAAATACTTAATCTGTCTGTACAAATATCCAGAAAAGTTGTGATGAAAGCAATGCAGGCTGTCCCCCACCCCTCTCTGAAATGAAATGTTTCGTGCACAGTAGACCAGGTCAGCAAGATGGGTGCACGTTGACGAGTACATTCCAGTAAAAACAGAAAAGAGCAAATAAGCTGATCGCTTCCCCCCCCCCATCGATATCCGGTTTCCATCATGGCGAAATACTCTCCTACATAAATGTTCACAACTTGAATTCTACTGTTAATGCCAGAGCAATGTCCCACCTATACTCGGTTCATACGTAAGGGTATCATTTGCAAAATGCTGAATACACTAAGACTGCTAATATAATCAGCATTTGAGGACCTTCGACTATTAAATTAAATAACATTACTTTAAGTTAAAAGGAGCGTAATTTATGTGGAGCACATTTTGTGACTTCAAATTCATTAGGTTAATTTAAAAAAATTAAACTTCGCATTCTGTTTATTCAATTTGCCAACAAACTGAGTACGTGATTATATATTTCTACAATATTTCTTATTGGCCTTCAATACGAAATGTTAATTTCGCGTAGCAAAATATGACATGAGAGGAAATTAACCCAAATTTCTGATCATTAATGACGATTAGAGTAACACACGAATAATAACAAGAATTGTGTGCTAAATAGATACCAGCATGTTGGGTTATCCAAAGACTAAAACTGTGATGGTTACAGTTTAGAACGAAGGAAAGAAGACGACAGATATCAATACCAGTCAGAAAAGTATGTTCATTATAAATCGAATAATGGTTAACCAATCGCTATCACAACCAGTGGCGGCTCATAAGAATTTGTAGTGTAGGGCTGCAATTCTACCAGCCCAAACTGCACTTAAATCACGCGTTTCTCCCACTGGTGCGGTCTGCATTAAGTGCAGCTCGAGCGTTGAGTATACCAATCAGTACTGATACTAGCCCTAACCCGTACAGCACATTGACTATTGCTACAAAATGAATCATAAAATACCATCGAGCAATATTGTATTACAAACAAGAAATTTTTTTAGATAAATATATAACGATTTCAAAACAGCGATAATAAAACAGGAACTTTCATTTTATACTGGAGGAGCTGCAGCCCTGCAACTCTTATGGATGAGCCGCCACTGATCACAACGCATCTGCTGGAAGTACGCGTTCATTGTATCTCCGATATGATAATACATATTATTAGAATACCTTATGTCTGATATGTAGGAAAACATTACTTTCTGAACTGAAAATGACCTGGTCAAAGGTTGTTCTAAATCCCAAGGTAACTCACGTGACAATGAGTGTACAACGAGTTCATCCTAAAAGGTTGGCTTGTTTGCATTTGTGATTTAAGATTCAGGAACTCTGCCAGTCCTTTAATTTTGCTTCGGTCACATGTGCCAAGAAGAATAATTACCTGAAATACGGAGAGCTAAGCAAAAGATGACCATTGCAAAGCTGCTTATGCAAATTACCACAAGGTACGCTTTGTTTTTGCGCGTTCCTTGCTTATTAAATGTATTTCGAATAAAACCATTATATTCAATAACTGCTTAATTAGAGTAAGCGTTTTCTGACTTTGTGCTGATAAAAGCATTCGCCTAATTTTATACGTTGAAATATAAGTTTTACTTCCGTGAGTCATTCGAGCGAATTTTAAAACATATCCGGTCAACTGCATTATATAAATTGAATTCGCTACAAAGAGATGCTGTCGTAGCATTTTGTAGTTTGCAATATGAATTGCACTTGGTAATCAAATCTGCACTGTTCTGAATTGGAATTGCTTCTCGTTTTGTTGCCGTTACTCCAAATTCATTTGGTAAACAAAATGATTGGTTGGGTGGTTTCCTAGCCAGAACAATTCTTTTTGGTCGTGTTGGAAAAGACCAGATATTCGGTTAACATCCTCCTCTTCATTATTATATTATATTTTCATGATCTGAGCAAATTTGGAGAAAACAGATTTCAAAAGCTTACTTCAATCATAGTGATTACAATTCTGACTGTGTGTGTAAAATCCAAGTTTGTACATTCGCAATGTCTCCAAACTTGGCTGTATGATTGCGTATTATAAATCTTAATAATCTTTTGTCTGAAAAAAAGGTTTAATTTCTTTCTATAGCCCGCGATGCTTATTTCTGTGAATAACTGCCACAAATTGCCATCAACACACAATTTCCGAAACCTTCAAATTCTCTTTGAAACTCATTTCAAATTTGTACTCATTTCGAGTGTCGCGTGTGATGGCTGTTCCCTTTTCAGGAGAGGAAAGGACCAGACTAGTCAACATAGAAGATTCATAATTGTGATCTGTTTACTGGATGGAATACAGCTGATTTCCGATGTTTTATGTGCTTATATTAAAGAAAGCAAGATTGGGATATCCTGTTGACTAAGTGTGCAACTGAAATGATGGCCAATAAACTTTTAAAACAGATGAACGGTCAAAGGCGAATGTATCTAATTCTTATGCAAACGCCAGCTAAGACTCTATTATCATGGTAAAACAATATAAAGCATAATGTCAGAAAAAAGGTTAAGCTCTGCAAAGATAATTCTGGTTAAATCACTTACCTCTAACTTTCGGAGAAAAAAATAGTATTTAAAATGGAACATTCTGGCCATTTCTTTTAAAAGCTTTCGAAATAGTAACAACAAATAAAATAAAACTAACTTGTCTTTTTGTATAATTCTCTTTCTGTGGTAACTACCACTTTTTAAATTCCCATTATGAATTGAAGCTTTATATATTTTCCTCATACGTGGGTTGCATTTTCAAATTTTATTATTTTTTTGCTTTTAGTTTTGGTCTTTTAGCATTGGAATTCATTCTGGAAACCGGAGTTTTCTCAAGAAGATGGTTTTAGATGTTAGTTTGTCATTTCCTTCAAAGTCTCCTCCCTCCAGTTATCGGCAAGAAGATACCATACCAACTCATCTTTACATAGCAAGAAGTTTACTTAATAAACTTCTAGTAAAATTAATTTAACTGGTAAAATTGGTAAAATTTTACCAGTTTGCTACGGAGTATGCGTACTATGTATTATTTCATTCATTCTTTCTTTCTTTCTTTCTTTCTTGCTTGAGAGAAAAGAATAAGATTAGTTCTTCCTGTTCATAAAATAACGGGATGAATTCCTTTTAGATAATCCTCCCCACCACTAGAATTCCTTATTCTTCGCGTAGCGGAGGATAAAAGGATAACTACGGTAATTAGGAATGTTTACGCAACTAACTTATGTCCAGTTCTTTCGTGATGATATTTACTTAACTTCGGACTCGCATCTCAAAGCGAGATTATTGCTTTATCCACTAAAATATTCGTAACTGCGACGCAAGGAAAGAGAGAGAGAGATTGTGAAAAATGCGAGATATTTGGTATTTTGTAAGCTACAATAACATGCGGTTAAAGTACAGAATAAAATGCCATTTCCAAAGTCAGCGACTGTTTACATCGCTTCAACGAGTTACCATAGCCGCCCATAGGGATAGCCTCATCATACATCGTAATAATAATCTACGAGGAGATAATAAAAGCTATGCGGGTATTGTTTATCGGGTGCTTCTCCCGAGAGCTGTAAATTAAATTGAAGTTGTAATTTTAAATTGTAAATTATCTTAAATTGAATTAAAGATAATCCAATGGATTATCTTTAATCCATTGTTAATTTAGTTGACAGATGCTTCAAATATTTCTAAATTTGCAACCAGCGTGTAGTTAAAATATTCGGGAAATTTCTTTCTTTCGGCATAGTGAATTTGGATAATATGCTGATAAACACTCAATTATCTTAATTGTATCCATGGTATGGTAATAATTTAAGGGATGGGAACTTAATGACTTGTTTACTAAACAATTTTACTATCATCATTGCAGTCATTAATAACTACTAAAAAGTAATACATAAACTTACCTGAATATAGGAATAATTTCATATACTTCAATTAAAAAGTGTTAAAACTAATGTAATGGCATTAAATTAGTTTTATGATAGAATAAAAAGTAAATATGTTGCTGAAATACACAATCAAATATACGTAATATGGCAAAGTTGTTTGGAGTGTGGCGGATGCAACAATCTATGGAGGCCTGTTTTTATGTCAGTTAATTGAGCGTTCCCCTACGGGGATTGCTTGGTTTGCGAGCTGAAAATCCCAAGTTTCCCTGAGAAAACTCTGCAGCCTCTATATAAGACCATATCAAGTGTTACACGATTAGGGCGTCTGCTCCCGTAGCCCATGGGTATGCAGCGTACGCCGTACCCTTCGCTCGCTGACGCTGCTTGGACTTCCGACATATAAACTGGGTGTGATTTGTGCTACTGTTGCCCTGTACGGGACTGGACAGTCTATGTCGATCAATGGCACGAAGCAACGTCAGCGAACGAAGGGTAAGGCGTATCCTACGGGAGCAGACGCCCTAATCGTGTAACACTGTTGATATGGTCTTTACTTATATATATGGACTTACTGTTGATATGGAGTTTCATTAGGGAAACTTGGGATTATCAGCTCTGCCACCATTTGCTCGCTGGGTGCTGGTACGTCTGTTGATTTACACGCGGTAGACCCTTGATACGGTTTCCCTCGAAAATCCTAGGGTTCTTATCACTTAGGTGACGGCAGAATGACCCATCAATCTTGTATCGACAATACGTCCACGATCAAAGTAGCTAAAATCGTCACATTTACTGATGTTCGTCGATTGCAATACGCTATTAGGAAGCTCCGATGTCTACCGTCTGCGTTCGGTTTAGGTACGTTTCCACTCTATGCGGAGGATGTCATTGTCAACTTCCCATCACCCCTATCTTTAATGTTTTGTCCATTGAGTCTACATTGTAATGTTTCCCTTAAACAAATGATGGTGTGAAGAGAATGAATGAACACCTTTTCGTCAGCATAACTATATGTATGGTCCTCTTTGAAAAACATTAAGAATCAAGATCCAGGGAGCCATGAAGGTATTTAAACCTTATGAATCTATAGTAAATAGGCTTCTGATTATATCAAAAAAAAAAAAATCTTGAAAAATAGTTTAGTCATGTCTGATGACGATCTTGAGGCCACGATACTGTAAAATGCAAGAACGTGCGGGAATGAAACAATGAAGATATAAATCCAAACCATTTCTGTTGCTTCAAAAAGCCAGAAAACCTGTTTGCAAGAATGCTACAATCCGGGGGGAATTTGACGATGATATTAAGTCATTTTCTTCTCTACATGCTGATGTATATAAATAATTGACTTTCTTCACATATTTTCAAGTAAATACTAGTGTACCAGCAGACGGGTTCACATGATACGGAGTTATGTGCCGATTTAATAGATAAACTACTAGTGACCAACAGTGGCTAGCAGCCAATCACTGTAGGGAACTATTATCTTCATTCCTTTTCCTTCCAGCAAGGTGGGCGGAAATGAGTTCCCACAAGACAATTCTGAGCAAATGAACTATAAAGATTATTAAGATACTAATGTTTTGAACACTTTTAATATTCTTAACAATATATCTAAATGTAAATAATTTCCCAAACTCTTGTTGGGAGAAGCTTTTTCATGAGTACTAACAATCTTTGGGTAGTCATCGTCACACACAAGTTTACTTCCTAACAGGACTAGAAGACTACGCGCATCTCGTTGATATTCTGTCATCCTTTTCACGGTGACAATTTATTATCGTAGAATTTAATGGAAGAAAGTCATCTCTGTAATTCGCGAGAGTAAATTGTCTAGTTACCACAAAACAAGGGGAAATTGAGAAAAAACGTTTCTTTTTTTATATAAGAAAACTAAAGAATATTATTTTCGAAAACATCCATTATCCTATGACTCTCAAAGAAAGACGGATTTATGGAGTAAATAGGCAAAAAAAACCTCAGATTTCTAATCATTATTCTCACCTCATGCATTTTAAAAACACTGCATAATTGGAGAGGAGAGAAGACAAGGGTAATATCTTAATTTGAGAGAATAAATATCAGAAGAGAACATTAAAAAGTTAAAAACAAAGCAATTAAACTACGAAAGTGAAATCATTGAATGAAATTAATGCTGATGAAATGAATTCTAATAGGAGGCAAAATTTTAAGTCGCTAAATACATCTAGTAAATGAAAAGCAAAAAACCTCAGATGTAGAAGATTTTTTTTTTCAGGGGAGGGGGTGTTTCCATCGAAGCAGATCTGTTGCAGTTAATACCATACTATGGTAAATCGAATAGCTGACGTAGATCGTTGACATTTTGCTATTGCCTTGGATCTGTTACCGATGTAAAGAGGATTTCTGAGTCAAAAGAAACACTTTAGAGACAAAGATATTAAGAGTACCGATGTCACACAGCGAAGGGCGGCATAACTTCTATACTGCTCCAGATCACCAAGCAAAATGAATGAAGCAGCACTAGTTGTAACATAGTGGCCAGCCATTATCACACATTCAAGTCTCCTTTGCTAAATAAAACTAAATTATTATTATTGGACACACCTCCACGGAGTCCAAAGACTCATCAAGGGAGGGCGCCTACTCTACAACTGTCTCCATCACTCAATCCACCAACTACAACTAACCGTAACTACATCAACGCCATCTACCGCCCACCACCACTAGTATTTCCACAGACAATCACAAACATGCATGCCCTCGACGGGATTCGAACCCGCAGCCTTTTTGGCTGGAGAGCGGATACGCTAACCGCTCGGCCCACCAGGCCGGCAATTATGCTTGCACGGAATAAAAGCTTATGAAGTCCGAAAAGTGTCCTTTTCGGACTAGCCAGTGTTCAATTCTATTGACTACGCAGTTAGAAACGTGAGAGCTGAAGTCTAGTAGGCTGCTAATAACTTGAAAATAACCAGATATAAAAATTCGAAAATTCTTTTACGGCTCACAAAATTATTTACTGATAGAAAACAGAACACGAAGAAAGGAGTATTAACTGTAAGAAACCTCAGCTACGTTTGAGGAAAATCGGGTAAAAATAGAATCAGGTAAATTAATTCGCATAAAATACAGTAAGGATTTCTGGGGGCGGGGTGGGTTGGGGGTATATATACGAGACAAATTTGGACTCTATAGAAACAATAGCTGTCCTAATGGTTTCCATATATTAGAGGTTCAAATTAATAAAATCTTAAAGATCTTTGCGTAGTTCGCTGAAAGAACCGGTTTATGCACTTACCAGACTTTGTCAACCGCAATATAGTTTGACAACGTATCTAACAAAAGTTTCAATTCTTGTAGTTAATTCGGCCAGCAATTAAGATCACCATCTCTTAACGCAGTGTTTTACTATTTTCCATAGAATCAACGTTCTCAAAACTTCCTTTGATGTTATGAAGAAAAAATGCAACTAAATTATGGCTACAAGATTAAACGTTCATAATAATGGCAGCAAATCGAAAATTTGTGAGTCGTTCGAGAGTATTGCACGAGTTGAAGGAGTAATTTCCGTTATCTATTTCCTTAGAAGAAGGAAATTCAAGTTATCCTTTTCTTTTTAAGCAAAAAATGCCTTTATGGCCTTTCAGATATTAGCTACAAGTCTGCGAACATAAAGATTAAACCGTGACATGTGATGAATATTTGTCTGCAGATAATTACATTTCTATGGCAAACAAATAATTCTTGCTTACTCGAAGACAAACATGCTTAACGTACATGTTTACTTAATAAGAAAACACGGAACTGCAGGATATCAGTACGTCACGCAAGAAAGATAAATGATCCTCAAGAGAGGATCATACATGGTTCATAACTTAAAGCCTCAATCCTCATTTGCTTTCTTCTCTCTCAACTCTGAGTTTAAATTCAGCCATGTGGGTATTAGTATTATTCAAGCACCATCACTCTAGAATAAAAATCTAAGGAAAACCTGCTTGACACCCGGAAGTAGTGAGAACCGCTAACCGAATTACCAACTAGCTACTATCAGACAATCCAAGTCGATAACTTTCCTGATTGTTGACGAATCGGCGTCTCTGAGGAAATAAACGACTGACGTAACTCATTTATCCTACAGAATTGCTTCAAGAACTGAAAGACGTCATGCTAACAAATTCGGAGTAAGAAAAAGTGACTATCGGTATCAAACACACCATTCGCTTATCGTTATTTTGTGATGTTAGATATTTTTTTTTACCTCGATTTACACGATGTAATAGTAAAATAAAAAATTTTTGGAGAAATAATCAAGAATGTCAGATGGTGCTGCCAAGTTTTAGTAATGCTTTGAATTTTTTTTTTCAGGATTATACTCTTTTTATTGCATATTGATGATTTTACTTACGTTAATATATGAATGTAAAGGGAGACCAAACCCTACGGTTTTTGATGGGTTTACAAGTATTAAAAAATAAAAGAAAAATGCATATTACATCATGACATTTATGCTACTAATGTATTTGAGTTTTTCGTGGATGCTTTTTTTTCGGCATTTTAATTCATATTACGGTCAGTATAAACAAAACAAATAATGGAATAAACAACAAAAAAAACATCTACTAAAGATTGTTGCTGACAGTGATTTTGTTTTCTATCATCTGCAAATATAAACTGTTCAGTTAGTCTGTCGATTACCGCTCAGTGGTTTAATATCTTGTAAATTTCTAAACATGCGATATGAGAGTGACGTATTGGCATCCAATGTTTTGTTTGTAGCTCCGTAAAACATTTTTCATTAGCTTTCGAAATGTCGCGAATGTCCATCACCGATTTGAAGGCTGCGCAAGTCTGGTGATCGAAGATAAAGATCACGTAATTGCTCTCATTGATTATGAGATTTACATGAGGAATTCGTTCTTTTAGGTCAAGTGTCATTAGAAATTTATGGTCATTTCAAGAAATCTTCCTGTGAAGGCCGCCCATGAAGAACTAGTTACGCGGCTGTGTGTTAGCTTTTTAGACATGTCCTCCTCTTGTTCCCAGACATTGCTTCTCAAAATGAACGACTAAAGTGTAGCTCAAATGACAGATTATTCAGAGATCCATACCGAGAGTCAGTCCTGAATGCCAACTTAAAAAGAAAGCTATAAGAAATGTTCAAAGTTGTAATAAACGTTCTGGATTCCATATATAAATTCTCAGATGATTACTTTGAAGGATAAAACAGTTGTGATCATGTTATGGGCACACTTCGATTTTCATTGAATCGAGGGAAACTACTGGATAACACACCGCACGAAGCAGAAAGATTGTGAACGATTGGGATGGACGATAAGGATTTCATCTGTGCATTCCATTCCCTCATGAATATTCATTTTAATCTATGTGTGTGTGTGCGCACGCTTGCACGCACACAAATTTTATGGTTAGAGTCGGTTACATATATACAGCGCCCATTATAATAAACCACATCCCTCATTGCGAACAGGATGATTCATAGTACTCTTATGCATTCAGCGAAGCGACAAGGAGAAGGATGCAGTAGGCAAGGAAATCATTTCAAGCATCTAAACAAAGTAAGCACTAAAAAGAAAGGGAAGAGTTTCAGTACTTGAGTTTTAAAAGGCAATATTTTCTGTCTTTTCTTTAGACACTTGTCTGCCCACATTATGACTATTGTATAGTCGATCTGGCTGCGTGTCAACATTATTAAAATGGAATTTTCTGGTACGCCACTGCAGAAGGACTAGCACATATCATTGCCAACGAATGCATTATTCAACTTAAGGTGCAGCATATTAAAATGAATTCGCTTACATCAAAAGAACGCCATTATTAATTTAATCATTGACTGTTTATGAAAAAAGATCTATCTATCAGGGATAAGTTATTTGTATCCAGTACAAGACCAGACAAATTATTTTTTTTTGTTGCAATTGCATGTGTATTGTATGGACATCTGGGTATTGGAGCTGCGTGATATTTAATGGACCTGGTATTCTATATATTATACTAGGCATTAGAGGGAATGTCATATTTTGTTTGGAACTTCCTGTAGAGAGCACCCAAAGCAAAGAATAAATCAACTGAAAATTCTGCAGATGCGCATTACTTTTTAATAAGAGCATTCCTCGTCTACACGAAGACAAGGCAGTCTGCAGTCGAGATGGCAGCTTAGTCCTAAGGAGTTGGTGTTTGACAAAGAAAACATTCTGTGCCACACAGGATGTAAGCCTATCAGACTGTCTCAAGGATAGTGCCTGTTACATTATCTACATCGGTGCTGCTTATAAAGACTACTCTGTCAACCTGTCAAGTCGATTGATAACTCAGTTATTCCGTCAACAAAGCGGGACCTATATTCGAACGAAGTATCGCTGTCAACCGCATTTTCATATCACATTTCTAGAGATTGCCTCCTATCTACCAAACTTCAGGATAATTATCTGCCTTTAGCGGTTGTCCTTCAGCTTAATTTGACTACTACCTACAATCGAAAATAAAATGTACACACTTTTTACTATCTCAGTTGTCAACGTGATTTGACCCCAAGGTAAAGATCTCCCGAGTGGAAACGTCCTAAGAGCTATTTTGACTAATGGAAAACCAAGAAGCAAAACAGTTCACAACTGGTTTTATTTTTAGAACTTACCGAAGGTAGCTCACTAGTAAGAAGCTATCTCGAGTACGAGGCCTTATCACTATTTTCAAAGAATTATATCAAAATATAGTTTCGAGAGCGAGCTTAGGAGTTAAACTATGAAAATAATAACTACAAATATAACTTAATGAAACAGATTTTTAATATCCTTAAAAGGATATTAAAAATATATTTAAGAAAGGGAAAGAGAAATCTCAGTTAAATCTATAATCACGGCTGTAAGATAAACCTACGACAAACTTACGCAAACGATAGGACAATAAAAAAGCACTCAAAGTGTAGAAGCTGGCATATGTGTTTTTAATGTCTATTAACGTTAATAAGCAAAATAACATAATGGAAGTAAAAAAAAAAGGAAATATTTCGCACATAAAACTTAACATCGCAGACATGACAAAATTCTTCCCATTTACTTCCCATTTAATTCTTCCCACAATCCTTCCAATATGATGAAAAGTAGTCTAAAATGCATTTCTTCACCATTCGTATTTGCAATGTAAATAAAATCACAGCATATTATTTTATAGTGTGCAAAAAGTGGAATAGTAGTTTAAATCTTTTTAATTGTTCTAGAAAATGCTCAGTTTTCTTCAACTTCTCGTGACGTTTCATAAAAGGTACTAATTTCTTACTTTTTTATTTTTTTTTATTTTTATTATCAATCGTGCCAGTTTTTCCTTTCACAACAAAAACGGGCTAAGAAAAAATGGCTGACAATACAAGGTCACGGTCTTAGCTGCCGACAAACTAAATCACACTCTTAACGCTTCTTAATAACTACCAATGCTGAATGATGTGAAGTTTGATCAGCAGTAATAACCGCTTGCATGCAAAATAAATTTCACGGAATTAAAGTGGAGCAATAGTTTTAGATGATCGCTTTGTGAAAAGAAAGTTTTAAGCCAGAAGGGAAACTGTATCTGAATCGTATCTATTATATAACTTTCTGATCACGTAGGTGATTAAAGGGGGCAATTGTTTACTTCGTGCAAACAGTCGTTCGACCGTACAACTGTGTTCACCGTGTGGATTATATTTAGGGAAAGCTGTTAATCCTTCAGTTTTTCACAAGACAGTACAAAAGAGTTCAACGTCCGCAATTGCATTTTTATTAAGCAGCTTCTTTCTTTCTTTCTCTCTCTCTCAAAAAAAGGGCATTTGCTACATTCTTAATTTTATCTTAATATAAATAAATGTCAGTATTTGTGAAACTTAATCAAAACAGTAAGAAACAATTATTAAGAGTGAATGAATAATATACTCTACAAATTAAATAATTACAAATCATGAAAAGTTTTTTCAGAATTCATAAATACTCTTAACTATGATCACTATGAAATTTCCATAGAATAGCTTAACATTCTTATAACACATAGTTCTATTTAAATTTAAAGTAGAAGCAATTGTTTTAAGTATGTCATTATTAAATATATAATATTAGACTCTGGTAAGAATTAAGGAAGAGGAAAAGCTCAAAAATCAACTTTGAACAATAACAGTGCCGAATAGAGATACAGATAAACGGAAGAATAACCCTAGAATATTACGATTTAACAGAATAAAGCGAAAGATAAAAATATCATAATTTTCGTTTAAGTCCGTAACACTAAGCAATTGAAACGAGTTGATTTTCGAGCGGCTAGCCAACAGCCGAATTAATCCTCAGAGACTGATTTATCGGATTCAGTTAACTGAGGAAAAGAGTATTTCATATCAGTGTGCACCAGTATGAACGGAGCATATTTATACAAACTCGAGAAAAATAATTAAGTGCCATGGGCGGATGGAGAGGAAAGAGTGATTGCATACAGACCAACGTACATGCAAAGCTTTGACCGAGTTTATTTTTACGACATTTGTGGAATCTATTCCTAAAAAAAATGCATCGCCTTACAATTAAGAAAATTACACCAAAGGGAGGGGGGTATTCATCCCCAATTAATCTGTAATTCCTATTAGACAAGCTCTTTGTTTACATTAACTCCAGGCGCCTCTTTATCATATCACCTTTAAGATCTCACGCAATGTGTAGCATAAATTTCTGAAATGATTTCGCTCTCCGAAGTACTTTCTCTTCATTACATTTCCTCGGGGCCCATAATTGGGAAGAGCACTTGCTGTTAATAATCATCGTTTCCTGAACTTAGCATCACTTGATTTAAGCAATTAGGAGGAACTTATCGCGAAAGATTAATCTTGGTAGACCTATCTTTGAATTCCTATTGCAATCAACTCTTTGATAGACAACTGCAGTTAGATTTCCATTATTTAAATGAGAAGCCTGAAAATACGGTTGTGAAATCACAGGGGAGTGGAACTTATTTATATTAATTAGCTTTCTAAATAAGCACATAAATATTATTTGACGAGATCACTACAGTATTCAAGCGCTGCTTTCGGGTATCCCTTTATCTTCGTCAGAAATAAAATCATTTGATTCAGGAATCGCAAATCGAAGTGATTTCAAACTCCTATCTATAAAGGGACATGGCACTGGTCTAGCACAACAGATTTCATTATTTAAAGAAGCATCAAAAAACATTCAACTTCTGGTTTCATTCCACCAGTGGGGAGCCCTCTTATTCTCCTCTGACCACGTAATGCAACGCAAAACTATGTTCCGGTCGTTAATTCCATATTTGAAACTCGAGTTAATGAACGTTATCAAACAATACGGTGATTGGAATAGAGAAGAATGCAAATTTAAACAAACAAAGGAAACGAGATGTTACCAAACTTTAATAATCTTCTGAAAACTGAATTTGTAATTAACTAGTTTAAAATCTCTGAATATCTTGTTCTCTGTCTCATCAGCTCGTTCTTGTTCTCAGAGCCCGTTAACAGTGTATTGATTTGCAGTAACAAACTATACAATTGAATAGATTATCATCTAAATGAATTTTCTAGTTGATTATACACTATGCAACATCCAGGCATTGTCGCCTTCTGTTTAATAAATGCAATGAAAGAATATATGTAGAATCGACGTTTACATAAATGATCATGAGAAGGATAACGTTTTTGTTTTATCTCCCATTTATTCGTTTCGTTCATTCATTGAAAAATTCTATTCTGTAATAAGACGCCTGCTCAGAGTTATTACTTTTAAATTGAGGGTGGGAATCCATCTGATATATGAAGACGACTCGTTTATTTACTCGTTATTTTCACAATTCCTCCAATATGCAGTAAACCTAGTACCACGAAAAATTTTAACATCCCTTCAATTCAATCACATGGGTGTGTTTTAAATGGATGTATTTATGTGTAGAGGCCTAACTGTATGATCTTAATATTTTAATAATTTTTTTATGTAAATCAAAACTTTACATATTTTAGCAACTTTATATGACATAATAATGTGTGTGTGTAATTTGTTACATAATTTATGACGTGTTGTCCCGGAAGTCGTGGGGGTTAAAAAACGTTTATTAGATTAGTGTCGAAATAAGAGGTCATAGGATGGGGATGAGTTTTCTCCGTCAACTGTGCAAGTATCTTTAATTTGGTTTTTCTGTTTTGTAGAAGAAAATTGAATTCCTGGAGGGAAACACTTTACGTCTATCTAATACTAACAAACTCAGCCTAATAAATGATTTATCCTGCATCTATTAAATTAGAGCCATCGATTTTGCGAAAAAATATTTTGTCAGAGGTTTCCGTACTCCCCAAACACAAACTTATTCTCCCTCTATTGTATAAACATAAAGGATTTACATTTTTTGCAGTTAAGGAAATTCTCCATACACACAACAGAAGGTTTCATGCGCACACAAACACAGAAGTATAACATAAATGAAAAGCGCCATAAAATCTAAGAATTAAGAGATTTTATAACACATTTTATGATGTTCATCTGATTAATATATTGTGAATTTGAATGATAAGGTAAATCCACATAAGTGTCTGCCTATAAGGAATATCATAGTGCCCATGTAGGCAGAAAATGGTTCCTAATGGACATCTGTTAAGGAACCAAAGAAATCTAGTAAAAATAATTCATTCTTTATGCTTCGCAGTCATGAGTAGCTTTGGGACAAGTTACACATAAGCCTTAGAAATATATTTCTGGAAGAGATAATGCCATCTAATTAGGAAATTAATGGGACAATGGGGATGAAAGTCCTATAAACTGACGCATTTACCAACTTCTCGTGTCGTTACAGCCTTTCAATTAGACACAGCAGTACTGCAGTTAACCACACTAGAGAAAGGAAAGCGATCTCATCGAAATCTTCATTTCTCCATCTTTTTTTAATGAAAGAAGGATTTACTGAAGCAAAGCAATCATAGGAACTGCAGGAAATCAGGACTTTCGTCAATGACAACTATTCAGACGCCTTGGACTGCTCGCTATAACAGTGTGGACAAGACGGAAACAGATTAAAAAGTTTGTTTAATCTTTAAACTTTTCCCATCTGGAGTCATGTTTTTCTTGCTCAATCTCAGAGAATGGCTGCGCGCGCACACACACACACACACAGATAGGTGTTAATAGCAAGATGGCATGATTGTTAGTTATTAGAGCTTTGCTAGCACGTTGTGTTCTGTCGGCGTCTATTGTTTCGTGCCTGCATGTTTTAATCTGTGATGCTCCGCTCATCTGTCTCAGTATTTTGTGTTAATGTGTGGAAAGTTTCGTGCGAAGAAGAGCGATTCTTCTACCGAATGAATTTAAGAATGTTTCTTAAGTCGATCCTTAATTTGAAGTCTGTCGTGGCGTTATGAAAATATCTAGTCTCTTAACCTCTACCTTCTATTTATTTTTTAAAGTGCTCTCTGACAATAATAACTTAATTTAGAAGTGAATAAAATGGCAAAATTTACATGACAGTTTGCTGGTATGTGTGTCATCTCCAATGAAGAATGTTCGCACTTCGACTTTCTGACGTACCTTTTCTGAAGTCTGACCTTGAATTTCCTTGAAGTCTGACCTTGAATGATATTAAGTCCTTCACTCTGTTCAGGAAGCAAAGATTTTGAGAAGCTTTCTTTCTGAACTGGTCAACATAAGAGTGACGCATAGATTTTCCTTCTAAGGAGGAGTGGGGGAGAAAGCAGGAATTATGAGGTGAAAAATAAAGGATCACAAATAGGAGGGGTCTCAGTGAAAAGTTCATATTTTAAACCAAAAAAATCTCTATAAATAAATAAAAATAGCTCATTATAAAGCTATCTACAGACTGGACTGCAGCCACCTCTATTATGCCAGCATCAGCAACAATTACATTATTGAAATCACAAAAATAGAATATACATATTACCGTATATGTATTGGAATCATTGGATATAAATTAATATTTGAATTTTCTCGCATTCATTAATTTGTTTCATTTCTATAATCTGAAAGATAGGGAGTCATTCTACAGTTTTCCCCCTTCTCAAAAAAAGTCATTTTTAGATACCCCACAACCTTAAATGTGTCAGGTTATTTAAGAATGATCCTTTGTTGGCTACAGGCTATGAGAAATATTCAGTAAAACTGCAATTTCACAAACATTACAACCAACATTTCTAAATAATGAAAAAGGTGTAGTCGTTGAGAGTAAATATGTATGCTATCGAACATGGGATGAACGCATTCAAAAATTCATGATAAAATCCTCGGAATCTATTGAATGATTATTCATTGTAAATATTTACTGCTAATATTTAACCACACCTTTCACTGATGATATAAACATATCATCAGTGATATATTATATAATCTTCCCAAACGTGTAGGATGTGGTTCTGTAAGCATATGTTAGATCGCAGATAAAAAGATTCAGAAATGAGTAGTTGATTAACCAAGTTATTACTTGGTTAATTAATTCTTACTGTGCTGTGTTTTGAAAATGAATAAACTCTGTAATATTATAAATATGTACTTTACAACCAATTACGCATGCGATGCTTATGCAAATTTCCATAATCACACTATAGTAAATACGGGAATTATTAAAATTCAAACCTTGAAGCATTCTATTAAAAACAACAAAAAAAACATAATTTGGTTATAAAGAGAACGCGGTCGGGTCTTACGGTGCGATCAGACAGGTGGAAGCAAACTATAAATAGTCTTTTATCAAGAATATAACCAACAGAGGTATAACTTACTTTGGGATCGAGCTATCGGTGGCAAAACATTCACACAAAGTTCCAGTAAAGTAATATAACTTACGCAATTTACTTTCCATTACTTAAGAATTCGTTGACAGCTGAATTTTAACACACCGCCAAGGTTGGAATTAATTCTTCAGATCATCTGCCAGACATTACGTAAATTAGCTTTAAATGCATTTGAAAGCAATCAACGACAAGATAGTACTTCAAATTTCTAGTGAATGCATACGTCTTGCCAATGGGATGAGTTGTGCAGTAGTCGAAAACACACCCCAATGTACACAGAAACTTCACTCTCATGCACCAGCACGGTTTGCACCCTTTCGGTAGCGAGAGTAAGAGCGATAAATGTCGCCCTATGTCCAACCGTTCAGTCGCTGATTTAGCAACTACCATCTTCCACCGCAGAAACCCTGAACTTGGGATGGGAAAGCGATCACGTGATGAAGGTTGGAAAAAAGTTCTGTGTTTTCTTGCCTCCCGATGAGAGGTTTTCCAGTCGCGTAGGGTGAGCAAAAGTGAAAGCAACACCTTTGTGCCCTTCGGGTAAGGCTAATCGTTTGCATTATATACACTGCTTGGAAATAAGTAAAAGCATACCATAATGGGATGAACAAACAGCCATGACTGTCGCAGTCCTACGAGGAATAATTTCCACAAGAGTGCGTTAGCGATGAATGGAAATTTTGGACCGTTCCTACTGTACGCATGTAATGAGATTCTGCACTCATGTGGGAGGACGTCTTTTGACCTCACTCGATATTCGGTCATCACATAGTTGTTCAACAGGGGTGAGATTAGGGCTCTGTGGAGGCCAGTCAGGTCACAAACCATGCAATTACCTTAAAGGTTGCTGTAAGGTAATTGCATGGTTTGTGGATATGTGTAAGATACAACCTGTAAGTATCTTACAGGTTGTATCTTACACATCTTTCATCCTGCTAGTGAACTTCGCTGTGGAAGTGTAGCACTTTACAAATCATTAAAAACTTTACCTGCATCCTCCCTCAGTGTTCAACACACCATCGTCACCAAAATGAATAATTTGAACTTAGCATGTAATGTCAATGGATTCATGTCTTCTTTTTAGTGGAAGCAACAGCACCCATACGTTGAATTCCTTCTGCTATTATTAACAACAATTAAAATAATAATCATAAATTGTTTATAAATCACAACAAAACAACCAAACAAAGAAGTAGCGAACAACGACGTCATAAATAAACTAAGTTCACCAATACTCTGCATCAGTTGATTCATGGGTACGTTGTCCCTAAAACCATCGTATGAGCAAATATACTGCGACGTGTAATGGGAATTGGCCATAGTTAACAGTCATAAGCGGTCGTTGTAAAAACACAGCATCGTAACGCGGGTTATTACTGTGTATATTGATCTGGGAAAATCTGATAACAGAATGATGAGTCGTCTATACTCTAAATTTACGTGTTAATCTAAATCACTGTAGTGTAATTATTTATCTATCGAGCAACTCGTTTCCTGGCTGTTTATCAAGGATCAATATCTTTCACTACCCCTCCCCCCACACTTTTCTTTGCGAAAGTGAGGTTCAAGGAGTATTAAAAGAACATGGCAACAAGTAAAATTCGTGTGACACGTATTTTATTTTATTCTACTATACTGTTATTTTTCTTTGGCTATGAAGGTAGTAGTCACTTCTGTTCACTATGTTCAATGGCCGATTTGTTTTGTGGAGAGGAAACTGGAATTTCTGGGAGGTAAAAACCTAGCACTTCGGTATGGGACGTAATTCACCTTCAGTTGAAAAGTCATAAAGTTTTTTTTTTTCGTGTGCTGTAGGACTCGAATTAAGGATTGTCGACAACTAGAGAGGCTCTTTTGCTAATAGTGCCGTCCAAGAGAGATTCACAATCTATGGTAATAGTTGGCAGGAAAGAGACCCGGAGGAAGACGTCGGAAGTGGCTTAGAAACAAGAAATATTATATATGATAATATTGAAGTACTGAAAAGTAATAGACTAATTTGGAGAAAAATTGTGGTTAGGCCATTAATAAGAATGTAAACTTAATTATGCAATGCTGTCATAGTAGCCCGAACGCCCATTGCAGGTACATATTAGAAAATTGATGATGATGATAGTAAAGATGAAATAATGACCAGTTGTAATGATAACAAATCAAAGATTTGTTATCATTACGACTGGTCATTATGGAGAAAATGGCGGATATAAGTCATTCATTTGGAAATTGTCAGTGACATATCTTTCCTAAAAGAATAAACTCTGTAATATCGGAACGTATAAGTGATTCATTATAAGGAACACATTATAAAAGCGAGGTATTATTGAACTCCAGAGATTATATTAGTAAGAACAACAATTTACTATGGGACCGTTCCACGTACAACATACGTAACAAAGATCCAACCATGACTAACCATAACGAGACAAATCTTCTGATTAGTAATATGAATAGTTGGCCTGAAGAGTTAAAAAGAAAACTAAAATCTTCACATCCAATAACACTTCGCCTTTATGGTGCACCCAAAGTGCATAAAGAATAAGTTCCAATTCGTCCAATAGTTGATGGCAGATCCTCCCCCACAAATCTACTAGCCAAACATTTTGCCAACCTACTAAAAGGAAAAATCATACAACTAGAATCTTATTTAAGGAATTCTCAACACTTTGTTCTGAAACTCAAGAACGTTAAACTATCAAAAACAAACATAATGGCCAGTCTGGATGTGGTCTCCTTATTCACGAACGTTCCAGTTGAGGAAGTCATGGATATTATAAAAGTTTTCTTTCCTAGGGATATCGCACAACTTTTCCAACACTGCCTGAATTCCAATTTCTTTAAAGTCAACAACATCGTTTATCAACAATTGGAAGGTCTAGCCATGGGCAGTCCCCTGTCCCCACCATGTGCGGACTTTTTCATGGAGAAATTAGAAAAAGAAATTCTAACCAACATTGTTCCAAAACCATCAGTCTGGTGGAGATACGTAGATGATGTTTTTATCATTTGGAAAGAAAAAGTAGAAAGCTTACATGTGTTCCCAAATAAAATCAACTCGTTTCATAATAAAATCAAATTCACTTTAGAATTGGGAAACAATCAGCAACTTCCTTTTTTAGATATACTGGTCAAAAGACAAGCGAATGATATTACTAAACTTACTATATATAGAAAACCAACAGATACTGGACGGTATCTGCATTTTACTTCCAATCATCATCATACACAAAAATACAGCATCATCCATATGTTACGAAATAGAGCCCAAAACATAGTCACAGACGAAGATGTACGTACAGAACTTTCTCAAATATCGAAATCGCTATCTCAAAATGGTCATCCCCTATGCTGGTTCAGTCTCTACTAAAATTGCTAGAATGTTGAAACCTTACAACATCAAAGTTGTATTTAGACCGACTGCAACCATTGGACAGTTTTTAAGATCCCTTAAAGACAGCGTTCTTTTTTTTCAAATATGCAGTGCTTTATAGAATACCATGCATTTGTGGACTTTCCTACATAGGCCAAACTTCAAGAAGCCTGGGAATTAGACAGAAAGAACATGCTGGAGTTGTAAATCAAAACAGGTCAGATACCTCAGGTTTGGCGCATCACTTCTCAACTTCTAACCACGCAATAGACTGGGAAAAAAAGCTCAATGCTATATATAGAGGACTTTACAGATGCCGAATTTTCAAAGAAGCAGCAGTGGTGGTCCTACGAACAGGTAATAAGCTGAATAAAAATCAAGGAGCAGTATTGAAAGATACATGGAAAAATCAGATTAATTCATTAAGTATAGCGGAACTACAGTACGCCAGAAACTATGTAACGCGTATTCACAATAATGACTGCAGCATATCGTTTCATGCATACATTGTCACGCGAGCTGTCAAATTTGGTTGCCTAACCGTTGTTAACGGTTCACTGTATTCTTTCGTTTTTTTTTTTTTTTGCATTTATTATTTTCTTTCATCTTTTTTAGTCTTGACAAAGCTAGACAGTATGCTAGGTGAACTAGTCGACGTTCTTGTACATATGTGTATTAAAACGATGGTCTTATAATCAGAATAAGTTTTTGTGTTTATTACAACGCTGTTAAATTAGGCTTAGCGAGGCGACTGGTTCGAACATTTTGCTTATTTATTAAAATTTCCAGATTTAACAGCGCCTCACTTCTTATGGGGTGATTTGAAAGGGAAGGTGTACCGAAACAAACTGCGAACCCTTCAGTAGTTTCAGTCCTACATCCTAGCAGACATCTCAGCCCTAACGCGACAGACTGTCATAGCTGTTATGAAGAATACCCTACATGGAGCAGAACGTGAAAACGGAAGACATTTACTAAACGTTATTTTGTGTAGTTCAAATTTCGAAAACTTCATACACATTAGCTATTACTATTTAAAATCACCTATGAACTTTTGGCACACCCTATACTTCAAAATTATTCACCACCTATCAAAAATTTATAAATCAACTGAAGTACCACTATTAAAATATTGCTAAAAATACGAGTTGCTGAAATACGCAACTATCAAAATACAACTTAAATAACCGAAATTTGTTTCATTTGAAGTTCATCTAAAATTTTATTGGTGGATAAATGCAGCATAAATATATTATGCATACATTTTTATATAAATTTATATCAACAAATATCATATTTCATGATGCTATTATGCTGAAATGTTTAGTTTGAAAAGGAATATAAGGCGCCTTTGGTTGGTTTTTTTTTACAGTAATTCCATGATTAAAAAAAAAAAAATTGTATTTTCCATTCTTGATGTTTACAAACAAAGCTGTGCATAAAGAATATCGAACTAGCATATGCCACTCAGATGGGTGATGTATTCTAAAACATGTAGACATTGAATAGAGAAAGATACTCAAAAATCGATAGAGAAAGAATCGCGTATACAGCAAGAATGGAAAATTCAATTTTTGCATCTATAAGCAACCAGCAGATAGAGAAAATACAAACATTTCTATCTGCTGGTTGATTGCCTGTAGATGCATTCCTTTATGTTCCTGTTCAATATGTTTATGTAGTATTCGTACGAAGCCTGTCGTATATTACATTTTATTGTCTTATTCTAATTATACAGTCTGTTCCTCTAGAAAATTGTTCTTTTTTTTTTATCGAGAATGTATTTGACAGGTCAGAAACCTAAAGGAAAAACAACACTTAGGTATACATTTTAGTTTTCTTTTATTTCCCAGAAATTCCATCAAAACTATTACCTAGCGAAGTCGTTTACCCTAGCCTTACGTTATTTTAGGAAACTTTTTAAAGGTAGACTGAAGTCCTTTCAAAAATCTTTATCCATTTTCTTCAAATACAGAGAGTCCAGTTCATGAGAAAGGGGTCTCAAAGGATAACTATATCGTATTACGCTATTTCTGCGACAGTCAAACGCGCTATTCCATATATTCTGTTGTCAGGGTCATTTTTATTTTCTCATTTCACGTTCGATTTCAATCTTTTTCTTCTTAGTATTTGTTGAGCCACCAGTATTGTTATAAACGTATGTTCAATTCATATATTTATTTATTTTTAATTAGTCCGGAAATCCTGCTCTGAAAGCTTTTCAAGTCACTTCAGTACTCCAATAAGCGGGGCGGTAATCTCACGTCAGGCGATGAAATTCATCTCCCACCAAAAGACGATCACAAGCATCCATGCCTGTAGCAGGAGGTGAACATGGACCTGCTAACAATGAACTTTCACTAGAATTGTTTATTATGTGAGAAGACAACTAAGCGCAACGAGAATTGATCAATTTTGTGCTTACTGCCAGTTTGTTTGTTTTCAGGGAGGAAAAATATGAATTTCTGAGAAAAATCAGCCGAAATTTCCTCTGAGTGGCCAAATGAACTTCGATTAAAAAAACCCTAGAACATGCTTTTGATAATTTTTAATTTGGCCCGCTATGTCCTTTCTCATATTTGAAATAATGACATTTATTCATAATTTCTTTAAAGAAATTGAATTTAGGAACAACCGAATCCTCTCTCTTTCGCTCGCTTTTTTTATTTGTTTCACACATAAAAAAATTCCGAATGTATTTGTGTGCAATTCAACTTATTTTAATTAACGTGTTTCGGTCTTTAGTTTAATAAAGCATTTCCATTCGGATTTCGGCATTTTTGATTTCTGTCATTCTCCGTGCTTATCATCAATGTTGCGATCAACGCAACATGCTAACAAAAAGATTTTTCGGCTCTTATTGTATGGTTGGATTGTTTCCCTTTCAAACGGTACATATCCTGCCAAAGTGTGTGTTGTGTCTGTGTTAGGTCTTTTCTTTCCTTCACTGTAAGAAAAACACTAAATATTGTACACGAAGTTCAGTCTTATATCAAGACTCTTAGTTTGCAACAATAACATTGTTCTCCAGAGAAACAATGCCAATATTCTGAAAGACAATAACGTCACTATTTTTAAAAATTGACTTTGGCCTATCGACTTCCAACCGCTTTCTTTTTCAAATAATCAAATTGTGTAAAGAAAGGCATTTTGGTTTAACCGAAGTATCGTTCGGTGCAGATTTTAAAAAAAAATAAATAAATACAGTTACATGTTTATCTACTGACCATATTTTTTCTAATGTACAATATTCAGAAATTCCGTAATTTGTAACCAATCAATCTCCCTTCACTTTTTTAGCCTAGTTCTCCGTGAGTTTGTATACTCACTCCCCAAGTTCGAATCATCACTTGCTTACTGGAGAAATGAAGTGACTTGAAAAGTTTAGATTTCGTTCCTAGAGTGCTTCAACATTTAAAAAATAAATGCAAAAAATATCCTCTTATACAATTTACCGTACTACAGGTGTTCACCCTTTCTCTTTTGGGGGAGTTAAAGCACTTCTTTGTAGCTGTTATTTTCTTAAATGTTTAATATTTAGGAATACTATAATCTAATGTAATAATGGTAAAATGCACGGGTATTGAACACTTTATTTTTGTCCCCACAGAAATGCAAATTAAAAATTTGTTTAGTTGCGTAATTAAATTAGTTGTTCGTCTGGCTAGTTCAATTGGTAAAAAAGTGCTTGTTTGCTAAAAACAACTCTCTTGGGCAGTGAAGCAATAATTAAGAATATCATAATGAGCTGAAAACTGATAAAATGCTTAGTCTAGTTTTTAATATAAATGGAAGAAATTATATTTTCGCTCTACAGCTAAGATTCGTTGTATTATTGTAATTGTAACCTCATATAGTAAGCGTCGCACGACTTTCGACTATTGCATCTTTTCATTAAGTCCATTGTTAATTAACTTCCAATATGGCTCGCAAGCTTATTCCATTGTTGTTGAATGTACAACATTAATTAAATATGGTTCGCACAATTCCTATTGTTACATCATTGTTTCATTCTTAATCAGTGGCTCGTCGCACTATTATTAAAATTGTACCAACAGATGCAACTCCCAATTTTTGCATACCTGTTCTTCAGTTGTTTAATTAGTTGATTTCTTTAAAGTCTTCTTCTTCTATAGAAGAATATTTTTTTTCAAGAATACGAAGTTCTTTTTTTATTGAAGTTCTTCTTGGACACTTTTCAAGAATTATTAGCCACGCCATTGTGTGTGCTAAATGAATTGTTTGATTATTAAGGATACAAAAATGTAAGAACATGAAGAAAAACTCTTCCTGCCTCTTAGCTAGTTGGATACTTAAGTGGCGAGTTGACACATAAAATTGTTATTCTGAACCTTGGAATTGCGTAAGGCAGGCTATTGCTTTCTCCGAGATATATTCCGGAAGCAAAACTGTACATAGGCTGGTTGGCAAAGTAGATACCATCCCATTACAACTTTGATTTGAATCTATTAGAATAGATGTATCGGATGAGGAGCCACCATCCTGTTCATTCAAGTCCTGCCATCTTGAGAATATTTCTTGTCCGGTCACTTGACATAATTCATTATGTTCTCTACCATTAATGGATGGGATGTACTTACGTGTCGAAACAGGTGACCGATTTTGCATCAAATGAAATTTCAAACAGGCAAGGTATGCATTTGCTACAGTTGTACGTGTTACGTATTTGTTTTCGCTTGATCATTTATGGCAGGTTTAGTAGCAAGTATAGTCGGATAGGGTAGTTCCAAAGGACTTTTAGGAATATGAAGCAAGAACAATTTGCTCTTTCAAACTAAACAAAATTTAAATTTTAACTTACTGCAATCTTGTATAGTTTTTCACGCATCGAAGTGGGGTAGAAATGTAGGAATGTGAAATATTTTGAGTAATGACGCTGATAATAGTGAAGCAATTCAAACGGGTGTGACAATTACTATCATTAAGTTGATGAATTTTTAACAAATTTCAATAATTCTAGTCTTGACCAATTAATTTTCAGATCCTGATATAATTAACGAGATAGTATGGGTGCTATTTTTTTCTAGCTTCATTTTGGATGACTTCGAAATGTAATTGATGGTATTTCAAGAAAATGGCAAGTTGAATACGTGTTTGGAAGATCGGAAAAATACTGATTAACTTCAGGAAACAACTTGAAATAAAGGAACGCAAATACTGAAAATTCGATTCGATATGCTTAGACGTACTGAAGTTTTTATGAAACAAAAGAATTGATTTTGTTGCAATAAGCAGGAGTCAAGTTTATTTTCTTGCTCACAAATTCGCAATACTGACGCTGGAGAGCTATTTACAACTAATTTAAGTATCAGAATGTCGTTATGAGCAAGTTAATATGTCGAATTGAGTCGGTTGAGTTCATTTTCAAGCCAGGCCTGGATTAAAAGGAAGCGAGTTATTTACTCATTGTTTCTGGATAAAACAAAAACATCGACCTAAGAATAACTGGTATATAACGGACATATTAATAGATTGATGTTCTTAGCCTTTTTGGCGCTTGCGCAGTAATTCGATATCATCTAGACAGTTGTAAGCATTACTGCGGCTGTTTTGTAAGAAGAGGGGCATAAATTTGCACATTTTAAGGGAATTAGGCATGACATTTTATGTTAAAATAGATTTAATTTAGTATATCTGCATGATCATTGTATTCCTCTTATATCATATGTCAGGCAATTTTATATAAGCCAAAAGGTTGGAGTAGTATCAAAAATGTACAGCAGTAAGTCTCATTACATATGCAACTTATCATACTCTGTTCTGGTTTTTCCCTTTGAGTCGTTTCCGACCGTAGGTGACGTTTCTAAAAAAAGTACTCAACATCTTCTCAATTCTTATAATCCACAAAACAACAAAGTTTCAATACCTGTTCCTAGTTCCTTATATCTCCGGTATTTCAGAACCTATCGCAAGAATTTTAAAGAAATACGATTTAACAACTACGTATTCCCCTATTAACAAATTGTCTTCTCATTTTCCTTCTCCTAAAGAGAAACGCTCAACTTTATATTTTACTGGAGTTTATCAAATTCCTTGCAACTGTGATCTCTCCTATTTTGGACAAACCGGACGTTCTCTTGAAAAAAGAATCCAAGAACATCAATCATCCATTCTTCACAACAAACCTGAAAAGTCTGGATTGGCTCAACACGGGATTGAAACTGACCACAGCATCCTTTGGTCCAGGACTCGCCTCTTACAGAGATCCCGTTATAGGTTCGAACGTTTGTTCAAGGAAAGCGTGGGCCTTGCTCCATCGTCCCAACCTGAATCTTGATGACTGTATATCTATATCAAAAATCTGGGAAAGTCTAATCAAGATTACTCATTAATTTTTTTTTCCAATCATGTCTCTACTTCAAAATATTCCGTTTTGTACTTAATACTTAGTGATATAACATCACGCGGCGTGTTCTATTTTTAACGATCTATTGTTAGTATTCTAGCTTGTATTTTTTTAAAACTGTTCTTGTAATACCACTGAGGATGGTCTGCTATTTCCAGACCGAAATATTTGGTTAATTAAATATATTTCTTGTGTTTACGTGCATATATCATTCAGTCTTATGTCACAAGTATCCTTATTATAGCAAATTCTTATTACTATATTTAGATTTTTTTTCCTTCATCGGGTTGGGAGAAAGTAGATAACAAAATAGTACAATAACGTTAAGATGCGATTTTTTTCTGTTGAATTATGTAATTCATATCTCAGTTTCGACAGAACTACTTTCCACTTTAATTGGGACGCATGTCAGAAGAAAGTAACATTGCTTTGGTCTGTAGAAAGAGAAAGCAACACATTAATGTTAAATCCACAGTGCGCCATTGTTTTGCAAGAACACACACCATCGGATAATAAAATGAAAAAAAAAAAAAAAGAATTATCTCCAGCAACTCGCAACGACTATAACTGTGACAAATATGGATGACATCGCAACCAGATGAAAACAAGATTAAAGAAAACTTTTGAGTTTTTATTTGACAGAAGAGAAATGTGCTGACTGAAATTGCAGGGACTGCTGAAAATACTGATTATTATTTATACCTTGAAATTGCAATAACGATGCGCTGGAACGTTTCGTATTACAACCAGAATGCGTTGTGCTCTAAACAGTGTTTTCCATTTTAAGACGAGATTAGTGTTTGAAAGAGGGGAGAAAATATTTTTAATAATTAAAAAGGCGATTAGAAATTCGTCTATGTCATAGTACTTTCATTGTCGTTTGATAATTATCGCACGACATACACTGTATATAGATCATTTAATTTTTGGCAATAAAATACAGACAAAAATCTTCTTTAATTTAGAACAAAATTTTCCCTGGAAAATAAAATAAATATCCTTAATCTACTCACCGCCGGAGTAATGATTAACCACTTATTTAAATTAAGGGGATATTTAATCCCACATTATTTCAAAGCCGAATAAGAAACTCTAAGATAGAAATCAAAGAGTTTCATGCCGAATATAGCAAATTATAAAAGTTGAGTCCAAGCATAAACAAACACCTGGTAGTACAATACCAGGCAATTTGATATTTCTGGTGTTTATTTCATTAATGATTAACCACTATTTCGTCAAGATAGTTTAGAAAGGCTGCATAGAACGACGTGAGTCGAAGCGTAAAACAGATAAATAACACTTAGTGATCAAGATTGAGTTATAATCATGAAAATAAAACCTATTCCTTGTGGGATGATATGTTTCATATTTGAGAAAGGTCTATTCATTAGAATACACCAATACTGAGCTTAACCAGAAACGTATCGATATTTTAACACCAGGTAGGAGAAGCACGAAGTTCATATTTTAAATATAATCAGGGCAGAAGCGCGGCTCTATTAACCTCCGTGGCATGTTTTTGTTGTGAAAATAAAAGCAATAGTTTTAGACTAAAATTTATTTAAAAAAAAATTAAATGATTAAGAATAATCTACACTGAAAATAAACCACTAAACATCTACAATGAGAACCATCCAAATAACCACGATTGAAAAATAGATAGCAAAATAATTGATTTGCTTAATACAGTTAAATTATGTAAATTTCATTATTAAAATATTAGATTAACTTTCTTCTAATCTTAGTTACATATAAACTATAAATGCTATTATTTTGTTCTTATTTTGCGATAAAAATGAGTAAAATTAAATGCTTGTTTTTATGAAAGTTTCCTTTTGAATAAACAAATTGAGATGTTGTACCGAAATATTCATACTGCAACTTTCAATATTAACACCGCAAAAAAAAAAAGAAAAAAAAACTTTGAAGCAAATTTTTTTAGAAAAAATCGTGCATTAGTTATTAATGAACTAAAGATCTGTAAGAATAAATAATTCTAATGTAGGCCAACAATGAACATTTGATTTTTTTTCTTTAACTCAAAGAAACTAACAACAGTCATAAACTTCTCAATAAAACGCCAAAGCGAACTGCATCAATCTGTTTAAAATATCCTCACCTTTATTTAAAATAATTTGAATATAATGACAATCCTTTAACTTAAATCCTAGGCACAGCTCCTTATCTTAGAGCATTCAATACCCTTTTGTGCTGCTAAGCAACAGCTTCTTGTAGGCATCAGGGAAGAAAATACAAAGAAACGCACGAAGACTAATAAATATCATTCCGAATCCTCCGTAAGAAAGAAGAAAAGAAAACACCTCCCCCATTTATTCTTCTTTTTTATTATTCTGTGTGGAAATAGCTTTGGCGTCCGTATCTTATATCTCGATTTCCCCCGGCGTTCTCTTAATACTGCATACAAAACGATCTAGCAATAGAGAACTGAAATACTGGGTCTCCTGTCTCTGTCCTGTGCGAAGGCTTTCTCGAGAGAAAGTAGTTATTGTTTCAAAGATGAATTCCCCTAAAAAATAGCTATTTTTCTTTTATTTTGATGTGACTGTCAATTTGTCATAAAATATACTTTTTTTTCGAAACTGGAATCATAGTTCAAATTTTAAAGTAAGGAAATGCAGCTATTCATAAAAAATGAAGGATTTTATAAGAGCATTCTTGTACAGGAATGTCATTTATTATATCAGTCATTGAAAGTAAAGTACTTTGACTATTGTAGAAGGAATATTATTTTTGTTCAAATTTGACAATAAAACACAAGTAATAAATTTGATTAAATTCTGTCAAACCCGGAGCAAAATTTATCATTTCGAATTTTTATTTTAGCCAAAATACAGTAATAACGAGTAACGAAATCGACTAGCCACGAACCTAGAAGTGAGGTTTCCCCCAAATTAATAAAACATTGAATTTTCATGTTCATATTTTATGAACATGAAAATTCAATGTTTTCTCATTTTATCTGAGAACATGACACAGAATCTTCAACTTGATTATTGAAATATAAGCAACCATTACATCGAAAAAAAGAAACGTAGTTCAATATTCCACTGAGAAATCAATTAGCTAGTTCTTCAATAATGAATAATTCGCTTTTCGAAATAGTGAAATCTGGAAAATTTCCATGAGGACAGGCTTCAAACCAACTCAATCACAAATCACCAGTATATTCAAGAACGAACTACTTAGTTCTGCAAAGTGGAAATCGAATAGCAGACGTAATATTCGAAATTTTGATCGGTTTGTAATACAATTCCCGTAACCAGACTACAACCGAATCATTTTCGAATCTAATGGAATCAATTTAGAAATTTGAAGTTAGAATTCGAAAAAATGTTACCACGATCGTTTTGATATACGGGTTAAGAAAATAATATATAATATAATATAAATCTATAATACAATTAGGATGCAAATATAATAAATATATTTGCATCCTGATTTGGAGAACATCATATTGAGTTTTAGAATTTTGACAAATATTGATGTCGGTGTGGAATTACATTATATAACGATGCTATCTAGTGACAGAGTTACACCAGAAAGTATTCCCAGCCCAGTGAAACTTTGGAATGCATTTCTTTCCATTTTGATACAAATTAAAATGTAAGTGTAGCAAACGAACATCATTATTACTCATTGCAGATTCTGGAATGGATTATGTCACTAAATAATGGAGGTAGAATTACGTGTGTGTCGGCATTTCACTCTCTTCTTTTATACGCGTAGAAAAGCCCACTACGTACCATATCACACTCACTTTGAGAACTAATGATACAATTTGTCCTGAGAGCAAAAAGCTCCTCCCAATTATGTCACTTGACTCGATGATTAAAGATGTGCCCTATTATAGGTAAGAGAACTTTGCATTTGTTAAAATAATAATTGCGCATTTGATATTTAAAGCTTACTTAAATTGGAAATTGCATATGATGTTATTAGAGTGGAAGCAAAGCCTCAAATTAGATTTACAGAAGAGAGTACTCAATTTTAATTTCAATCATCTTCGAGACCATCCCTCAAGCTTAAAAATGCAATTTGTTTCCCTTCCATATCAAATTTAAAATATCCTTCTCAATTCAGAATAAATAATTCCTTTGGGAGTAATGCAAGCTGAAGGAAAGAAGATCTTTTATTTGTAATTCAATATATGAATATTTTAATGCCACAGGAAAAGAAATATTACGAAACTGGCTGGACTGTATTTCTTAATGCTTTGTAATGCGGGAAAGCTAGAGATCAATGTCACTGTATTATCGCTAAATTGAATTCAGAAAGATATGTATTAAGTAGATAAAATACGTATTCTGATCTCACTGATATCTTATATATATATATATATATATATATATATATATATATATATATATATATATATATATATATATATATATATATATATATATATATATATGAGGAATTCTTTTTGAATTAAGTTTTGTGTTTTGTTAAGAATGAAGTCAACTCAATTGAATAAAAACAGAACTTTAATTTATTACCACACATATTCAGTTAATACCATAAGCTGTACCAACCTGAAGTTAAACGAACGAGTAAAAATACGCTCGTATAACTTTACGCGGCGACTGTTGCCATCGGAGAAATCTTGTGACTTAGTTTAACAGAATGCATTGACCGTACGAAAGAAAAAAGTCAGCACTGCCAGAACTAAACTTTTCGAGTATGACAAAACAGTCCGATTTAAAATGAATTTTTTTACTTACAATATACTTGTACGGCAGAAGTGATAAAGAATTTTTTTTCCTATTTTTATTAATTTTATGTGTCTTGTATTTTCTATTTTCCTTTTATTTTCCCGCACAGTCTGGAAACACTGCTCTAGATCTAGACCAGACATGAACTTTTTCAGTGCACTTCAGGCCACCAGAAAGCGGGGCAATGAAATTCATATTCCACTTGAAACAATCAGATATCTATGGCCATGGCAGGATGCAATCCCTTTCCCACAGCCTGATATTTGGCCAAAGGATTAGCGTATCCGCCGTCCACAGTTTCCAATCACGACCATTTGTTTCTTCCGATCAAAGAAATTAAATCGTCTTCTGGTAAAAGTCCCATTTATATCAGGGATATCAGACTGAAATTGACCATTTTCTTCAGACATCAAAGCATCAGCTTTCCATCTTTCTTTGTTTTATGATTGCATGAAACTTAATATTTTCATTAAGTTTTAGAGAAGAAGTGCAATTAAACACAAATATATTGCGTTAGTCGCTTAAACTTAGAAAAATCCCATTTTATGAAACCCTATATATTCTGTCTTGTGAAGTAACCTAATTGATTTTCGTAATGCTTAACTTTTTTAATATTATTGAAACACCCGTTCAGAGTAATAAATAAAATAAATAAATATAAAATATAAAAATAAAATAAATTACTTTAAAGCACAAGGTATAATCACACAAAAAATATATAATGTATGAAACTTTTCATATAAAAGTAATTTTATATATATAATTATAATTCAAACTAAAATTTTCAGAATATACATTTTCCCTTAAATCTGTTAAAGAATACTTTAATGAATTTCAAGGTTTCCACATTGTTTCACTCTATTGTATCGAAATTTAATTGCAATTCTCTTTTGATCTTATGATCAATTGTCACTTGTTAATTGCTTCTCTCAGTATCCTTTAAGTTAGTTTGACTACTGTCGCAATCGTTTATTATTGCTTTTTCTGTTTTTCTAATTAAATTTACTCATGTTTATATAATTATTCATGATATGTTAAAAGTATGCTGCATTTTAGCAGTTTCCTTTTTTTTTTCTTTCACCCAATATTAAATGTTTGTTTTCTTGCTTATTAGCTTACATCGATATCGTTATTCAAATTTTTAGAGCAATCCTTGATCATTGAGATTAAAACTCATCATCCCATTTCATATATGTCTATAATTTCGGTGAATGATTTCTTTGCTTTGTGAAGCTAACATGCTTAATGAAACTTCAGAGGTACAGATGCAACTATGAAGTACTCGACCCCATCTCATCAAGCATGGTTTGATTGCACGCTAGAAATGCTGTTGGAAAATGTGTGTGGAGAACATTTCGAATATAGAGATTAAAATCTCTGTATTTGAAACAATGAGCCGATTAATGGGCGTAAATAATTGAGAAAATGATTGAAATAATCCAGAGATGTAATGGCATTTATATCCGAAAAATGCTCCCTGTTATTCAGTTTATTGTACTAATGGGATATTAAAGTATTAAAGGTGTATTATATAATTTTAACATATTTTAATAATAAAAATTTTTTAAATAAAAATCTTCAATTTTTGATTTTAATATAGATTATGTTTTTAGCAATAAATATCTTTAAAAATAATATTGCGAAAATGATTTACGTCTTCTGATATCAAATTGAATTTTTTTTTTCTAGCCATGGGAAGATGTCTCGTGATCCATATTTGAAAGTACAAACTGGATGTTTTTCCCCTATCATCATATCGGCTTTCTATAGTACTGTGGTAAGTATTTCAGTTGCGTTTAATCATATGATGTATAGTAACCTTGTTTCTGTTCACACATTGTCGTAAATGTGTAAAAAGAAATCCAGAAGGAAACATTACAGAGAGAAAAAGTACTTTGCTGTTAAGTAAAAGAAAAAAAAACATTAGGAATAAAAGGTGAAATATCACGGAGAGTTGCGGACATATTTCTCCATCCAGTACTCCACACCTTCCAAAAAAGTGAGCAAGAAAAGTGAATGTGGAACGTGATGGACATTTGTGAACAGGGTCAATTGCTGTATTTCCCGCTGACACGTATCAACTATTTGCTGTGTTTTCCAGATGAGATATTTAGCATTTAACTCTTTTTCAAGCACTTAAACTAAAAAATAATATAAATGGAACGAACAACAAAATTGAATCGAATGTTTTATCTGAGCTAGTTTTATTCAAAATGGAGCACCGAAAGAAAATTAAAGCTGATTTCAGTAAATGTTCCCTCTTTTAATAAAATTCTGTTTTATTGGTGCCTAGAAATTGTTTTTGTGGCTGATAATATAGAAAGTAGCCACAGTTAAATTGTGTAAAGAAAACAAAGCTGAGAAATATAATCAGTTAGATAAAAGCCATATCTACTTGCTTAGATGTCGGCATTTTTGAAGAAGCTAATTCATTCCACAGATTTATATTTGCTTTGGACTTTTCATTGCATTCTATGAAGGAAATATTAAAGCCATCTATTCCGAGTGCTTCTCCAAACTCTTTACAAAGATTTCATTCGATAATGAAATGTTAATTGGGGGTAACATTTTTCTCCCTAATTCCCACATATGATAGGGAATAATTTTATAGAGTCGCTTTTCGCTAAGTTCAAGATGGACCGATAGAACGCCCGGATGGGTTAAAATAATCAACAACGATGAATCGATTGAAACGAAATGAACGAATAATCAGTTGTGGATACAACGCAATTGTGTGCTATCATGCGTCAAAAGATAAATATAATAGGCAGCTCTTAGCTGCCATATTCATGTGACATTTCCAGTGTGCCTTTCATGCACGATTGCAGCCCTTATTGGAGTAGGCAGACTAACTAATCTCCCCCCCCCCCCATACACTTCCAACTGGAGACGTCTCTTCGGAGAACTAATTACATTAGGATTAAAATAAAAATATCCATGCAACTGGAAAGTCAGTTACCAGAGAAGAAATGCTTCTCTTTTCGTAAGCATTGCAGATGAAAGTTTCGTACTGTGAATGGCACTATCATTTATTTCTCTTTTGTTTCAAAGGAACGTTGGAAAATTTACCGCCAATAGCATACTACGTTGAAACACCAGTGAAGCGAGTATTTCTTAATCGTCTATTTACCCTGTGTTTAGACTAATCAACAATCAACGTGCATGAACCCTTTTTGTTTTTAATCTTCTTATCTCTAAACATAATTAGGTATACTTAAAGATTTTTTATCTTGTTTTCAGCGAATACGTTAATATTTTTGATTCTTTTGCGCCCGTTTGAACTTTCTAATTTTGGGTAATGTACTACATTATTTTATTACATATTTATATATATATGTAATTAATTTTTTAAATTGGGGATACTGAGGGTTACCAAGTAATTTTACAAGCTTGGTTATTTAACTCATAATCCTAAGTAAGCAAACAGTTAAGTTTGCACCTGAAACATAGTTCAAGTCTAAAGATGGTACAACACCAGGGCAACTCATTGTAAAGGTGAGTAAAGCTCTGATCACTATTCTTAGTATTTCCCATAATGTAAAGCACATCTCACTAGAAGATGTATATTGCATTATGGGTAGTGACCCCACCCATAATGTATTGCAGTATACATCTTCTAGTGAGATGTGCTTTACATTATGGGAAATACTAAGAATAGTGATCAGAGCTTTACCCACCTTTACAATGAGTTGCCCTGGTGTTGTACCAACTTTAGACTTGAACTATGTTTCAGGCGCAAACTTAACTGTTTGTTTACTTGGGATGAGGAATTAAATAACCAAGCTTATAAAATTACTTTGGTAATCCTAATATATATATATATATATATATATATATATATATATATATATATATATATTTATTTATTTATTTGTCAGCGGCAAAATAAATTCTTCATAAATGTTGAAGTCTTTTTTTTTTTCGAGTTGGCAACGGAGGTATCACGAACAGTGGCAGTAGCTAGGACCTGTTTGGACCCGAATATCAAGTTTCTTCGTTAAATTCCATAAAGGGGTTTTGTGTTAAGCTAGTTGAGATATACATAGTAGTTTTGACACAGAAAAAAAAAAAAAGGTTGAATGATACGAAAAATGTTGATTGGAATGACTTGTTGGATTTCATTCCATCAAAAATACTTAATTAAATCAATCAGAACAAGTGTTCAAGTGTTCGTATAAGGAACAGTAAGATATAGTTATACCGCCGAATGAATGAATAGGAATTACGGAGTGCACCCATTTGCCTTCTTTTTATCCTTGACAGCGTCTTACTTATGTTCATAATCCAGGCACATCCATTATGACTGAACTTCGTGTTACTACAAATATCTTCCATTCTTCTGTTTCCGTCTTCTGATGTTTAGCATAACAGAAATTTATATATACATAAATTAGTTATATATATATATATATATATATATAACAATTGAATTGAATTGAATTTCAATTGAACATAAACTGGGTTGTATGTTGGCCGAAGATTTTTAACAATAAAAATAAAGAACAAACACCTGCAGGTTTCGCCAACATGGTTGTTTGGGATATAAAAGTGATACAAAGTGATACTTTAAGAGTTTACGAAGGAAAACCGAATAAAAAAGTATTTATTTACAAATTCAGAAGAACGCGTACATCAAATGCGTGGAGCGTGTATGATATCAACTATTTTAATGCAGGTACGTTCTGTAATTAGCAGTAAAATTAAACTCTGGATTACATAGTGATGTTATGAGGGTCTTCCAAATTTCAGCTAGAATTAATCCTTGATTTCTTTGGGCTGCGTTTAAAACTAGTGACAACTATAGCTTCTATGATGTTTCGGGAGGGGACATCTTTCCCTAGATAGGGGATAGAACTTTTGTCCCATTCGATGGTATGGTTTGTACTCGAGAAATGAAGGGCTAACCCAGAGCTGTCTTCCCTGTTGTTGTTTACATCTCTGTCGTGTTCTCTTTTTATTATTTCCAAACTTCTTGAAGTCTGACCAATGTAGTTTAAACCACATGAACTGGGGATGTTATAGACACCGACGTATTTCAAGAAGGCATTACTATCTTTCGTAGATCTTAAAAAGTGGCGGATAATCTTTATAGGTTTGAAAGTCACTCGTATTTCATATGGTTTGAGGAGTGTAGCAATCATTTTGAAACTGTCCAAGCATAAGAAATGGCAATAGAGGATATGCAATGTGTTTCTTCAGATTGTTGTTGTGAGGAATCGCAGAAAAGTATCGTATGGATCAGATTTTTGGATACCCATTGCCTATCAGGATTTTTGATATATGAGATAATTCATCTTTGATATCTTTTTCTTCTGTTGTGATGCTAGTTAATTTTTTCGAAATGTGATGTGAAGATGAAATGTGCAAATACCGACCAGTGTGGAGTGGGTTTCGATAAACCGCAAGGCTGATATGTCCATCCATTTTTTTTTAAATTAAGGTATCTAGAATGGCAATTGTTTATCCTTTTCAAGTTCGAAGGTGAAATTTATTTTGTGATGGAAATAGTTTATTTTGGTTAAAAAATCTAAAAGATCTTTTCTGTGTTTTTTCATACAATGCAAATGTCATCCACGTACCTCCACCACACTGTGGGTTTAGGGTCTAATTGAGACAGAATATCATTTTCCAGTTTCTCCATAAAAAGTTTCTCCAGTAACAAAAAATTCTCCGACCACATTTTATCTAAACCAAAAGTCAGCATACTAAAGAAAAGGTTTCATTTTGCTATTGCACCAGACTACATTCCTAAAGCGCACATCATATGTAACATAGAAAAAAATACAATTTTGTCATTACCTGAACTCATAGCCAATGATCTCAGACTGAAAAACGCCATTATTCTCTTATCTTTGAGACCTCCAAACAAAAATATCACACCTTTAGAAAAAAGAGCTATGTCTAGTTTGAATAAAAACGGAAATTATTATCTTAAAAGCGGATAAAGGAAACTCTACAGTTATCCTAAACACCAGAGATTATATGGAAAAGATCACGGACTTACTCTCTGAGACATCTACCTATCGTCCATTAGATTCAGACCTCACAGGAAAAAACCATAATGAAACCAACAACTTGATACGTAATATGGACACCTGGCCAACAGACCTTAAACAGAGATTAAAGTCCTTACATCCACTAACCGCGACTATATGGTTCTCCTAAAGTGCACAAAAATGGAATATCTGTAGGCCCCATCCTGTCCCAATGGCTTTATCAGGCTTTTAAGGCCCATAACCTTCCAAGTTTGCATGGATTTTGTAACCGAAATACGAGGATAAGAAGGTCAGCCCTATGCCTCTAAGTATTCCTGACTGTACCCCTGTGTGTTCATGGGGCCGGTTTGCCTGCTTGCTGGATGAAAAATCCCAGATAAACTGGCGGAAAAAACTGCTGTCCACGCCCAAAACCGGGTAACTTGGCTATGGCCGAGGAATCTCCTTTAGCTCCTCATGTCGTCGACGGAAATCAAACCTAGGACACGCCTTCCCCAGGCATATGGTTGCGAAACGCAAAGCCACTAGGATAACCGCGTGGACGTCTACGCCCCATAGCAGAGGGAATTAATTCTCCCACATACTTATCATCGAAACACCTCGCCCGTCTCCTAAAGGTACACATACGTAATTCGGATACCTACATCAAGAATTCACAATATTTCAGTGATAAATTGAAGAATATCTCGATCTCGGAAACAGACATTCTTGCCACCCTGGATGTAGTATCCTTGTTTACTAACGTTCCAGTAGAAGATGTAATCAGCATTTTGAACAACCTATTCCCTCAAGATATTGATTCTCTTTTCAATCATTGGCTAAAATCTAATTTTTTCATATGAAATGGGACAATTTACGAACGTTTAGCAGGCCTCGCAATTGGAAGCCCTCTTCCCATTGCGAATGAATTAATGACAATTTCATTGTATGGTAAAACACAAAAAACATCTTTTAGATTTTTTAACCAAGATATACTCCTTCCATCACAAAATAAAGTTCACCTTGGAACTTGAAAACGATATAAACAATTGTCATTTCTAGATACCTAAAAAACAAATGAATGGACATATCAGCATTGCGGTTTATCGCAACCTAACCCACGCTACTCGATATTTGCACTTTTCATCTTCGCATCACATTTCGAAAAAAAAAAACAGCATAGTACACATGCTCAAAAATAGGGCTACTCGCATCACAACAGAAGAAAAAGATCTCAAAGATGAATTATCTCATATCAAAAACCCTGATAGACAATGGTTATCCAAAAAATCTGATCTATAAGATACTTTTCTGCGATCCCCCACAAAAACAATCTGAAGAAACAGATTACAAATCCTCTATTGCCATTTCTTATGCTGGGACAGTTTCAAAAGAGTTTGCTACACTCCTTAAACCATATGAAATACGAGTGACTTTCAAACCTACAAATACTATCCGCTACTTTTGAAGATCTCCGAAAGATAGTAATGCCTTCTTCAAATATACCGGTGTCTATAACATCCCCTGTTAATGTGGTTTAAACTACACTGGTCAGATCTCAAGAAATTTGGAAATAAGAAATCGAGATCACGCCGGAGATGTAAAAAACAACAGGGAAGACAGCTCTGGGTTAGTCATTCATTTCTCAAGTATAATCCATACCGACGAATCGGACAAAAGTTCTATGTCCTATCTAGAAGAAGACCCCCCCCCCGCGAAACATCAAAGACGCCATATTAGTCACTCGTTCTAAACACAGCTTCAACAGAAAGCGCGGATTAATTCTAGCTGACAGTTGGAAGACCTTCATAAGATCACTAATTACGCCAGAGTTTTTAATTTCGCTGCTAATTACAGAACGTACCTGCATAACAATATTTGTTATCATGCACGCTCCATGCGTTTGATGTACACTTTCTTCTAAATCTGTGGAAAAAAAACAAAAACATTTGTATTCGGTTTAAGTTGTTTTATATCACTTTTATACGCCCTGACGAAGCCAAACAGCCAACTTGGCGAAACTTCTCAGTGTTTTTACTTTATTTTATTATTAAAAATTCTTCGGTCAATATACAACCCAGTTTATATTCATTTCTTGCAGTATACATGATTAACTGAAATAGATGATGCCAGTGTACAATGTAGTCTCCATAGCGCATTCTTATTATTGAAAATGCGTAGGAAGTTAATGGTCTCTTTAGGAATTAAATTTAGTAAAGCTTTTATCTTTTTGTAGGATTTTCTTAAACAAGACTTTTTTCCCTCTGGACATCTGCACAAACTACATCTGTTGATATTTTAATTCGGGGTCTGGATATCTTGGTGTAATTTATTACAGTATTGTGGTAAGTCTTGTTTTTTTATCAGCAGTTTTATTTACACGAAATAAACCCAGTTTATATTTCGTGTAAATGATGAACAAACTTGCATCGCGTATTAATTTTTGCACATTTATTTTATGACATTAATGAAATTATAATCACAGGTTTCCTATTCATGTTACTTTGATATGTGAACACTCTAGTAGTTTCCGTCACACCATCATTAATAGTTTTTAGTTAGGCCTTCTTCCTACATGAAAGTTATTAATTTTCCAAGTAAACACATTATCATTGTATTTCCCACCATTATGAGCATAGCCTGTGTTATCAGTGTTCACCCGTTATTTAAAAATAATACTTTATAAATACTTAGCTATTTCCTAGTAATATTAATTAAGATATGAGTGAAATCATAAACTGTTAAAAAACAAATTAAGTAACAAAGAAGATAAGTGTAATAACTTCAAAAACGTGGTTTGTTATGGTTTTTTTTTTATTATTCTGTTCTGTTTCATGTCACTCCAACCGAGCTTTGGTCTGTTGGGTTTCTGCCTGCAGAAAAGCAGGCTCATTTACGGTTCCTATAAAGACTGCTCCATCTAATATGTGAGTTATTTCTTATACTTCATAATCATCCAATTCTCTGTTGCTTCTACATATGTACTTGAACTTCTTAAACTGTAAAGAAATTCCTCCTTATCAAATGAAATAACCTATAGCTGGGAACTTGTTTACAATTCTTCCTGCCGGAAAAAGTACACGACCTTTTTGTACACCGAGCAGTTTTCTACAAGCAAGTGCCGGTTTCTTAAACCTGAAGACTGGTCATGCAGTCGATGTGGCGGTGTGTGTGTTTGCCCTTCCATTTCAGGTGACAAGTAGACATACACAAAAAAGAGGTCATTTACCCTGCTAAGGTACCTCAAGTCACACGTATAAAAAGGGGGGGAGTTGTTGGGAGAAAGGGATCTCCGTCCATGTGACCCTCTTGAGTGCAAACTCAGTTGATCCAAGTGGCAGAAGTCATGACAGGGAAAACAAACTGAGCTGCGGAGAGATGCCTCTCTCGATTTTCGAGTACGTCTTTCTATAATCAGGGAACAGCTCTCCACCTAAAGGTTATGGCTAGTATGAATTGCTTGCATATATAAATATGAAATCACCTCGTACAAGACACAGCAGTCGTGTATACCTGCCGACTCAAGTATTAGTGTCAAATAGTCCCACTTTTTAATAGCAGGAAAATTACAATATGAACCTAGCATTACGTTTTCGCGTATGATAGATTATCTCTTATAAAATAGTGAATTCTATACGAAAAAAAAACCCATAACACACATGCACAACATTATTATACTTAAATTGCTTTCAGCATTAGAATTTTTCTTTGCCATCTTTTTGACGAAAAATGTTCTTTAGTGTTTGTATATTATAAATATTGTATAAACTCTAAAGAAGAACATTTTGTTCAACAAGGATTGTAAAGAATGATATCTAAAGTGCAGCAGAAAGAAATTTTAGAGTCAAATCCTTAACTAAAAATTGCTGAAATTATAATCAATTATTCTTATTCATTGTTTTTCTTTTAACAGCTTGATTGGGTTAACAACAAAATTATTTGACACTTTCCTTATTGTATCTTATAAACTTGCAAGTAATATAAATTCATCCATCATGAATATTATATTCATGCATGTGGGAGAGGGACGCTGATGTTTTCTTTACATCACTTGAATAGTTCCACTGAGTAGGATACGATGCATTTACAAAACACTATTTCCAATTATTCTAATTGTTCTAAAAGCGAATCTTTCTAATAATTTATTTATATGGATTTTCCTCCCTTTTCTCCCCCGTCTCTATTGGGGCGAGTTGAGCCCCCTCATGGGGAGGTTAAGTATTTATGGCTGTAGATCCGTGTGTGTGTGTTCACGGGGCCGGTTTGCCTGCTTACGGGATGAAAAACCCTAGATAAACTCGGGGGAAAAACCCTGCTATTCACGCCCAAGATCGGCTAACTTGGCTATGGCTGAGGAAGATCCTTAAGCCCCTCACGTCGGCGACGATAATCGAACCCAGGACACTCCTTCCCCAGTCATATGATTACGAACCGGAAAGTCACTAGGCTAACCGCGCGGACTTTCTAATAATTGAAAACAATGCAATCTATTTCTAATTCTCTAATAAAGGCCGACATTTTACACGATCACGCACTAGTCCAACGAACATGAATAACAGGGAAAATAATACGGTAAAGCGCAATCCTACAGAACTTCCACTAATGTAACGTTACTAACTCTGTCTTATTAAAGGATACAGTAATGATTTATTTCCTATCAGTAATGAGGATGATCTCCACAAGCTTTCAAACACTTAAAATCAAATATTTAAGTGAAAAAATATTTTTCCATTTTTCCTCTGAATTTCTCACGGGGTAATAATGTATGTAAAATATTTTATTGATTACAGTATTAGCCCCTACACTGATCGTTATAGAATCCATAAACCTAACTTCCTTTTAAGGGATTAAAGCCCATTCTCTCTTATGATCATATGCCTTCGTCACCAACGACCACATTTTTAAGGCCCCGACTGAACATTATTGCGAGCATCCACACCAGGCAAATAATACTTAGACTAGCTAGGAAGTCCTAAATATTTAGAAATGCCTATAAAGGCACTTTAATGGTTCTGAGTGCTTCAACATCATTATAACAGCACAGATAAAAGACAATGTCGACTGTATGAATAAATAAGGGGAGATAAATTCTTTTCCATCATAGATAAATGTGCATCATAACCAACAGAGTAAACTTTCAGTCTTTTACTTGTGGGCAAAAACAAATGAGTGATTTTTTGGAATTTTATGAATCATAACGCTTTGGTAAATAGTACTTCTCTTTAATAGATCTTCTGTTTAATAATATTATGAAAACATAATATAAGAATATTATGAAATAATAGATCGCATATTAAGCTTTGAACTAATTCAGAGTATTTGATTAATGCGTACATAATGCTGACATTTTGTAAACTGAAACCATCATAAACATTTTGCTAGAAGTAAACGTCTTGCTGTTTGTGGAAATGATCATAACTCATTTGAATATGTTAAGAAAACCGTAGTAGACAGGAAATTATAATCATTTTCTATTTAACTTTCATTTAAATTTTAAGTTATTATTAATTAATTTAAATTTATATTAATTTAAATTTTTCATTTCATTTAAACATAAAATAGTTATATTTTATGTTGGATACGATAATATTTTGTAGTCCGCTCTTAATACAACAATAGATTGCATTTATTTCCTTCAATTCCATCTTTCGCGTTAGCCAAAAATGTTTATTAATGTCCCCTAACACACTTCCCCCATTGTTTAATCGTTATTGTACATCACATGTTAATCTAATTGTTTTTACCGCTCATTTTAGCATCGGCGTTAGATTGGTGTCATTAATATCTAGGAATAAATATCTAGCGTTTATAATAATCTAATCGTTTACAACTGAAAATAGCACAGCTGAGATTAAGTAATACAGCATCGTACTTAAACTATATAACATGGTTACTACTTTTCTGTATTTTCTTCTTATTCTGAATTATTGAAATTAAAAAAGAATTTTACAAAATAATCTCCTTAATCAGAAATTTTAAAAGGTTGACAATATCACAATCATGGTTTTTGAAGTAACCATGGAGTTTGTAGTAATGTTTTTGATGAATCTTCCTTAAGGTTTTGACTATAGGATACATTGGTGTATATCTCCCATAAATTGTTGGCGGCTTTTTTGATAAACAAAAATACGCATTATCTGCACAGATGCTGAATATAAATCCATCCAACCTTAATAATGTTACTTCATTTAGTATGACAACTAAATTGCATTAGGTAGTTGATTCTCTTTTGGGCTGAGAGTATAGAGGCTTGGAGAAAGCAACTCGGCATCTCCTTTTTTTTGCATCTTTCTTCCTGCTTATTTCCACTCCAGTTATTTCTATAAACCTTTCTGCGATATTGCAACTCTAGGTCGTCTCATAGATTATTAACCTTCTTTATACAGACTCGGCTTAGCATCCCGTCCATATTCGTCCTATTTAGGTACCCAGAGCACTTCAATTGAGCCTCCTTGTTTATGTTAACCCCCACCGATAAACGGGTGAAAAAAGGTAGTACGTTAGTATTAGTATGGAGGGGGATGAGCGAATGAGCGGAGTGAGTGAAACGTGTGTTAGCCTTGATGGACCTTGCTTAGAGACTATACTTCGAAGTTTTTCAAGTTACATATTGCTTTTAATAAGTAGAATGGTAGTCTTCACCTTGCGAGGAAATTCATCTAACACCAACCAAAAGAAGTTCATAAGCATTCTTGTCCATTACCGGACAAGAATATTTCTTGTCCATGTCTGGACAAGAAATATTGTGCCTTTCCATCAGGGGATGCCATTTAGAATTGAAATGGCATCCCCTGATGGAAAGTGCCTTCTGGGCCTAACAAGTCAGACAATATTCATGTATAGGGTGTAAAGGTTTTACCAAGATTCTGTCTTATAATTTAATTTACAATTCTGTATCATCTGGTCTTATAGAGCACGTGGCGCGATGGGTATCAATGCGGATTAAGCTACTGGAAGCTTGCTCTTTGTTTCGAACCAAACACGAGTTCGAATCCAGACGAGAAGATCTGTATTAGAGATATTCCATTCGAAAGGACACATTAATGATTATTTCCTATCAATAATGAGGATGATCTTCACAAGCTTTGAAGCACTTAAAATCAAATATTTAAGTGAAAAAAAAAATAAGGGAAAAATCTTTTCCCCTCTGAATTTCTCACACGATAATGTAAAATATTTTACTGCTAAGTGTATTAGCACCTACGCTGATCGTTTCACTCAGATGTGGTGGAGTTTTACCTTCAAGAATCTCAGCATTTTCTCCCTTAGACAGGCAAATTCTACCGAAGAATATATGCAAAAGATGTTTAAACATCCTTAGTTATTTCAGCCATAATTGAAACAACACCTTTAGCATTACTGTTGAAAATCTTAAAATTCAGTATTATAGTTGCTGCTCTGTGGTATGCAGACCTGTCAATGAAAAGATAACATAAACGCCACCACGCTGATTCATTTCCTTTGGTGAAATCCGAACAACCAAATTAGTTCCACTGTATTTTATTATTTGTTCTTAGATTTAAAATATATATATATATATAGGCCTCAGTGTTTACACCTGGATTGCTTGATCGTGTACATGAGAGATGGAATGTATCAAATCTCTTGATAAAGAAGCATGGTGGTAATATAAAAGGATTACTTGTCTGGAACCTAGGTGCCACTGATATGTTAAAAGTAACAAATGCCTCTTCAAAATGATCTTATCAGCTTGGAGCTGCAGACAACAAACTTCAAATGGTTAATAAAGTGCCGTTCTTTTCTCACGTAAAGAATCAAGCGAATCTTTAATCCCTAAAATTCTGTATTGATCGAGAAGCAAGCTGAAAAGTTAAGCCGAAAGCACAGCGACGGTACAGAGGTAATGCATTGCAACAGAATGCCTTTAAATACTAATGCAAAGTTTTTTTTTTTTGAATGACTGAAATAATTTCTTTTAAGTAGAGTGCTCATTAAATGTCAGAGTTATAGATGTTTTGTAGGCTTTAATAACATCAACGTGACTTCTGTAGTTGATAATTGTAATAACTATAATTGTCAATAATGGTGGCATTAGTTTGAAATTTAGTTTTATTCAATGATTTCTGAACCTGGAAGATGCCATTAACAATACTTAACCATCCCAGCTCTTATTCTGTAAACGTCTCATCTAAGACATTATTTTGGTAGTGAAATTTCGTTTCTAAATGTGACTGCCTACATTTTCCATATCCATCATGAGGCACAACATATTATTTGTCAAAGATGGAGGAAGAAATTCTTCCAACATTGTAAATTCTTTGCACATTAACGATCTGTAATTATACACCAGGAAGAAGAAAGGGTATAAGAGCGGCCTCTTAATTTATGTTCAATATGATGCTCTTTCCTGCTTCTTTTCATATTTATTGGAGACTGTGAGATATTTTGATATTCTAGAAGGATCCGTAACTTTCTTTCACAAAAGCTGACTAACATGTCTTATTTTGTTCCTGCAGTTTTTTATTTCGTTTTATTTGGGCATTCCTCATTTCCCAAAAGACCACACGATGTCTTTAGTTTCCCTAAGGTATTCTGTGCACTTTTTCCCTAAAAGCAATCTAATTTATCGCTGGTCTTTATCATGTGGAGAATTCTCGAGAAAGAAACCAACAAACAAAGGTTCGAAGCAAGAAGAACGCAAATACAGAAAGCACAGATCTAAGTTATTAGAGAAAGTTTTTCTTTGTAGTTAAAACATTGGAACTTACCTAATCGAATGTAGTAGATTTTCTATACAATCATGCATTCTCGTCGTGTTTATGGCTATTTTCTATAATAATCAAATGTGCAGATAAGAAAAGGAAAATTAATAGGATGAAACAACGCACACCAAAGCGCTAACGCAGTGAATAATTCACACTACAATCGAATATAAAATTACATAAAAGTCAAAGAATTGCCAACAAGCGCTCTTTGCGTGACTCATTGGATGTCTGTCTCTCCCCCCTCTCCCCCGATTGAAATCAGAAACAAACCATTATCTGAACTCCTGGCTGCAGTCAAATAATTACCTGCCAAAAGATCAATACACAGATCAAAGTTGGTAAAAATTAGAAGCATTTTTATTCAGTTATCTATTTTAAAAGTGACCTTTCTACGATCGCAAAAGCATTTTTATTCGAAAGTAAACTTCATGTTATTCTCTTTGAGATTAATCTCCGTACAATGAGGATAAAATATTTATAACTCATCAAATAGACAATCTAACATTGGCTATATAATAATGCAGAATGATTGCAGCAATTTTAAAGATCGTTGCTCAAAATAAACCCAAGCAGTGCTATGGTAAACAGCGATTAACCCTGTCAACAACTGAATATATACATAAGCAAGTCTGCTTGGTTTGCAGAATGAAAAGTCTTAGTTGCTGAACGGAAAAGTTCACCCACTTCCGTAATAAATTGTTATCTTACTTATTTGTAAGGCTCTTATTGAATTTCTTTGCCGTCTAGACTGAATGCGAATGCTGGTTTTCCCAGTCAGCTGACATTGATTTGGGGAGAAGTACTCTAAAAAAATAAACAAAATAATTTTATTAATAAAAATATTTATTAAATAATAATATTCTTAATTTTCTGATTCAAAATAAGTGATTTTCTCTTTCTTAGAAAAACGCAATAAATCAGAGGATATTCTTATTATATAATACATTAACGTTATTCACAATATTTATGCGTACTGAATTTAGCATAAATATTGTGAATAACGTGGATGATTCGCCTCCTCCAAGGTTATCCAGTTATTCGATATTTTTTAAAAGTTTTTCTTCGTGTAACAAATTTCAGTTGACCAACACAGTTTAGATCGAGATGAATGAATCCATATATTCCCGTCATTTGCGATGTCTTAGCATAATCCTTCAAAATATTAGGGGCACCTGAATTAGAGCCGTTCTTTAGAATATTTAAAGCAAAATGAAGATTAAATTAATCTCGCTTTTCCTCCTATGTTTGTTTTTTTCAGTAGTGATCTAATGCAAGATAGTTCTCTGAATATTCTTAAAGCTTCTTTCTGATTACAATAGATATTCTACAGTGTGCTATAGTACATACACACAACTAAGTAGTCATTTCCCCTTGTTTAAATTGGTAACAGAAAGGTTATTCTTTTTTCTAGAAGCTCACTTAGTATGTTGTTATAACGGGAGATTCTCCTTACTGGATAATACTGGCGGTTTAACATTAATGTAATATTCGTTGATAGTATAGTAAAACATGCGAGTTTGTTTAGCACAATTTTATGGTTTGTCTCACTTAGAGTCCAACTTTCTCTGCAGGGTGCTTTTAAAACGACACCACTTTAAAAGTGCAAGCACGTAGGTTCAAAAACCTTATTCATTCACTACCAACTGCGCTATGGAAGCGAAGTTGATAACCACGATAATCCGCATAATACGAGTTTGTGAAACATTTGTGAAAGAATTCAACTAATATGGACACGAGTCTCTCTCTCTCTCTCTCTCTCGACACTACTACGTTAGAGATAATCTTCGAGAAAGGAAAGCAGTAAAAATGCTTAACTACAATGCGCACCCAAAAGTGAGAGGGGGAATCATGATTGAACGACTGCCATCTAGATAGTCGTTCTAAACTTAGCTCTTTATTTAAATTTCGAAGATAAATTATTATTATACGTCGCTTAATGCTAACTTTTATCTTGACACACAGTACTTCAGCCAAAAAAAGAGCCTTGCTGGTATCACACAACTATGATATTCACCATACATGCCTAGCAGTGTGTACGGCGTAAAGTTATATTTTTATCGACCCGTTGTTATTACCTTTATTAATCCGATATTTTTGATCTGTCCTTACGAACATCAGTGCACATCTGAAGCACTTTTCCCCTTTGGCGTTTTAACTCAGTTGAAGAAAATTAATTTGTATATGGAATCGGGGAAAATGATGACAAGCAATTTTGTAACAGTTGAAGGAAGCAAATAAATCTGGTTCTGAGAGACAGAAAAAAAGTTCAATAAGCGAAGCGAAATTAAACTCTCCGGACATGAAATGAGTTTCTTTTAAAACATGAAAAGTGAGTATCTTTTTATTTGCTTATTTTTGTAATTTTTTAATTTTGCTCTTTTGAACAATCTAAGTTGTTGAGATACATCTTCCATTGGTCTGTGACAATCGAAATTTGTATTGCGTAAGCAGAACGGGTTTATTCAAAACCTTTTTACGTTTTACAATAATTCAATAACGATTCCATGTCAAGCTACAGGATTTTTCTTTCGTTCTTTGCTTAGATCGTTACGTGCAAATTCCAGCATGATGAAAATTAGATTGCACAGCATAAAAAAAGGAAACAAAGCAATTTCTTTCCTAATTTAATATTTGTGTCGCAGTAAAACATCAAGTTACGTGAAATTCATCAGCTCTGTTGTTCTCCAATATTTTTGAATACCGATGAGCATAATGAGAAGGGCGATCGTCTTATCCAAGTTATTGTGAATATTCAAATATATCCAATAAAAACATCCGATGAACTAAAATTAACTAAAACGAAAATTCGATTATTCAAAAACTTGGAATTATAACTGATCTGCTTCAGATCAGTTATCACTTATGTGTCAAATAATAAATGTTGTACCTCTTTTCAAGAATAGATTTATTGTATCACTGCGAAGTTTTTAGCTGACTTCATATATTCATTCATTTTCAGAAATTTTATTTGACCTCATTTTATAACCCTTTCATTATTTGTTATCTGTTCTAGCAGTAAGGTTATCGAAAATTAGAATGGACCTTCCCTATCAAGTAATATTATTTTCCCTTAATTCAATTTATGGGAATATCAGTGATATCTCAGCATTGTGCATTTAAGTTCCACTTAGTATATTTCGTGATAGAGACTTATAAAGAAAATCTGTCGTTTTTTCATATTTAGTTAAAAGGGTTAATAAGAAATTGACTTTCTAATTAGGTGATTGATTTAAAAGCACATCTTGTTTAATTCATAACGATACTAACACTGCAGATTTTTCTGAACAGCGACGGTGTCTTTTAACACAATTTAAACCTATCCCTTTCTTCCTTCCTTCCTTTCCGTGTGATGGTACGGCCGTGATTCCCCTTTACGGAGAGGGACGACACCATCTAATTCCCCCCAAATTTTATCCGGGCTCCGGAACCTGCATAAGCTGACGAATCAGGTCTATGGCTCGGTCAGTATTCCTGACTGTAATCTGTGTGTGTTTACGAGACAGGTTTGCCTGCTTGAGGAATGAAAAATCCCAGATAAACTGGTGGAAAAAACCTGCTGTCCACGCCCAAGACCGTCTAACTTGGCTCTGGCTGAGGAAGATCCTTAAGCTCCTCACGTCATCGACGGGAATCGAATCTAGGACACTCCTTCCCCAGGCATATGGTTTATGGTTGTGAAGCGCATAGCCACTAAGCTAACCGCGCGGACAACCTATCCCTTTTGTGATGTTATAGATCCCACTTATGAAAGACGATTTTAAATAAAGTTCAGACAGTGGAGAACTCTTCTCACTTCATTTGGGACATTTTAAACCTCCTATAAATAGTTGCTGGTTGTTTCTCACCATAAGATGAAATTCGCCTATTACCTAAAGGCATTCACAAAGGAATTCTATCCCATATCCTGAAGTTGAAGAAAGGAGATGACTGTTGTCCGTTATCAGACTTCATAGCATAAAGATAGACGTCTAGTTTGTCTGGTTGGTTATGCTTATCTATTTAGTAATTTTTCATACATCTAGAATAGATTGGGTAACAACATCTAAGACACGACTTCTGGAATTTTTTTAAATCAGGTTATCTTGCAGCAAGGTCACATTGACAAAGCATAATAAAGACCCACCATCCGTTTTGTAAAAATAAAAAAACCCTAGAAAATAAGTAAACAAAAGTGCATTTTCATAATCACGTTTCATTTACAGATACATTTATTTACAACTGAATCTACTCGTTATTAGCAGATAAAATTGTTTCATTGTACCTGTACTGTGAAACGTCTGAATAAGAAATTGACGTAGTGATCCCAAATCCCATACTTTATTAAATATCCTAAAGCGGGGAAGACGTATTATTTCATTTTTATACTTTGCTAATAAGCGAAAAAAAAGGGTAAACGATAATTTCAGGTGGTTTCGCTAATTAAAACGGAATTGTAATAGAGGGAACGAATTATCAAGCTGTCTTGAACCTTAAAGCTTATTTGGGAACAGATATTACTGTTTGCATTCTACGAATTTACTCGTGATGGACATTACATTCAGCGCATGAAGTGTGTAACCATTTATTTACAGGCATTTATCTCAATATTCAGGAGGGAAAAAAAACTGCTTGTAAATAACTTTGTGTGAGGATAAAGTAGTAGAGTCTGTTGGGGGTTTGTAGCGTCCTCCCACTAAGTTCTAGGGCTCTTTGGAGGTATCACTTAATAATAGCATTTTTAACTTATTATACCACAAGACATTTATGATGTCACGTTATAAGATACGCTTCGAACAAGCAGTTCACTTAACAAGTAAGTGAACTACTCTCAGTATGAAAGTATCAAGAATACAATCGAGAGTGCAGATTTCTTGAGTTACCTTGGATATGTCAAGGATATAAAAAGAAGACATTAGCTTGTACACTCTACTACTACACTAAGCAAGAAAATCTTTCATATTCTGAATCTAGTTTTTTCTCCAGTGTATTTCTTTTTATACTTTTATGTGCAGTGTTACTTTGTAACGAAGTTCAAATCTGTAGAATTAAATTCTATATTTTACTGAAAGCTAAATGTACCACAAAGAATCTGAAAAGAAATAGGAGAAAGGTTTATGCGATGAAATGTGACCCACAGTTATTCTGGGTAAAGATAGCATGATAAACTGAATCCAACAGAAAATATCTGACTTCCCTTCGACTGTATTGCTACAATCATTCTACATGAAATACTCGTATTTGTTAACTCTGTTTCCAAAGACACGATAACAAAAATACAGAAATGTTTTGTACACTTTTATTATCATTTAGAATTGCAATAAAATCTTGATCTGCGCAACCAAAGGGGATAATTAGATTATCAAATTTAAAATATCCCTTAGTAATCCAGTAACGCTAAAAAAACTATCCGGGGTTGCTTGTTGAAGTTTTATAACTAGTTGTATTTGAGGAGCTTTGTCATGTCTGCAACAGATCAAACATATTTCAGATGCTCTAATAGTAGGTATAGCAGTGGGTAATGGGATATTAATTGGTGCCGATTGGAACTTTAATAATAAATCTGGTCTGTCGATGGGGCAAGAAGAGAATTACGAGAACTTCGAATAACGCTTTCAAAGTTTCTTACGGCGTTATATTACAGTTTAGCACGTTTGTCTATCAGTACAGCCTTACTTGGAAAACTTTTTCTCTTTCGGACATCACTTCTCTTCATTAGTCATGCCTATAAATCTTCCGGGACAAGTTCTATTTCTGTTAGGTGTGGATTCATCAGTGATGGAAAAGCTATTTATTTTACATTTGTTTGACGGGAAGTATTGCAAAATAACACTGCCATTAAAGTAAATTTAGTTACTAGAGTGAAGCTGAAACAGATGAAATCATTTGAAAGCCCTTATGTTCGATATGTTCATCACTAAATCTTTAATATTGAGAAAGATCATTTGCTGTTTGATTAGGATTATTTAAAATTCAAGAGATTATTGCTAAAATGTTCCTTTCATGAAAGATGTCTTTGTGTGGTTTTCAACATTATTATTTTCTCTTGTTTATTATATAATAATGGATTTGCTATATAATATTTCTTTATGCGCCCAGAAAATGCGAATTGACCGAATCATTAAATATACTCTCACTTGAACTTTATTTTGCTGATTAGTTTTAACTTTTTTCTACTTCCATTCGAAGTTATTATTAATTGGGTCTTAGAGCGTCGTAGAAAACAAGGAAATGCGATATGGTAGACAACCGTAAGTGCGACAACTGTAATTAAAAAGAAAGTTTGGGGACATTCGTTAGAGTAGTATCTCGTTTCCTTCAAATGTGTGAGTGACGAGCCTCCTATCAATTGTTTCTGCCACTTTATGGCACATTTTGCACCGAGTGGTTTATTAATTAAATTGCTGACACTCTGCAAAAAAAGAGGTAACTTATCACCTCTTTCACGTGGAAAACGCCGACTAACACAATTAGTTACGCCATATAAATCTCTTGCAATCCAACGAGATTTATTCTGGGGGCATGAAATCTTTATCAGGTATTAAGGACATTTTATAAATGCAAGTTTCTCCATACTTACTAAATCGTGCTCGTATATAATCAATTACTGTCGCTTTAGAAACAATGAAATACTCCACAGAAACTACAATTTCATTGATTGCAAATTGGCGCTTAGATTATCTATAAGGTTGCCAACTGATATCTTACAGTTAAGTATCCTTTACAGGAGTAACGCCAGCAAATTTTAGAGAAATTACACAGCAAATGGTACAAGGATAGATATTCGTTTTACAGCTGAGTCTAATTATATATATATGATAAATTATTACACTATCATGACCCTGTTATTCATTCTTCTGTTGCTGTTAACCATTGAGAAAAACGAAACATCTCTCTGTCAGGTTCGTCCAGTGGATATTGCCGTTCCAAAACAATAGCTAACAGTTCAAATCTCTCTTTCGCATGGATGGTTCTAAACATTTTTACTGGTGTCAGTTCACTACCACGAGTCTTGGAAGAGAAGAGATGAAAATGTTATAGGGTTTCCCGAATATCTGCCACTTAGTCAACTATGGTGCTAAAGTACAACAGGTTTAAACCTGTTGTACTTTAGCACACAAATTGCACACGTATATAAAATATTACACTTATAATATTAATGTTTTACATGTTAATAATTATTACTCATTATACATAATAGTATATTATACCCGATATTAAAAGAAGTCATTGCAGCAGTTATCTCCTCAAAAATAGGAAAATCGCCGGGATATGATGGTGTTACAATGGAACTGATACGCGAAGGAGGTGACACGATCATAGACACCATGCTAAATTTATTCCAGGACGTATGGAACACAGAATCGTGGCCTTATGATTAGCAGATCTGTCCTTGTACCTATTCCTAAAAAGGGAAACAGCAATATAGCAACTACAGAACAATAAGCCTTATTTGTCATCCAAACAAAATCCTGTTAAAAATAATATTGTCAAGAATTGAAGAGAAAATAGAAAGCAGACTATCAGATGAACAAGCGGGTTTTCGAAAGTCCAGAAGTACAATCGACCATATTTTTACAATACACATACTAGGCGAAAAATACATAGAACATAATCAAATAATCTGTCACAACTTTTTAGACCATCAAAAAGCTTTTGATTCAATATGGCATGAGGCATTAATGGAAAATTTTAGAACATTATGGTATTGACAACAAAATCATTAAGATTATTAACTCTCTTTATTCTTCATCTGATATGAGAATTGAAATTAAAAATTACAGCAATGAACCGTTCCGGGCAGAACTAAACATAATAAACAACTCATCCCACTATATGGACTGATTATCCTGTTATCGGAATGGGTTCTCCTTTTTCTGAGATGCGCAGGAGTGTGTCGAAGGATCTCTAATCGGTGGGCGAACTGTAGTTGCTTACATCAGTCATTGAACCACCCTTGTGCAATTGTATTACCATTACATTCTTCCCACTCTTGTGGAATCATCCATGTTTTGAAACTCAAATAACATAGCATGGTCAAATGATTAGCCATTTCGACTGAATACTCCTTTCGTATCTGTGCTGACACCCTATTAATCCGTATTGTAGAATTCTTATTCAGTTTATGAAAAGCTCTAACATTTCCTTCCCATACAACTTTCTTCATCCAGTTAAGAGACTGCAGCGAGCTCAATGATTCATACACCAGGTGATAGCTTTTAGCAAAATTGGTGCTCAGTTGAACAATCTCTTTTGACTCTGTCAGCCTGATAACATCTGCATTCAGCAAGTTTTTCTTTCATATTCATCGTTTCCTTTACTTGCAGCATAAAGATAGAATTACTTTGGGTTATCTTTGGTTTGCAGAGTCGGTTTTTGTTTCATACTTGGCTTCCAGTACAACTGTGACTCTTTTGGCCTGCTCTTATAACTATCATTGCTAACATTATCCTTATGCACACGATATTCCTTCCACATAATCTTTCTTACAAATCTCTCTTGCTTAATCAAATTAACATCCATTTGACTCCTACTCTTTTTAATTCTTCGAAATCCAAGTTCGCATTCCGACATTACATCATTTAAGTATTTTTACATGCTTCCCGTGAACTGCCCATATACTTCTCATCCTACAACCGATACCATGGATCAGTATAAGAATACTCCTCAGTTTGTAATAATTTCCTGCCTTGTAGTTCGGAATGTGATCCTTTCTGAAAAGAACATGCATAAACGTAGCCACTTAAGTTATCGTATGATCACTTTCATCAGATGGAGGCAAAATAGCTACATCTTTTACCGACACCCAACCCTATGACACCATCTTGCTCTCCTAGGTTTCTACTCTAACTGGAATCAAATCATCCAGTATCATTTGCACCACACACATACACACCTCTGCCATCCTTCCTAAAATACTAGCTAGTACATTTCCTTCTGATAGCCTAGTCTCACTGATGCCTGCAGTCTGAGGTCCCAACTTATTAATCAAGGCGACAAATGCATTGTTTCTGATACTCCGGGAATTCGTCTACGGATGTAATAATTTAGCTGCATGTTTTTATAGTCACTTGTGTAGTCTGCGGACACAACTGGACAACTTGCAGATCTCTGTTCTTCTGTCTCGCCTTATACATGTGGACATCTTTACACACGTTTGATGGGGCTGAACCGAATGAACATAAAGTCGAAACCGTTCTCTACTCTCAGTCATTTCTATGATAATGCCAATTCCTGTAATTAACAGTTACATAACAGTGTCACTCTTACACACATTCTCACCTTCCCCCCATTATTATTAAATTTCTCCTGACTCTCTGTGTTAGGCCTCATACCAGCTATTATTTTTTCAAGACTTCTGATACCAAACGTATTCAGGTGTAGGCCATCCCTCTTATACAAATCCAATCTTCCTCCAAACTCACCTCACATATCCAAAAACTCGCATCCATTCCTTCTATACAGCCTACGCATCCAATCATTTGCCACCATACCCATCTTCTTAACTCATTTTTGTCATATAGAAGTAATATACGATTTTCACTTTCTCACACTCTCTCTTCTTCTTCCAACAACGTTTTCATATTCTATGTATTCATTTATATTGGTTTCTTTTGAACCGCAATTCATATAATTGTTGGACACACCACTGGTTATACAACATACTCATGTCATGATAGCGTTGTTATAATGATATTAGTTGGAGCGTTTTTTCTTAATAAATATCGAGGATATTTGATAAGTATTTAATAAGAGTATACAGTGTTATCACGTTGAATTCTTATTCGCTGACGTGTCTATTCTTCGTTCAATTTTGTGGTCTGTAAAATATATTAATACTCGTATATAATTTACTGAACAACTTTTAAATTTTTAGTACTTTGGTCTCCATAGTAAAGTTTTGGTTTTTACTCCTTTCCTCAGGAGTATATACTTTCTAAAAGAAAGTTTGTGAAGAAAGATTTTTGCCAAAATTAAATTTTTCACGTTCCGTAAATATGGACCTCAAAGAATTGCACTTTGACCGAGTCGATGACCCTCCTTTCACTAGCTTTTCTAGGATCCTCTGACCTAGACATCAAACTATCACAGATAACATCACCCGTCACACTTTCTCTTTTTGGTCTAATTTTAGCGAAGTGCCATTTTACTTCCACTTCGTTTTACCTTCACTCCTCCGTTCTTTACACCACTCTTACTTCGCAAGTTCGGAAAGTTATTTGTGGAAGCTTGGCCTCTGAAACTTCGGTAGCTCAACGTGATAAAATTTCTTAGGAAAAGTTCTCTAAGTTCGATCTTCGTAATCTGATGTTGAAATTGGGAACATTTCCTCATTCTCTGAAAAACATAGTTTGTTGGTGTGTGTGTGTGGCCTTCTTTCTTTAGGCAAACAAGGCCTGGATTTGTTTGCAGAAATAGATAGCGGGAGCTTTCGAATAAAAATAGTTTTGGCTAGTATGCGCTGAGAAAGGAATTTTAAGACCACTAAAATGGAATGCTTCTCTTCCATTTTGATGGTAATTTTAATTGATTCGTCTTGATGAAGGAAAAGAAACGCTAATTTAAAAATATTTAAATTTTATTTGGGATAGCTTGGTGTCAAACCTGCCATATTTAACATCTCAATTCATCCATTTTAGAACATTTACAAGGTATTTATCATGATATCATTTATATGTAGATATACATATCATTTATATGTAGATATTATGTAGATACTCAGGTTTAATCTTTGCTTCCAATAATTACTTTTATTGAACTGACTTTTCATTGTTTCTTCAAAGATAATGTGCAAATTTCTAATGTTCGATAGTGTTTTATTACTATATCTAGAAACAACGTAGCAGACAACTGTCATACACATATTTGCAATTAAAAAATCGAATTAAAGAATGTTTTCCGTTTTCACATTTTAACAATCACATTTTGGCTAAAGGTGATCTGAAAATATAAAATGGACAATGGATGGTACTACCAGTTTACGACTGGAATTCAGTTTCTCCAGTTAAAATTCATTTGTACCAGAAGACTGGTGCTGATGAATCAAGGTGCTTTTGGCTAAGCTTCCTTTTTGCATAGAAAGAATAAAATATGTTTTTGCTATTCTTTTATTTTAGCAAATTAGTGTGTGCTCTGATTAAATTAACTAACAAGAAGAGCTGCTTCTCTCATTTACAGTAACCTGATTATGAAAAAAAAGTAATTTTACTGGTTCCGTATTCCGTCGTTCCACCCGAGTAATTGAATGTAATTAACGATTTATTAAGTAACATCTCTTTTGTTTTCTAATTAGTTTTGTTGTCCAGCAGGGTCATTTATTAATTCAAATGTTTTCTTTTTTTGAATAACTGCCTTCATTTCTTGCAGCAATTTTCAAGAATTTTAAGACTTGGAGTTGGGAAAAAAAAACTCCACATCTCAACGTCTGTAATTAGGAAGAAATAAGCTTAAACGTATTAAAAAACTTGATTCGTAATTAATTACGGCAGGTAAATCACAAGCACAAAAAAGATTTTTTCAAAATCACGAACTAAAAGGAAAAAAAAGGAAGATGAGGTTTAGAAGGAGGAGAAATATTTAACCGCAGCTGGAAATTTAGGGCGAAGTGCTTGTCTAAAAGACTGGAGATTATTCTCGCTCCTAATGGAAATATGATGGGCCATGAAAAAAGAACAATAGAATTCGTTAATAATGTTTTCCCGTAATCTGCAAAGAAGGTTTTATTCTTTATTTCCGCACGAATTGCTATAAAATCCTTCACAAAATAAAGAAAACAAAATGTACATCGTTATATTTTTGTTTCGTTATCTTCTCTCTTCATGTCCAAAAGATAAGTAACGGTACCTTATATGGTGGTAGAATTTTTTTTTTTTTTTTTTTTCAATAACACACAGATTTTTCTTTTCGCAAAGCAGCGTCCTGCTAGAGAATATACTGTGGAAGAGACACAATATGAAATGTACTCTGTGAGACAGTGGACAAAGCGAATATGAACGAAATGTGAATCTCACATCATTAATTTTCGAGGAGCGGTGAGATTTCTTCAAAATGTAACAGATGAAAAGTAGCATCTTGTATTAAAAAAGTTTTTTGAAGCCAAGAATACTGAAGTCGTGTTTTTGCCAATAAAGAATGGGTGCATGTGTGAAGAAAGTAACTGGCAGGCTGAGAAGAGAAATCTTGTCTTGAGCGTTAATCTAAGCATTATTAAAGATAAGGAGAAAGGAACTAAGGTAAGCAAAATCAACTGCGTTTTTGCAACTAGATTGTCTTCACCACTGTAAAAGATGTATGGAGATCAATTTTGGAAAAAGGTTCATTGGATTTGAGGTCAATGAATGGGTCCTTTATATAGATGATAGAGAGTGGATGAAATAATAAAGCCTTGTGGAACACCTGCTTTAGTAAGAAAATATGAAGAGAGAAAGTTTTCCACCATTACATGTAACGAACCTCTGAGAGAAATCTGGCGCTCCAGTTACAAATGGTGGAAGTCGAACCATCCACCAGCAGAATACATAGTTTACTATGCTATTCTGCATAGTAAACTTTACTATGGTACCTGTCCAGAGGTGGACGATGTATGCCAGGAAATCTGCAGATTATTTGTATTCGTGGAATCTGTATTTGTGATTACAGATCGTTTGATAGTTCTCCAGATATTGAAGAACTTGGCTGTTGATGACTTTCTTCATTATATTATCCAAAACTGAGATGAAAGAAGTAAGTCAATAATAAGAGATTTTCAGTAGAGCTACGAACATTAATTGACCGATCAGTAAAGTATAATGAACTCTGGAAAAATAATTGCTGCTAAGTCGGATTCCCCAAAATCCAAATATTGTTTTTAAAAACTGCTACTAGAGCTTTCCTTCATGTCAGCCTATTTTATCGGTAACTGTTCTTCTTTTTGATATAATGTGTTTTGTACGTGTGTGTGTAGGTGAGACGGGAGAGATTATTTGAACGCATATGCCGTTCACCTATAGATGAAATGCTTGTGTTCAAGTGCCCCGGACCCTAATATTCATAAAATACTTTCTTTGCAGGAGCGATCCACCCACTAAAGAAAGGTGCTATTATGAAGTTCTTGTGTGTTCATATGTCTGACACGTCCATTTTTTTTTCTTGTTTTGTGTCAGTATCAGTCATTCAAAATTTTATTCAGAGCAAACGTTTTTTTTTTTTTTTTTGTTAGACAATGTGATATCGATTCTACGTATTCCTGTCGTGGTTTACATTTCTTTAGAAGCATCATTAACTCGCTTTGTTCATGTGCCAAGACTCATATCTTGCGCAGCGTGAGAAGCCAAGAAAAAATCGGTTATAAGAGATGCGATCGTTGTTGGGGAAAGCAGAGGTTATTAAATATTATATTAAACTGTGCAGCAAAGAGAAAGAGGGAATGCAATGGGGACAGTTGTTGGAATTCTACAATACTGCATTGAGAGAGATGCCTGGATAGTGGAAAACGGTCTTAAAGGCGATTTAAATGGACAAGAAAGAGACAAGAAAGATCTATCAAGTGGACTGGAAAAAATGCGTGGAACAGATGAAGTAGAAAGTGCAGTGGACTCTCCCAAAGCCCGATTTCTTGTTTGCCGTGCTTGAAAAATATTTCTGGTATGTGCGTGAAGGGAGGGTGTATTATGACTTCAAACCAATTCCCAGTATGACCGGATTTTCGAATGCGATATTCTTCATTAAGAATGATTTTAATAAGAAACTAAGGGATATTTCTTTTATAATAAACTCTTTTACAGCAATTGTATTTTACTTAATCGTACAGATTAACGGTGGACTCGGAAGAGAGCTTGTAGACTAAACGATTATATATCTACAGTATACTTTTATCTACTTACAAATGAGAGAGAGAGAGAATAGAATGTTTTTTGAAGATTTCTTTCTATTTATAAGATATATGTTTTTTTTTATTAATGCGTTTATGACATTTTTGCTCTCAAGTTTATTAAAGGGATAAAACTATGATACAGAAAACACATTGTCTTTAGGTAATTTTCTGAGAACATAACGCTCTCCGATAAAACTTCTTAACATAAGTACACTGTATATACTGTAATTCACTTCTCTGCTCTTTCTGTCAAAAACATTTACTAACGTTATTCATATTCTGCGCATTAGAGTACTTTTTTTTATCCTATGGTTTTCAAATATAGCTCAGTTAATTAGGACTATGAGACTAACTTGTTTAGGTCTGTTTATAGGGTGTGCACTTGTGGTCGGTTTATCTGTTTTACTGAATGGAAAACGTCATTTCCCGATGCTAAAACCCCCCTATCACCTCCGTATGAGAGACGCGCTCATTTTCAATTTAAACTCCTTTTTGAAGGTTCCCAGATGGTATTAAACCCAGGTCTTCCTAACTGTACAGTAGGTAGTTTACCATCTTTCTATAGCAATAAGTTCCGCGTTTAATAGCTATGGACACAATTACTTTTTTTTGCATTATTCTGGAGGAAAAAGTGCTATTAGGCCTCCGAAAAGACTAGTTTATAATCTCGAATTACAGACAAACGATGCCCTCTTTCCCTCCTTTATCTTAAACTACATGTCAGAATACAAGATCAGTTGGCTTCCAGACACCCATTTTCGTCCATAACTGCGACCGTACTCTTGGTGATGTTTTCTCTCTTCTGATTATTGCGTGGGGCACTCGTAATATTCTAGTACGTGGGTGGACAAAGAATTGGATAGAATACAATTACTGACATTTGATTTACGTGACTGTAGATTCTATATTTCTAAGAAATAATAGTGAAGAATGATTCTTCAGAAGATTGTACAGAAACGCTGACATAAGGGGTATAAATGGTGGGAAAAAAATAGCCAAAATGATGAGCAGTTGACGTAAGATAAAAATGGGATTTTTGCTTGGAATTTAATTCCTGTGACAAAAAAAGGTCACAGGAAATAAATTCCATAAAATCTTCCATAAATCTATTAAAATATTATCCTTAAGAAGAGAAGAGAATAGGAATCGTGAACTGAATACTTCGTGATATTCAAGAGCAATGTTTCCTCTGTTATAATTCATACTAATTGCTAACAAGATGAGAATTTGCGCATTATTGGATTACTTTATGAATTTCCAGAATTATGACGGGTAGTCCTGTTGTTAATTAGTGAGTAATATCTATTTTTCTCCATATTCAAATTACTGTGGATTTTTGGATCCATGATATGGGAGAGACAAAGAAATTTTGTTTCCTAATGTTATTGTTCATGATAATCCGACCCTATCTTGCTGAGAGATCGAATGATGTTTTTAGACTAACAATGATCCAAAACATCAAATGCAATACTTTGATTTAATGAGAGAAGCAAAGCTTTTATGTTAAGATCTATTTCGCAAGAAGAATTCCTGCACACACAATGTCAGTTTTCAACAACTGGACTGAAATCTGTTTTAGGCTTATGTGCGAGATAAAATATTTGTCATTCGCACCATCTGATTTCTTTCTTTCAGTTTAGTTGTAAGACTAATTAAATCTTATTGAATCAAAATTAAGATGATTGATAAGCACATGAAGTTCTAAAGTACTACTTTCATCAAAAACTATCTATTGTTATGTTGTTATTACGACTGATTAAATGCGAAAGAAATCTAATAAGTGTGACAGATGTTGCGAAATGCACCTAAAATAGCCATCGGTGATGGAGTTTGAGGAGAGCTGTAGAATTGATCTTTATTGGAAGAAGCGTTTGTAGAAATAGAGGAACCGAAAAAGGGGCAGATAGTCGGAGTAGAAACTTAATAAAAGGATTAGAAAAGCTTGCGCTATTTTAGTAAGAAGTTTTCTTTAATTTTTTTTTTATCTTGCAGAAATGAGCTCCAGTATAGATAGATAAAGTTGGGATAATTGTGACTTAACTACTGTTCACTTAATTTTATTTAGCCAGTAATCTTCTCATATATTCAAGAACCAAGAATTGAGGATTCACATTTGAATGAAAAATGTAGATTTTCCTGTCTGTGAGAATAATTTTGACATTTCAAAGCGCCAAAGGAAGACTGAAATCGACACTACAATTCAATAAGGGAAACGAGTAGTGGAAATCACGGAGATCCGTCCGATTTGGCATTTGAGCATAAAGTGCGCATGTCAAAGTTATGCATTTTACAGTAAAAAATTGTAAATGACTTTTCTTTAGGGACAGTTGGACTCCAGATTGCCTCCATTTGACTAAGAAACCGAAAATTCGTCTAGCTAAAGAAAGATCGTTGGTGACGTCCACTGAAATGCTTTGTGAAATAAGAAGAGGAAATTTAGGAAAATGTAAAAGTTCATTATCGAAATATTAGGCAACGAAGTGGTGATTCTTTTAATATATTTTTAGTTCTTTCTAGCCACACTATTATGTGGTCAGCATAGCAATTTCAAATCGCTATTACTTACTTAATGAACATTTCACTGACAAAGATCTGGGCTAAACTCTTTTGAATTCGAGCAATATAATCCAACAGATTAAGGGTCTGCTGGTCTTACAAGGGACTGCCAGGCACTTATAAAGCTAAGCTGAGGAAGCATTATGAAGACAGAAAAGCGGAGATTTTTCTGACATTTTGCAAGTGGAATGGAAAACAGAAAAAAAAACAATTAGTTTTTCGTATCTGCTCATTTATTACGACTGTCATCTTCAATTGGATAGCAGTCTTCACTGTACAGTACTTTGGAAGAAAATATCTTTGGGTATGCCTATGCAAAGTGACACCGTTATTTTACTGAGAACAAAATTAGAACAAATTAATTGCCAATGATCTGATTTACATATTTTAAAATGCCAAATTAGAAAAAAATATTTTAAAGAGCACCAGATAAAAAGAAACTACAAAGTTTACAGAAGTTTAATTTTAAAGGAAGCTAGCTAATAATAATCGCGATGACACAGTTTAAGGAAAATGAATTAAAAATTTAATTATATTATGTTCTCCAGAGATAATTGTTCACTCTGTCTCAAGCATATTGCTCAAAACTCGTGCTAACTGATCTGCAACATTGGTCAATCCTGAGTGATTTAAATTTTTTTTTCTGGTTACCCGACAACTTTTTTTGATGTATGCACGTTTGACAATGTGGATACTGCAATTCCTTAAATGATGCTAGTATTTTCTTTCGATGCAAACTTCGTTTTCCAATTGAAATTTGCTTTGTTGTCCTGGTCATGTGAGTCAGGTTGTATGAATATTACTGCTAATGTAACTAAGATTATGGAATTGGTCTGTTGTGTGTTTTAACTGCTGATTTTCTTCTGCTCAGTTTTTCTGTATTTCGGGGTTAAGGAAAAAGGTAATACAAGAGAGCTCATTATCCAGATGTAATCTGAATTCGAGTCTTTTATTCTGCAGATTATAATCTCCAGAAATCTGTTAAGTACCTTTGCGTTCATTTGCTCATTTCTCCATTTAGCTTTCATTCTCGGAAGTGAAATACTCGTCAATGAAATCATAATAAATCACATGCACAGTTTAACATGTTCATTGCCAAACACGCGATATCGTGCGACGCGAACACTCACAAAACGGCCGGTCACGCGTTATCGCGTGGACGTCGTTAACTAAATAAAAACAAAAAAAAGTTGGCCACCACACGAAATTCCAATTTTCAGCTTGGTAATGAACGTTATCGCGTGGACGTCGCTAACTAAATAAAAAAATTTAAAAAAAATTTGTCCACCACACGAAATTCCAAAAATTCAGCTTGGCAATGAAAGTGTTAAACCGACTACAGAAACTCGTGTGTGTGACATTCCAAGTAATTTTAACTCTATGAAATCATTGCAAGGTGCGTAGAAGGTATCTTGCCAAATAACCAGACCAACACCACTTAAACATAATGCCAATTTCAAGGCCTCTGGGAAGAGCAAATGCAAAAATAAAGACCACAATTGAGCGAGGCATAGAACATTATATCACGACAAACCCTCACAAAGTTCTATCCCGCTGCTGTAATGTCATGATTTTGGCCTACGTGTTGGTGTTATGGCAGATTACAGGATAACGACTTAATTACATAAGTGAATAGGATTCTTCAGGTCTAAGATTAAATGACTTTTGGCTGCGTTATCTCTCTAATTACTGCATCGCATTTTTTATCTTCTGCAATTTAAGCTAATGAGTCGCAATGCTATGCAGTGCTGAGGAGGTTGTTGTGGTGAAAAAAAGACAGCAGATTGCTCTAACGAGGAGTATTCTTTCTTTGTAATGCGGTTTCAAGAGTAAACAGGAGGTGGGATAGGACGCAAAAATTAATCACCACACGAATACAGAAAGAAATAGAAACGTTTGTGTTCATTCAGAAGGCCTTAGAGATTTTAAATTGAGACAATAAAATTTAATGCCAGACGTTTATTCAGATATTCTGTAGACTTCAAACACGCAAGTACAGTTCTTCAGTCTTTAGTCATCAAAACTCATTCCCGTTATCTTTAGCAGAGGTAAACTTTCTTTAGAGTTTTAACAAGCGAATTTAATTTCTTGTGAAATTTAATGGTAGAATCATTTCGATGACGAACTACAATCCAATTATTTCAAGGTTCATATTTAACGGCCAATGCTCCGTTCCAGTACACTCGAAATAATAATCATTGCTTACTTAATTTAACAATTAGTATTCAGTATGTTTTAACAATCTAATTTTGTCACCTGTTTATTTCAGCTTCAACAGTGAAGTCCGTGTCAATCGATATGCGCATGAAATTTTAACAATCATGCGTTTTAAAAACTGCTTAAATTATAGCAAATATTCAACAACACGTGAACTTGCAAGAATGAGGCAACAAATTGTGCAGTGTAATACCACTATAAGAAGAACCTCGAAGCTCCTGCTTTGTAAATTTTATAATGAACGTACAGCCTTTGGATGCACGGAACGTAGAATTTCTCGTTTCCGGTTATCAACATTCGTTTAAGAACATTCAAAGCTGACATTAAAGTTTGAATTCGTGTGCGAAAAGAATAGAAAGATGAAGAACAAAGGACTGGAAGTTTCGATTATAACTTTACTAAACCTGGTGCGACTGATTTCGCATTTGGAAATATAAGTTTGCAGGAGACTTATGTGATTTAAGTACTTGAAGAATACACATCTTTTTTTTCCCGGCTAAGAAAGTTTTGAATTTCATTTATATTACCAATTATTTAACTGTACGTCACGTGCATATTATCATATCAGTCAAAAAAAGAAAAACACAACACCAAAAAGAATTCTGCATGATGATACATTTAATAATTCATCATTAATCCAATTACTCATATCTTATTTTAAATTTAAGTCTACTTATAGCTTACAAAATGAGATCAACAAACATAAATATATTTTTGTTCATTGTGCTGTATTAGCAAACGAAGTTTAACAATACAAACAAAAAAACAGGTTCAACAATGAGTTGGAAGTCAATGCATTTATAAAGTATGTTTCACGTTGTTTCTTTAATCTTTTATATCTACTGTACTGCACGATCACTCTTTCATACCTGCAGTGCATGATAAATGACGAATCTCGCATTATATATTTCAGGATGATAAAGTCGATATATAGCGACTTATATCAGTATCTCAAATCGTTTTATTTTGTTGAAGAAAAGAGTAGTGCATATGAATAATAGTAAGATATCAGTTCCTATGTATACCATACCTTTGCTACAAGACGGTTTGTTTCTTTACTTAGAAACCAAAAATGATGGTTCGATAGCCAGAAGGTCATTAATCTCCTGTATGACAACAATCAAAGATTTCTCATCAAACTCAACATAAAAAGGTGTTTCTACATGGAATGGAATTTTTGTGAACCAACTTGTACGTTCTTCGTTACATGCTAAGTTGTGATTTAACAAGCCGTTGAATGATATATTTATTATGCCAGCGCTGTTGCTATGGCAACAAAAGGTTAATTTCTCCGCTCCGGTAAATATACATTAGCAGTTAATTAATTTAATAAAAACACCAGTGGGATAATGGATATTGTCTGGCATTAATGATAGCAAAGTTTTTCAATTAAGGCACAGTGCGATAATGTTACCTTACTTAAGTTGGTAGACTGGCTGCTAATACAAACCACAAAGAGAATGTAAAATAATGGGAATGTACTTTTAGTCATGTAAACAAGATAATAAGAAGGCGGCTATCATTTATCTTAGACTGTGACAATGTAATATCTTCTGCTGCTGTATATTGGAAAACAAGTAGAAAGAAACTGTACAGATCGCACGTTTGTATACAGGACCGGTGCTGATCTTAGTGAAAAAAAAGATGGTACGTTCTTCAAAATATAAAAATAATATATACAGTATATTATACATTAATCTTAATGTGGGAAAATGTATTGTTTCTCCTTCACTTGTGGAGATAGACAAAAATTTATAACAATGTGAAAACTCTTGAAACACTGGTTCCACCAGATATCGTTACACTCACTGTAGTTTTACAGTAACACTATGATTAATGACTTGATTATGAAAGCTACGCATTTCATGTATAATTAATATAATTCTTAGAGGATAATTATACACTAATGGAAGGTGAATGCATCCTGAAACACGTTGAAGGTCAAGGCTGATGAACATCAGTTAGAATAGAGATGATTTGTTTGTAAATTACGACTATAACAACTATAATTAAGAGGGCAGTGTATTCTATGGCTATTTTGACGGGTTTGTGAGACGGACATCCCTACCACTGCCTTGTAATACGGTCACTTTTATTTGAAAGAGCTTTATAAAATTTTATCGCATCCTAGATGGGAATAGAGTAAAGGTCTGTGCAACAAAATGCCGAATATCTCGTTATAGAAACACTAGGTGGGCTTCTAATTAATAAATAACGTGAGTCTTGAAATTACATGTATTCAATAACAAGAAACAGCTCATTTTAACAGTTTCCATAATTAAGGGTAAAGTATATTTGACACATGATACAGTTTGACTTATTTGTGCGACTAGAATAGACAATGAGCTTATTTTAAGGAATTATTTTGGAAAACAAGCTTTGTTATATTGAACGTTCAGCATTTACTTATTTGATTTTTAACTGCAGTTGTTTATCTTTGCCCATACTGAGCAATGCGCATTCATACATTATGGATATACGTCACGGATATGTATAATGCTGCTTGAGTGATACATAGGGTCAAAGCGCCTTTTACTAGTACATACAGTAATTGATATTAAATAAGCTTTTCTCCTTTGCACATAAACATCATCAGACAAAACAAGATTTTTTTTTAAAAAAAAGCAACAAATGTAATGCAAAAATCCAGTTCAATAATTGAATGATGTTATGTACAAGGTATGTAATAATTAGCACTATTTTTATTATGTGTTAATAAGAAATAATCCATTCGTTTATTGTTAGAATAACTCTATTGCAACTGTGATTTCAAAAAGGGAAAAATTATTTCGTTATTATCAAATTTGCATTCGGAGTTACTGTAGACCAGAACAAAGTAATCCAGTAGAACGCCAATATTTAAGAAGACACACACACACTTGAATTTATCAGTGTAGAAAGAAATCTCAGTGGAAATACACCGGTGCAATAGAAAACCGTGTTGTTAAAAGAGCATGAAAGAAATAAAGACAGATGACGAGAGGAAGACTGTGGGGAAAGTGTATTTATATCCATTGCTCTAGGGAACAAATCCCTTAACTGGTACGTTGTCCGGGAAAAGATTCATTATTAGGGAGTCCAGTTAAGCGCTGTGTAGAGAGCGAGATAAGGAAACAGGTATGAGGCTGTCTAAGGAACTCTCCAGTGGCCATCTGAACATGTGAACACATGTAATAAAAAGATGCAGATCTTATTCTTCAATTTCGTGGCGTCAGCAAAACTGCTGTGTGTGTTAGGGATGTTCAAATTGTACCATTTCTACTCTGATGACTTGGTGGGATGCCGTAATCCGTATACATTAATATGATGACTAGATTAGGGTACTTCATAAACCGAAAGTGTACCACGCTAACTAGGGGCTTCGAGTATTTTTAACTCTAATCTGTGGATTTCTTTACTTATTGCAAGCTGTGTCAGTTACCTCCCCATCAATATTGATAGAATGATTCTAGTGTCATAATTCCTTCGTTGCACACCATTTGTTGCTCCATTGCTAAATTGTTGCTTCACAAGTTTGAATGAGTTTTGGGTTAAAAGAAATACGGATTGGCGATAAACACTTTCTTTACCTGTTTAGAGAAATAAAGATCATGAGAACGCAGGCCTGCAGTTTTAGATTGATTCCTATTATTGATATGAAAATTTTATTTTATTTCATTGCTACTTTAATAAACATAAACATTATTAGCCATCATCTCATTTTTTAAAAAAAGTTTCGATGATTTGCCAGGCTACCATTTAAACTTCACAAAAGTACTTTCTAAACCTTTCGTGTAATAACAAGAACCTGAGAGCAAACAACTTTTTAGTCTCTTCGTAGAGATTTTTTTCAGCGTCTGTCCGGTATATACTTGCTAAAAAATTCATTATTCTTAACCATTAAATTACAATTCCGGTTACGTGGGAGTGTTTTTTTTTTTTCGAAAACACTATACGAATTTAATCTAAACTAGAATCTTCCGTACTAAATTAAGTCCTTTCGTTTCTTCGTTCGTTTTTTTTTTCAACTTAATTCAACAATTTAAATTAATTTACATCTAAAATTTAAATGTAAATTAATAATGAAAATTTTAAATTACTAATTTAAATCAATTTAAAATTTTTATGACGGGTTTAGAATTCGATTTTTTTTTCAATTGTCCATTTCCAGGTAAAAACAAAACTTGATCTTTTCATTTGTTGTGACAAATTGCTGCCATAGAAACATAAGCACTACGGCACACGCGTCTTGTTAAAAAAGAAAGAAAGAAAAAGAACCATTTTATTATCTAGAGAGAAAAAAAGATATGATGGAAAATAAAAATTGCCAGAGGAAACAAAAGAAAAATAAATAAATAAATGAATAAAAATAAGCACTTGTGAAATGAAAAAATAAAGAGTAAGAAAAGAGAGAGAGAGAGAGAGAGAGAGAGATGGAGAAAAATATGCTCAAAAATGCTAATTAGAACTTAAGTAGTAACACAAATACAAAACACGCACACAATAAAGCAAAATAATAATAAAAGATGAAGACGATGTCAAAAACATGAGGGACATACTCAGCTCTATACTAATATTGTTGATGTTATTTGACATGGTGTGGTATATTTACTTATGGAGGTAACGGTTTTACTGCCTGCTTCTTAAAGTAACAGCGCGAACACATCTTAACGTGCTAGCGTTGTCATGGAGGAACCCGGAAATCGCATACAGTACATACACGAGCAGCCTTTGAGATTTCTGCTTTGTGCTTTCTATTTCGTCTATTACACGCGTGAGCGCTCGACTTAATTTATTCGTAAAATGGGTACGTCTACAACCAAGGTGTCCAGAAGGAGCAGCATTTTTCTCTTGCAGCATTCTACGGTAAAGTCCTTCCTCAGGGATGAAGTAGATTTTCTTCTCTCAGTTCTATAATACAGCGTTGTTTGAGGGAAAAAAATCAAAATGCAATATCTCACGCTAGCTGTCTGCATGAGATGAATGACTGGAGGCCCGAGTGCCATTAACCAGTTCGACAAGAGAGAAATGAAAGTCGGACCATAACACAACCTTAGCGATTATCACATAATGTCTGCCGGAGTAGTTGAGCGAGTAGTTAGAGAATCCGCTCTCCAGCCAGGAGGCTGCCCATTCGAATCCTGCCAAGGGCATGAATGTTTGTGATTGTCCTGCTAACCAATAGCCATATGTGACTTGTGTCCTGGCACAAAAATGACCTTTGATGTCTTTTCGCCCTATAAAATCAAATAGAGAACATAATGTTCTGATCTCGATAACACTTCTCTTTCAGTAACGGCAATACTGATCTGTGGAAAAAGGTGCGGGGGGGGGTATGCGTGAGTCTTCCCAGTACCCCTTGTAACAAATAATTCGCAAATTACCAAGGACACGGTTTTAAGAAGGGGTGGGTGGGAAGAAATTACTATGGTTTTCATTACATGGCATGACAAATTACAATAAAAGTATTAATATATCTTTTCTCTTGTTTATCTCTTTATTTCGCCGTTCTTTCTTTCTTTCTTTCTTTCCTAAAGGACTATAAAAAATTGAAAATTTATACGCATTTTTGTAACATTACTTTTCAAAAGATACAGACCTCTATCATACTTAGTACACACACACACAGCAACATCTAATTATATGGTTTCACAATTAACATTAGTTGTCACACTTCTGCAACGAATGAAATTATTCCGATGAACAGGAAAATGTTTTTGCTCAGCAGGATACTTGGGATACGATGAATCATTGACTAAATTTATTTAACCGGAAGAAAAGGAAGCTTGTTGCCTAAATTTCTCTTTTCTTTCTTTTTGAAGATGGAGTCATTCTATATCATAAAGTAACATTAAATACACCAACTGAATGCACTGCTTATCAGTTAAAATGTGTGGAGACAAAATATAATGCATTCCGAAGCTTATCACTTACAACTTTGTCATGTCTCTGCGATATTCTTTGCATCGTCAAAACAAAACCCAGGGAAAATGTAATGCCGTAAATTGCTAAAGAAACTTCTTGACTGAAGTGTTGTCTCCACCAGTTCAGGTTTATGACAGTTAAGCCATCAAGAAGATAGAGGGAATGTATCTGCTCTACTTTGGCTTTTGACGAGCCATCATCACCGAAAATAATAACTAACCGAAAAAATTACAACTTGATGGATTCAGGTAATATTAATTCCAAGCCAATTTTATTCTTTTTAGTTAAACATTTACCCGCTCTCCTATCCCTTCAACTACCGTATAAACATCTCAACGTAATCGTAGATCTTTCGTTTTAAGTACTGCACATTCAACTATACTAATTCAGTTGTTCACACGTTTATCAAATCGTTGGTTTTTAAGCCACTACTTCGCTTTCTGAAAAAGATTTGGTTTCGAATCCAGCTTAAGATACGAATATGGATATTTTTTAAAATAGCTTCTTAACAGAGTACTGCTAGAAATTCAAAGTAATGCTTTCTGGTCCTGTAATCTGCTTAGTTTCAATGGCAATATCTTAAATGAAAATAGTTTTTTCCATCTCGCAGTACAAACGAAGAGACATTGAAGGAAAAAACTTCATATTATTTTAATATGAGTGGAAAGTATTTACAGTACATATTGCTTCCAAAGCATCATCTTTCATCCATTAATCTCGATTCAGTTGCAGTTCGTTTGAGGATGACACTCCATTGTGGTTAGGAATGACATGGCAGTATTTACCTACCACACGACCACACAATAAACATCTTCAAAAAATAACCTATTTCAATAAGTAAAAACATATTGTTTACTTTAAAAAATGTGAAACTTAAAAGATAAATCAAACGTTCACACTAACAAACGAATCTTCATATAATAGAGTTCGCATTATCTTTATAAAGAGTAGTACTCTATTTAGAGATGTTCGGAAAGCCAACGATCTTCATCGGAGATCGTTCGCACTAACAAACTAAACTTGGTATCATAGAAGATCGCATTATCTTTATAAAGAGTAGCATTGCTATTTAAAGATCCTATGGGAATCGTTGGTTTTCTAAACATTATTATAAAAGGAATTCTGAGCCATTCAGCTGCATATTAAAGTATCACGTAAATAACTTCATTACATATAACAACACAGTTCCGAATGCTGGTGAGGGGGTTATAATTAATCCTGAATTCTTTTCATGTAGTGTTCTGTTTTATAAATGAAATGAGTGCCTGTCTTCATAAAAATCAACTTCCAAGAAGAATGTGTCAACATGTTCTAGGAAGTAATAAAAAGTTTAATTATTTTCTTAAAGTATATTATTGGAAAGAAAGAAACGACGAGACGGTGGATGTAAGAAAAAGTGCATAAACTAGACGGTATGAAATGTATTTAAATATAATAAAATGTAGTTTGGTAATTTAAATCTCTGAGTAACTTCCATCAGAATAAAACCCACAGAAACAATTTAATCCTCTATAGTTGGAGAACGGTGGCAGTGATTGTCTGACTCCAGTTGAGGTTCAAGAGAGATTAAAAAAAGTGTTTCCCAACCAAATTTGATGAAGTAATAGACCTGGTCAGCAAGTCTGTCACATTTTTCCTATTATATCCAATTACATATGTAAACATATATTAAGATGCCAAGAAATGATATTTCTAGTTTAAGTGTAAGCAAACAAAGTTTTCACTTCAAGCATCTTTACGACTGGGCTATTTACTTATAGAGGTTAATGACTTCCCATCAGTTTCCATAGTATCCCACAATTCCAAAGTACACTTACTATTTAAAAGTGTATTATGGATATCTGGATCAAAAATAGATATTGAATGTTGTATCTCTGATCCAGATTATTTTAATAAGGGGATACACCTTTTCCCTACTGGTATATGAGAAATATATGACTTCTGCATTACTTCAACTTTTGTATCTCTTCTGGATCTGGCTCCCGCTGTTGAAACCTCAATATAGAGCCAATTAGAACACCATATATATATATCAGAGAGTCATAATGAAGGGTTCTCGTATCTTCCAATTCAGTCCAGTAAAGACGACACTTTTAAGCAAACTACACTTGGTAAAATCACTAAATGTGCGCGACCAAATCAGTTAGAAATTAGTCCCAGTATTTTAGATCTGCAGGAGCAACTTTCTCAGTCAAATACTGATGGAACATCAGTTGAAATTACCAATAATGAACTTAAAATAACAACTGAACAGGTTGACAACGAAATGCAAAAACATTCAATTGTTCTGCAAGGAGAAACTGGAGGAGAAACAGAAAAGCAAGTAAGACAACTGAAAGAACTTAATATGCAGACAAGATCATCAAAAAGGAAAGACGAATGAATAAAAAATTGAAGATAAAAAAATTAAAAAAAACGAACTGCAATTAAAAGAAAGAGAAGTAATAAAAAATGTAAAGATGGAGAAGGCTGTGGATCATCAAATGAAAACTCTTCAGGCTCAGAAGAGTTTATGGATCATGAAGAACCAACTCATGCTAATAAAGAGAAAGCAAGAGATACGATTAAAGAAAACATAATAAAGTTTACTGATTCGAATTGGTTTTTTGGTTGCTCATCTATATGAGATTGGTGAAAAAGGAAAACTGATAGCCTTTGGTTATATGATGATACAAAAGAGCTGAGGCCTTTTCTCTCTCTCTTTCTCATGCTATCTCTCTGTCTTCTTTTCTCCTAATACTATCAGGCTCTCTTGCACCCCTGTACTAACTCCTCTAGGCCTATGATGAGCAACCCTTTACTTTTTCTCCTCAATATAGATCTGAGTAGGAGAAGTTGCTGAATAAAATAAAATAAACATTTTAGTGCATTTCTCGTCAGTGTCCACATCGAAAGACGTCTCTAATATCTATTATCTTTTATTGTCGCAATGGTATCCTGAATATTACTTTCGTGTTAAGAGATGGAATGTGTTGCAGTCTATTATATATTTTGTAAAGTGCATTCTTAGTATAACAGTGCATTTTCTGATTTCCACTGAGGAGCAGCGGCACACAAGTCAAGCATTACAACAACGACACAAAGTGGCCCTTCTGGCCTGGAACAAAGAACGTATGAACTGGACAATTGACTAGTGGAAATCAGTACTCTGGAGGGATGAGTCAAGGTTCACCTGTTCCCAGTCTGGTGACAGAGAGTGGGTATGCAGGCAACCTGGTTAACGTTTATTACCACAGTGTGTTGTAGGAAGAGCAGCGGTCCCACTCCAAACGAGCTGAATGCATCCCACACCATTTGGAGTGGGACCGCTGGTTGTTGTCTGTAGTTCTATGAAGGCAGCTCAGTACCTTGTTATTCTGGATAATCAGGTGATGCCTACACTGTGGAGGTTCTACGGAACGGACCCGTGTTACTATCAAGACAACAATGCCTCATGCTGCAGCTGTTATGGAATGGTATGAAGAGATGTTAATCGACCGCCCTGGCCTGTGCAGGATCCTGACCCCATCGAACGCCTGTGGGACGAATTGAGACGGCGAGTTAGATCCACAGTAGCGCGTCTTCGATCTGTCGCTGAACTCATTGCTGCTTTGATTGAAAAATGGAGACAAATTCCACCTGTTTGCCTGGTTCCCTCTGCAGTCCCATTTTGAAACCTCATAGGCTAATTATTTATTAGTTATATGAGGGTGCACATTTTTTGCTACTAGTTTCCTTGCTGTTAGGTTATAAATGATTTAAAGAAGAGCAGCGAAAGAATTGTGTGCTCCTCATAATAATCAGCTTCTACCTTCAAGATAGAGCAAGTGTACCGCTACCGGCTCGTTATTGTTTCTTCCTACTTACTTCAGCCAATGATCTTTTGATGATGGCTGTAAAGAATTTAGGAGGCGATTTCAAGAAGGAGTCATCATTGAGTTCTTCGAACTTCAATGCGTTAGGAAGAAGTTTTGGGGATAATATTAATGCAATCGTTGCCAGTTGTGATTGCCATTATCTGTTCATTTGAAATAAATAAAAAGTAACCTTTCATTACAACAACAGTGGCATACCTGCAAGGGGAAACATTCCATCAAGGTGTTTAGTAACGACCTCTGGCGAAACTTAATCTTGGGATGTTGGAATACATCTACAATGTACAGTCATGTTGAACTTCACATTAACACTTGAATATGTTTTAATTGGATGCCCTTGTAGGCAGCGTTTTTAAAATAAAACGTATTCCGCTTATTAAGAAGTGACGTTGTACGATCCACTGGATATGAAAGGGATTTTCTAATATTTCCCTCCCTTTTCTTGAATCCTGGAATGCATGCACAGCTTCTTCAAATCCAGGAAAAATTCACCACACTCTTACACAGTTCGTAATGTTTGACAAAAGTAGTTGGGATTTAAACGTTTTTGCCTGATATCTCAAATAAAATGAAAAAATTTTACTTTGACGCGAAAGGACTAAACATACCAGAAAGCTTAACCGGTTATGACTTTGTCCTAAATCACCAGGAAGTGATTTAGAACAAGTGATTTATAATTCAATACGCCATTTAGGTAACGGTATCCAAAACAAACGTGGAATTAATTTATTGTTAGCTAACGTCATGCATCTGCTTGAGACTTAATGTATAAGTTGTATGCATTCCACATCTTTATTCAGATAGATAATGCCTAAACGAAATATAGGTCAAAATAAATCACTTAACTCTGTTTATCATATCCCAAGAAAGGATTGAAAAAAAGGAAATATTCCTTAATTCATACAAGACTGTAATTTTTTTTGTTGTCAATTCTTTTAAGCACTACGTAACCTAAAGATTATTTTATTTTATTGTTTGCGCAGTACAAATGCACAATGTGCAGAGTGGAGGAAGAGCAAAGTGAGGTAAGAAATGACTGTATGTTGTATAAATTGCTTCTATCCGCTAGTGAATGATTTTTAAAATAATTTCAATGATGCAAGTCAGGTTTTATTACTGTATCTAACTCGTAAGCTTTAAATCATATAATGAATTATTAATGATAGTATTTATATATACATAATTAGAGTACATATATTTATGTCATTATAGATAAGCCATCTATGAGGAATGAAAGAAAGGGAGAGTTTCAGTTGAGTTCGTTCCAAAGAAGGTAAGGTATATCTAAAAATCCCTGTATTTTTTCATTCCTTACGATTTTGATTATATTTACTCAAAAAATCACCAAACTGTAATATTACATTAATTTTGAATATTAGAATATCCAGTTTTAGTTTAATTGCAACTTTATAGCTTGGGTTTTGAATTCAATTAATATTTTAAGATGTTTTAATCAAAGTTAGTTAACACAAACCATCGAAATTACTCTAATTTTCCTTATTTTCTTCAGCGTTTCAAATTGTCTGTGTACTGATAATTATGCATTTTATTGGTTAATTCATTACAAATCCAATCACGTGCCACGCTGTCGTTTGCTGTTGCACACTAATAAAGGAATAACAGACAGTGTAATCCTGGTATTATTCTTTGTAAATTCTGCTGTAACATTCTTGTAACAATCGCATTCAAGTTTAGTATGACGACGAGAATTGATTCAATAACAGAGGTTTGTGATTATTTTAACCTTTGCCAGTAAAGCGTAATACGGAACCGCTCCACGGGTGGTCTACTTTCTAACACGTTAATATCATAAGTAAAAGTTGGAAGGATTTTAAATCAGTTGTGAGCGTTAGTTTATGACTCTAAACTCATTCACACAAACCTATTATCGTCCCTCTGTCATTTCCTGGCTCGGAGATAATTTATTGACACCGTAGATTTAACGGTAGTTCCGGTTGCTGTTGAACTATTCTCTCCGAAAACAGTTTCATGTATTTGTAAGTTTTACATCTCTAATTTGGTTATTGAAAAAAGCTCGAGGTTACTAGGCCATAAAGGCAATGGTAAGTCCACCTACTCGAAAAATACACATAAATTCATGATTTGCTTTTGCTTGTTTTAATGTGACTCTTGGTGCGTTTATGATCAATCGTTTCATCTGCACTGTGAAGGTAATTATTCATAAGAGACTTAAAGTGAAAGTTATTAAATAACCTGAGTATTTAATAGATACAACTGCAGTCTGAAATTAAGGGGGAAGACGAGTTGATCACACGAGGTTAACCTAAGTGAATCTCCTGGCCTCTTGCTTTCTTTGTTAGCTTTTATGTCTGAATGAGTGCACTGTATCTATTGATTCCCCCCCCCCTTTTTTTTAAGTTTGTATCATACTTTTTAGTTTCTTATATTTTAGTTTTTCTTTTTTTGGGGGGGGGGAATAAGATTCGCTTATTCCGCATATTATTAAAGGGAGTAATCACCGCTATCCACACATAATATAGCTGCTAAAGGAAATATTAGATCATAGTAAAAAGGGGGGGGACAAGACAACAATCAGATTAAACATTTGTACCGGAACCTGCGGGTGAGGTTATGTATATTTATCTGGTCGGAATGTAAGCGAAAATTTTCTTATCTAAAATATTTTTGTCGCAACAAAAAATTAATCATTTAAAATTCATTACCAACATTCAGCGCGTGATCAGGAAAGCTTGCATCAATATTTGCGACATTTGCGCCATTAAAATCCCATAAATTTCGAATATATTTTTCCTCCTAGCATTCTGGCGATAACGGTTGTGAAGACGTAGATTAGCGGAACACAAGTGATGCGTGGGTGTACTTTGGAGATAAGTAATTTGCATGGGGGGGGGGGAAGCGAAACACAAAAATTATAGAAAATCAATCGTCACGGAGACAGGAGTGTATGTTGTGGGTACAGACGTGGTTTGCTGATGATACATCAATTAATTTCGCTCAGTAATCAGCGGCGAAAATTATTGATTAGAAGAGAAATTCAATGTTGTCAGCTTCTAATTGATCTTAGCAAAATAAAGTGGGTATTAAATTCGATTCGAAGTGGGTGAAAGCGATAGCGTCACTAAGTGTGCTTAGAAACTCGTTTAACTTCTACAAAGAAACACTGTAATAAATTGGAATTTTCATTCATTGATATTAAACGAACGGAGAAACAATTGTAAGCAGCCGCCGAGATCTGAGTACCTTCCAACACCATGATTCTGGCGCCAGTCGAGTTTTGCATTTTTTTTTCTTATTTACAAACTTCTGAACACTGTTATGTAGAGTTATATAATTATTTAAAATATTATTAGTATATTATTAGTAAGGAATAAATATTTCCTTTTCCTTTTGAACAATGTGTGATATTTAAGAGTAAGATTTAGAAAAAACAGTTTTATTTCCCTAAAATGTAAAACATTTAAATAAAAAAAAAAAACCTTTCTAACAAAATCCTAATGTAAAATGCTATATATTTTACATGTTTGAAATGCGTGATTCCGATTTTATATGCAGAATGATTGCGTGTGGTGAGAAATCTGAATGGGAACTGCAAACCTCCGTAGCCCAGCTGTAGGGGAACTTGGCATAAATCCAGGTTTAGACACTTTGATTTCCAGAAATGCATAATAAATTAAATTTTTGTGAGTTCCTTTGTTGTTTTAGGGAAACTTCTGGCAAAAAAGCAATTCACGTAGCTTACGAAGTTGCAGAAGATGAAAAAGACGAGCTTACGAATTTTTTAGATAAACGTGTAACAAGCTAAAAAGCGTGTATTTAAGGTCACAGAAATATTTAAAAATGCTTATACCTAAGGAAATATTTTTTTCCAGCGGATTTTCTGTTAGAAATCACTGATTTAAGGACTGGCAGGGAGGAAAGAAGGTCATCTAAAAACTTAAAGGAACGCTTTTTAATTTTTAGAATACAAGTTTTAATTCACGTTTTAAGTGAGCAAAGCATTAATAAAATAGAATATCTCTTTAACATCATTATAAACCTTATCAGTGATTTCAGTCAGTAAAATAAAGTGGCGGCCATCAAACTAAATGAAAATCGATATTAGAACTATCAAGTAATATAAAGTGCTAATGGATTATCAGTTATCATCGATTTTTAGACAGTTTACAATCCAAGCTTGACTAATGGTCCTTGTGTGAAGTGCAATGCACACTACACTAATATCTGCTGTGTAATCACTTAACAGTGGAGTAGGTGAGTATTCATTAACAAGAATTCCTAGAGTTTGCATTATGTTATGTTCGAAACTTAATAAAATTAAAAAATAAAAATAAAATTGAATTCTTCAGCAATAACGGAAAAAGGAGTGGCCCTCCACTGTGCCACGAACTCTCTGCGTCCTCCTCCCCCCCCCCCAATGTTTTACCAAAAAGATATTAGAATAAAATCTTCATTAGTCTTGATAATAAGTCTTCTGATCTAGATAGTGTCTCCCCCTCCCAAGACTTATGCGCTGATCTTGCATCACGCACAAAGGTTAACCATACTCATCTGACATCTACCTAACAGAAACAGCGTGGAAATTTTTATTCAGTTTGCCTGGAAAATAGAGATATCAGCCATCAAACTGTAATCCCATGCCACTTTAGTTGCTTCTCTCAAAACATGTGGTTGTTCATCTTAGTAGGCATTTGATCGGATCTTTCATTCCCCTTCCCTCCTCTTGTCATTCTTCCGACTTGTGATCTGCCTCTGCTCTTCGCCAATGGATCGTCAGTTTCCTCTGTAATCATTGGCTATCTCGTAATTAAATGACTCCTCGTCAGATTTCTCAGTTCACCTCCAGGACACGGCAGGCTTCTGCTTTAATGGCCATCTTTCACTAACCTCAAATCTGGCAAGGTTTTGTTGGTGATGGTACACTCCGTTCGTCATCTTCATTCGAAAAGAACTGGATCTTTTCGCTGCCATTCATTGGGATAAGAATGATCTGGTTAACTGTAGTGTCGCCAAGATACTTATCCCATCTTATACCCTGGAAGCAAGATCCTAGTTCACTCTTTATTGCTTTTGGTGATGTTCAGATCTTCTGCTGTGTTGTTTTTCTCTTCGAGGAATGACTCGCATTTATCTTGTCTTGGTATGATGCACCAAGTTCATGGCCTCCAGGGAATTTTACGTCCTCCTTCGTTCAAAATACCACTTCACGCCTGCATGGTTCCTAGCATTTTGTGAATACCACCTCAGCCGTGTAGTTCTTTCTACTCTACTCTAGCGTTTGCAGCAGTGCACGGGGACTGCACAATGCTAGATGAAGACTGGAGGGAGGGAGGAAGCCCGCTTAATCGATGAAACCTCTCTCGATAACTTCCCCGAGTCAATTTTTCACAGAAACACTATCTTTGCAGTGTTTCTGTGAAAATTTCTGCTACTTTCCTCTTGGCATCTACATGGGCACAAGTAGGTGCTAGTGGGCATCCGTTTGTGGTTTAGCAATACCTAATCGTATCGGCTTCTAATTAAATTCCTTTTCATTAAAGCCAATACAGTTGGAATAGATGTTCTCAAAATAATTCGCAAGTTCGCAAGGGGATTGATTATATATATGTCGACAAGTGATTCCTTTCTCTATAATTACTTGTCGATACTCTGCACTGACCTATAGGTATGTGTATATAAAATCCATAAACGATTCGCTGCCTATACCCAATATAAAAAACCTAAATCAAGTTTTCAAGAATAACACGGACTGCTACCAATATAAGGTTACACAGCTGAATAATAATTAAATTATTATTCAGCTTAAAAATAAGTAATCACACGTTTGGTTTTCTATTGTCAGCTATACACGTTTATACTGTGCCAGTAGCTTACCGGACTTATTAGACATTTTTATTACTATTTGTAGTAATAAAAATGTCTAATAATTTTAAGAGTAAATTGCAATATTTTAACAATTTAATAGTAAAACATTCAACGTTTATTTTATCACTTATTATAACTGTTTACGCTGAAGTAGCTGTAGTTATTTTAATATAACTATAAGTAATCATATCATAATTTTATAAAAACGTATGATACTTAAATGGGCAAATTTTCTTTAAATATATAACGATATATATATATATATATATATATATATATATATATATATCGAATCCATAAGCAAGAGTTCTTACTATTATAAATCAAGTATATTAATATTTTCTGAAGAGGTGGATGAAGTAGCACACAGTCAATTAATTAAACATTATTAATTAAACATATTAACAGGATAACCTTCACTTTTCAACATTGCCTACATCAGAAACGCGTGTAGTGGGAAGAGACAGGTTCAAATCCACCTGACACACATTAATATCGATTTATAAATGCGTAAAGCTATCCTTCCCAAACTATGGAAATATATACCTATGAAACAACTTAGAACACAAAAAGAGCAGTGACAAAAAAATTGTCGTTGGATAACCGAAAAAAAATATACACTGATGACAATTGTTTTCTTAAGGGTCTGTATCAGTTATCTAGGGAAAATATTACGCAGATAGTCTAACAAGTTTGAAGCGCTTTTATTCTTTGTTGCTAAAAATGTAAAGATAACATAATGTAGAGTTATTTTCAATATTAAAATGTTTTTTGAGGGTCATTTATTTCAAGCCATTACTTCTCAATGTGAACAATGTACAGATTGGTCATAATTCACTTTCCTCACAAGATAAACATTCAATATCTATATATTACCTGTTGTCCACTGTACTAATATCAGTGTCTTCTTTCAGGTCATTGTGAAAACACAGCCTAAGCAATTCAAGTGTATCAGGATAATTTCGAAAATTAATGAGGTATGTTTCCTTTACATTTATTGCTAGCATCTGTATATTTAATGGTTACGGATAAAAACAGCTTTGATGTATTCTTAACCACATTCTGTATACATAATGTATTACACTCAAGACTATGAGAACAAAAGTTGCCACAGTATGTTCCGTCATACTCTACACAGCCAAATTATTCTTACTTGGGTGGAAAAACATTAAATTGAATTTTGTTTGTTATTGACTATTCTCTATATTTTGTTTGGTTAAAACAATAAGAATAAAATAATCAAATTAAAGCATTTTTTCAGACGAAGGTGATGCAGTATATTACATTTCATTTCACAGTGAAATAGTGGATTGAAGCACCTCTCTATTGATTTAAGCTGTTTTAAAATATTCCTACACACCTATCTACACTTTCTGAATATTGCTCTACAGTAACGAATAAAATAATACACTTTTAATTGAAAGCGCCCCACTGATTTACCTGTCTTCTGTATTTATCATACCTCACCTTCAAATATCCGTGAAAATAAGGACGCAGAGCTAGTAATTACAGATATGAACCTGATTAGTGATCTTCAGGAAACATAAATCCAGTGAGCTCATTTTTAATTTATTTAGTCTTGCCTGCAGCAGTATTGATATAACTAAGAGGAGAACCTTTTGGGAAATAAATCAATCTTACTCATGAAATCGAAATGCCTACGAATGAAAATTTGTCAATTCTTCACCAGGTTTCTTTTAAGATGCATACTTTGGCGCGTTTCTTGATGGGAGATGATGATTATATCACATCTTATGTCACTGTTACCACGATCCCTATTTATCAAGTAAAATAATTTTAGACGACGCCTAGTATTACTTGTTTATAGGTTTTTAAAAAAAAATTGTAATTTCCCAATACGGAGTACTTCTTTTTTAAGATAATTCAAAGGAATAAAGCTAAATGAACATCTGGCCTAGAATGTTTACTAGATTAAGTCCTCCTCAGTAACAAAAGTTTCCAATTCCTCAGTTTGATGCGGTCTCATCTTTAGCTTAATCGATTGTTCATAGTATGAATTTATATACAGAGTTTATGAGAAATATTGAAAAAATGTATGAATTAATATTAAGGAATTCGATATTTTTCCCGTATTATAAAATAATTCGGCCTGTTTGAGTAGGGCAAATGTGTCATTAATCTTATTTTTCCATGGCAATAAATTCTGCTTGCTTGTATCAGGCGTAATACCTATATTTTTGCAGTTATCATCATGATGTTGTAAATAAATGGACATAAATGATTGCTTTATGCACGCTTAGGCTTTACTTTAGAAAAGCTGCCTATTATCTGTGATCTTGTGATAATATGTGAAAATAAGCTTCATTATTGTACTTTATGGTTTAACTACCCCCCCCCCCCTTCATCAAATGGAAACTGGCCAGAAGAACTTATTCAATTAGTTGGCTAAAGCCGTTATTCAAGGAGGCGTTCTACATATAGTGTTCAAATTTTATCATCACTCCTATTATTTCTGAATCGGCCTTGCGACTCCGCCAGGAGGCATTCGTAACAATTACATTGAAAGCCACTTTGTATGATACTGGAGGTGTGTGACTTACCAATCATTCTAAGTTGCTGATTGGACAACGTAAGTGATGTAACAGAGTTCAAAAATGCATGATTGTAGGGAACCTGTTGAGAGGGAGCAGTATTCAATGTCCAGTAACTGACAAACGGTTTAGAACAACTGATGTTCGTGGTTGTCCAACCTTGTGCAAGTCCATAAATTAAAAACTAGAACTTTTGACCATAGATTTTTAACAAGGGAACGAATGGCAGTATTTCACAGACCACAATCCATAGTACCCTTCTGCATATTGAACTCCTAAGTAACTGCCTAGTCAAGGTACTTCTGTTTACATCTAATCATGTACGACTACTGTTTGCATCTAAGAGACATCATCAAACCATTACTGGTTGAAAAAAATAAAGTTGGCTTTTCAGATATATCTCCTTTTCCCACCTTGTCATGTGTACAGAGGTAAAGAGTTAAGTAAAAATTGGCAGGAGATGGAAGATTATGGTTTGGCCGATTTTTTCCTGGGAATGGCATGGAGCCTTATATCCTTAGGTCGTACCCCGAATGCTACAAAGTACCTGACCACTGTAAGTGATCAGGTATTATCCATTCAGATAGCACAGGAGTATATTTCAGAAAGATAACACTCTGATATCATTGGGCTTATGTGCACAGAGAATTTGGCAGATGAGTCCTCCACCCAAAGAAACAGGGTCTGAGAACAGAGAGCATAGTGGTCATAATATTTTGACTGGATAGTGTATGTTCATAAAGAACATAACGAACTCAGTTTCGTTGTTGTGACAACCTTGCTCTTATTAAATAATCATATATTATTAATTCTTTCACTTTACTGACGAATCGTAAGAGTCAGTTCAGCCTTTCTTTTTGTTAAATTTTCCCCCTTTATAGTTCGCTTGTCAAAGTCGCAATTATCTTCAATCTGTATTACTAGGGACATATAAGAGTAGTGAAAACTATCATTTCATATTCCTCGTAGGAAACATGTTTTGTAATCATAGCATATAAATGTGGCCTAAACCAAGTTAGAAACGGGAAATAGACACGTAATAAGCAAAGAAAATCTTAGGGCACATCCTGTCCTTAGGTTTTAGTGTACTCTATAATTTTTTACCAACGCGATTATCTTTCGCAAGAGTGTTAGTGGTAGAATTTGAGAAAGACAAAACAGAATGAATTAGTAATTGATTCATCTTTATTACATATCTATTCATTGACGAAAAATAACATTAGGAAAATAAATTAATAGCGCGACATACCCTCAAAGGAAGACCTTTGGTTTGGATTTACCATTGATGTTATCGACCATAAACCTCATACCACAGTACGCAATAAAAAATAATAATAAAATAAAAAAATTATCCCATAATTATCTGGCATTTGGCATTGACTGAGACAAAACTGCTTCCAAAATTTTGTTAGTCGTATAAATTTGAAAGTCTGTAACTAGCTTATTTTGTTATCATTAGATGTACGAAGTGGTCAGTAAAAGTTGCTCCTATTTTTATCGCACAAAACAACACTTGGCCTTTCTTAAGTTGTTACGTTTGGCATTAGAAGATGTTAGAATCAAATGTAGAAAAGCCTGAATACCTGACAAGTCAGTCTGATTCAGTGTAAACTCATTGATGTTGAAAGTGAGATTTAGTGGCTGTTGGTTTCCGAATCAATTTTCTTTCTCCCCAGGATCCTCTTAGTGGAAAGATTCATATGGTCGTGACAAGTGTCATGACAATAGTACCCTTGGAGAATTAGATGAGGAGAAAATATCATGATACATCTCCAGTCAACATTTTAAAACCATACCTGAACCTCATCTTTAGTGAATATATTTGTACTAATTATTTCACATGAATGGAATTTTCTATTAGTTTCATAAAATAAAAGGCAGTTTTTTATTTTAAATAAGACTTTATTAAGATCATAATTAAAATTGTTAATATATTTAAACTTTTTTTTATAGTTTGTAAGAAAATTTAGACCTGCCTAAAAACAGTGCTACTGTTTTTATCGTTAATTTTGACATAAATATATATCTTTTAATATAGGAGTAGGAATATTTGAATGAATATTAAAATATTTTAATATGATCCAGTTATATAGATAGATAGATTACAATAACCTTAGAAAAAATAACGCTGTAACCAACAACAAAGTCAAAATAAGTTTGAGAACAACCTTTTGAATGAAGTGCATTGATAAACATCTCTTTAAAGCAGAGGATGACTATTCTAAATTTCTTTCGCTAAAATAGAGTTCCTCATTCAAGGAGAAGAAGAGAGAAAATTCTTTAATGAAATGCAGAAGTCTTCAAAGAGATTTCTGAATTGAATCAATTAGTATAAAGGTTGTGGGTGTTCCGAGTTGCGTTAAACAATCATCTACTAAAGAGAAATTGGAGTCTCTTTATTAACCACTAATGAATTTCATAGTTACAATCAGAGGTTGGAAAGTAACTTTTAAAGGAAAAAATTGCCTTCTCATTGATAATGAGGTGTACTGTTTTTCTGATTCTTATAAAGGAAGCGAGATAAAGTCCAAAACCATTAGTAAGTCATTAAGGATCAATGAAGATGTCATTTTAGCTTAATAGTCCTAGCGCGTATTGTTTCTAGTAATTTCTTTTTCAGAAATTAACACACTGTTAATTTAAGGTAAACGAATATCTTGAATTCTTTTAAGTCTGTTACTAGCTTATTTTGTTATCATTAGATGTACGAAGTGGTCAGTAAAAGTTGCTCCTATCTTTATCGCAAAAACAACACTTGGCCTTTCTTAAGTTGTTACGTTTGGCATTAGAAGGTGTCAGAAATCAAATGTCGAAAAGTATTTATGTTTTATATACCTTAAACGAATATTTATATATAATATTCGTTTACATGCAAACGAATATATTGATAGTTTATAATAAAACTCGTTTTGTTTGCTTTTCGTATTGCTGATTGATCGCATGTTTCAGTTTGTGCCCTAATGGTTTAGGAACCTTCTGACTTTTCCGTGTTTCATCTTTTGACTTTGAATCGAATTTTCTCTGTGTGTGTGTATGTGTGTACGCCATTATTTACCTTAGACATTCTAGCAATTTGTATTCATCCCAAATTATAAGAAACCTATAAATTGAAGTGGTTTTTATGTTTATTTCATTATAATGTCAATATCCCGGAGACTACGTCATCCGTCACTTGTATATATGTAATGTAAAACTGAGTACTTACTTCGTTAGTCTTTTGTATTTCGCCTAGTAATTATCTTCACCCAATAAATAAAAACTATAATGTTATTTAAAAGCGTTTCAATAGTGTTACTGGTTGTTGACCCTTGACTAAGGATTGTTTTAAACGAACTGCTCTTTTTTTTATGTCTGCCTACGACGAAATTTACCCGTTGAAAGTTTCGAAATCCCTTTAAAACAGTTTAACAGCCTGAGGGACTCACTTCAATTCCTCTCAGTGGATTGTTTTTTATTAGGCATAGATGTGCCAATAGGGAGCAGAAAAACAAAACCCTAAAAGTTTAACCTTCAGAAGATACCAATCAAGGGAGAGAACCGTTAGAACTGTATTAGCTTGTTCTAATCGTCAATGCTTCAGAATAGAACGATATATTTTTTTTAATATTCGTCACCCCGCACTTGACGGATATATGTTAATACATTTCAAAAGTCCCTTCCTAAACACACACACACACACGCGCGCGCGCGCGCGCACTCTACCATTAGAATCGGTAGCATTTTCTTTGTATGGTTTCGTTATGAGATAAATACAGCCCAGTATTTAAAATCTTGGAAACTGTAATTTCTAAGTAAATTATTTAATTTACTTAGAAAATCGGCACTTTTTGAGCAAGTTGTCGCGCAATAAGAATTATTCTCTTAATTGTTTGAAATAAGAGGCAATCTGGCAGTATAATCCATTTTATAAGTAAACGTATGTGCTAAACAGGAATACTGATACGAATCTGCTTAGTGACCTTCAGAAACAAACATCCAGTTAGTCGACTTTTGATTTTTTTTGACTTGACTTTCTTAATATAACTAAGAGGAGACCTTTTGGGAAATAAATCCTATCCTATTTTAAATGCATAAACTTTGGCTGATTTTTTGTGGGAGATGAAGATTACATTACATCTAATATGTCACTATTACCACGAGCCTTATTTATTAGATGAAATCATTTCTAGGCAACGCCCAATATTACTCGTGTATCGCTTTCTAATGGCAGGAGGATAATAGGAAATAAAGTGGAGATAAGTGGCTGGTATTAAGGGATTTGTATGATACTTTGTAGCAGTTATGTTCGTTGGAAAAATGAAATGTCTATCTTTTCGTTTTTGCTCCCTTAAATCTTGTATGCCATGTTCATTATTTCGGATTTTAAGCCTTATATTTTCTCATAATTTCGCCCATGTTTTCACTATAGTCGCTTCTTAGGAACAACTGTTCAAATTATATCCCAGAATGCTAAGAACCTTTATAAGAAACTGAAGATGAATTAACCAATTTCATAAGGAAATAGAATGTCTTTATTTCAATGAACATGAAAATGAGACATTGTCCTATAAACAACCATTTATTTTCTTTTACCATTTCTTACTAAATCTTTTTTTTTTCTTTTATGAACCCGAAAATATAAGGGTAAATTCTAACTGCCTCTCTTCCTATTATTGTAATTCATTTATAACCCATATTATGCAGGCAATTCCATTAAAGCAAGCTACGGAACTTCAGATATTTTTATGTTCTCATTTCATTAGTATTTTCAGGCTACTTATGTGTTCTTCTTGTACGCATTATTGCCTTGGGATTAATAGCAAACTTTTATGTGAGACTAGTTCAGAAAGTGAGATAAAATGTTTGTTTAATAATGATTTGGTTGTCTCTAAAGTGCTGTTTTCATGTCCGTTAGTGTCTTAGTATCATTCTTCATTGAACCTGCTGGGAAAGCAAAAAGTGATAGAAAGTGACAATAACATCGCTAGTGATCCATTTAAGTTAGTAATGTGTAATTTAAGAGGCAACATTCCCATTGTTTTCTCGGTTTTGAATCCACTTAGGTGTCATTAAGACATATCACGTCTGATCACCGCATTACATAAATTAAGAAAGGAGAAAGCTTGTAAATGGGAGCTTGCTGTACATTTCGATAATTTCAAAATGACTGTCGGATTAACTGAAGTTTAGAAAGGGATATCTCTCCACTCCTATTTTGTCAACCAAAAACACGAGTGCTATATATTTATCGTGCATCAGTGTTATGCGTAAAGAATTATCTTAAAATACATTATATTCTTATCGTCAGAAAAAAACTACTGCGTTAATATATTTGATTCTGTATACTACAGTCTTCTACAAATATTATCTAGCCTTCGAGCAACACGTTTCCAACAATATACGCCAATAGCAGGATTAAAAATTAAAACAAAAAAAGCAGATATACAGACACTCTGTAATCCTCGTCTTTTATATATTTTCATATTACGGTAGCGCATAGCGAAGATCGTAAACATTTTGTCGGCCAGTCTAATTATATCGTTTATTTCACTTATAAGCTTTGGAATTGGTACACTAGGTTTGCTTTCTTTAAACTATTTCCATAATTCGTAGTAAATTCTTCATCGTGCAATTCTCTTCTAACTCCTTCACCCCCAATTAAAGTAGCATTAATGTGGCAACGATGTACCGTTAATGGAATGCCATCTGCCGGCAATTTGGACTATAAAGAGAGAAGAGGAAATAAGAGAAAACTTATCTACATAGAAAATCCGTTATGGTGAGATCCAAAATTCAGGTCGAAGTAGGAAATCTGAAATTTCTTATAAGAAACCAAATTTTATTGTTTCGATGGTGTTATTTTGTAGAACGGCGAATGGAAGAAGAGCAAATCTGTGTGTTTCCAGTTCATGGCGATTTGAAATTGAGAGTGACTTTAGTCAAAAATGGAAGCTTTGAATTACCATGGAGACCCTTTGAAGAAATGCTTAGACTGTTGCAGGACACAAAAACTATTTTCAACAGTAAATTAACCAGCTGGCAAATAATAAGTGACATAGTGGCTATCGAAAATGAAATTGTCAAGTATATCGCATACCGCATTACACTAAGACTAAATTACACAAGGTTGTAGTCGCTGTCAGTTGGAGCTACTATATATTTAATTTATGCTTCTCGTTCGTTATTATGACAAAATGACAGCCGGGAATAAAAAGGATAATCAGAATTCGTGAATGGCATCATTGATAAAGTGTGCCTATGAGTTTGCTGCTGGCAAACTCGTGACTAAATAAAACAAACAGATCTCTCAGATTTGAATGGTTCAAAAATTTATTCATAAAACATTAACTCACATAAAGAAATTGCATACATTCTTTATTTTATAATCACAGAGCAGAGTGTTATTGGCTTGAGTTAAAATGCTTCGGAATGAATTCAAATAAGGCTCATAAGCAGGTTTTTTATTCCATACCATATTTTGCTTTTCGATATCATCCGGAGACAGAACTTCGACTTTGAATCTTAAAAAAACGAATCAATGTTTGAGTTCTGTTCATTTTAAAATCTCAGAGGTTTCTTTTGGTATTTTTTTCTATTTTGAAGCAAAACTTATTGCATATGCTCTTTTCTTTCAAGAATGCCATTTTTCGATGGAGTTTCATTTTAGTTCGCCGAAGCAACGATTGCTATGATTGTAGTATGTTTGTAAGATGCATAGTTTTCCAGACAGTCTGCCTATTTGTCAAGGTAATAGTTCAGCGGAGAAGAGGGAAAAATCCTTATCTTGAGACTTCCACCGAGGATTAATTTGCGAACAGCTCAATAACATCACTTATTATTATTAGAGAAAAATCTTGCATTCTCCCCCTCCCCCGTAGTTAGTAAAATACGAAAGTGAGCGTTGACACGCATACACAAAACTAGCTGTATGAGCAACATTGCAGTTGTGCAACGAAGACTGGTCTCATATGTATTCAGGAAATGAGACAGTAAAAACATCCCTCTTTCCAAATCGAGTTTTAATCCCATTGTAGCATACCTATAGTAGGTGAATTTCATAGTCTGGCGGGAGACCGCTATTCTCTTTAAATACTAGTGTCTTCAATAAAATTCTTTTCCAGCCACCTAACTAATGCGTTAGGTTTTGTAGCTTTAATGGGTAGGATGCAGAGTCGACACATATGACCGATTTAGCATCAACTGTAATTTCAACCTAATTAGGTACGCTTCAGCTGCATAACTATAGTAGGTTGTTTTTCGTATTTGTTTTCGCTTAATCTAGGATGACAGATCGAGTATCAGTTATGATCGAATTACAAATTCGGGATTTCAAAATATTTTTCGCATAGTATTCCAGAAAAAAATTAGTTATGTCAGGCAAAAACAAAGTGCTATTTCAAACTAAACGAAAATTTACAGCTGAAGTATTTTTCCTACATTGAAGTAGGGTAGGGAGGAGAAACATAGAATGTTACAAGTAATCTCGCTGATAAGAGGAAAACAATATAAACATCTGTGAGCGATCATTAATTATACAAAATTAACGAAATTTTGTGATATTTCATTACTTTCAAGGTCTATACCAATACAGTTTCATTTATCACAAATCATGACATGACTAACGAGGAAGCATCAGAGTATTATTTTGCCTAGTTTCATATAGAAACCTTTCAAATGCCGACTGAATAACTTGAAAGAAAATGCGAAATTTTCTTTCAAGTTATTCAGTCAGAATTATTGATTTTAGGAAAAATAACTTGGAATGATAAATAGCGATACACTATAAAAAGTACAAATGATGAAATGTGAATTTATATGCTTAAACACATCGAATTATTAATGAAATAATAAAAAAAACTCGAAACTCAACAATTTCATTATAATAACTTACAAATAATATTCAAATTAATCTCTTGTCTACTTATTTGTAAGGCTGACATTTCATAGTTACTTGGACCTATTTCTTATGAATAATTTAAAATCATAAAGCATCTCGTTTCTGCATGAAACAAAAAAATTGGCCTAATATCAATTCATTGATAACAGAAAATTGACGTAAGCCAAATGTTGAAGACTTTTCAGAATGTGTAGCAGCAAGTCTCATAACATATTTGCAATTAGAGTTCAACTGGCACCAATTCACATCTGAAAGTCAATTTTGTTGCAAATTTGACACACATGACTGAAAAACAGATTCGTTATTTCTAAAGCATTTAAAACAAGATTTACCTTTTATCTGCTTGAATGACTTCTATCCTTTAATATGAGAACCACAGTTAATACGCGCATCCTTGAAGGATGAGGAACAAGAAAAAAAAAACCGAAAACAAGCTTGTTTTCAGTTGGTTTGTTTTTTGAATCAGTTAGATTAAAATGCTTAATGTAAAAAAATACAAATAATTTTAGTTTATGTTGGATTAAAGGAACTTTTAGAAATTATTTCAAGTCTTTCACTTCTGTGAAAGTCTTTATATGCCTTACAGCTTCATCAGCGAAGCAAACTTAAATTGGTATCAAATTTAACTCATGATTTCAAGTTAAACTGGATTTCGCCAAGTTAAATGCTTCCATTTATCATGACTATATTCCTTTATCGATCACCCATACAAAAGTTGAGGTGGTTTGATATTCTGCGTCATCGTTTGCATCCTTGTACACTAGTAATATCTTCATTAGCACCACATGACTGCATCTAGCTCAAAATATAAACAATTAAACCTGCTTAAAAAACATTTCTGAATTATTTTCTAAGTTTCTACTTTCTGCGATCTTCCAGGAATGCATGAGGCAATTTATTTGCGCCTATGAATATATTGAATTTCAATTCCTGCACTGAGCAGTTATGAAAATAAAATAAAAATAACATTCGTATAGTATGACCATTCAGAAGTCATCATAAAATGGCAAGAGCCTCAATGTGTGTGAAGCGTAACGGTGTTAAGGCGTGGATGCTACCAGACATCATTTGTTAAGAACCCGATACATCCTTTCCCATGCCTAGAAATATCTTGTTAAAAACAGTAATGACCTTACACGTAAATCGTTACAAGAGAAGGAAAAACCGCAACGAAAAAGCGGTAGTACAGGAACGTTATCTGCTAAAGGTTTTTGGTAATTTCCATAGGCTGTAATTTAGTATTACTTAGTAAAAATATGTCTGTAAGGGTGCAATTTTCACTGTCAGCAATATGCTAAAGCAATTAAGTGCTATAGCATGAAACTCGTCTGAGAATTATTACTTGTTACCCTGCATAGTTTGCTTTTGAGGAAGTCAAGTTAATGAGGTAATTCTATCCGTAATAAAAGGCGAAATAAGAATAAATGTATAATAGTCACTTTCACACCTTTTTATTCTTCTCTTAGAGGAGAAAATTTATATAAAAACATGAAAAAATCGCTAAAAATATTTTATCCTGTTGACATATTTTGGTGAAACCTAATTTAAGGCAGTGCTTTCTAATTAATTACGTTAGACGAAGAGATTAACTATTGACATAGCTCAGTCCTCTGTAGTAAGAGAATGAACATCAAACCCAGAATGCTTCCTTATATATTTCGTGCAAGCATGCGTTGCCAGATATTAAATCAACAATGTGTGTCTCCATAGCAAGACACAACGGATGGAATTGTCTGTGACAATTACATGTACGACTTCATCTTGGAAGTAGATGAAAAATGAGACTATATCAAACTTAGTTTCACTGATAGAAGAGAAATGCATATACTAAAATTGTGAAGACTCCCGAAAATATGGATTTTTTTTTTATTCTTGTTTATACTAGAAAAATTGTCATTGCACTAAAGGTGTGCTTAACGTTTCGTATTCAACCACGGAATGCATTTTAGTACCATAAATGCATTATGTTTGCTTACGCAAACAAGGTCTTTACATTTAAGGCAGCGAAGAACATTTGAAAGGTCTAAAAAGTATTTTTTAGACCTTTCATTTTATTGAAGAAAAAATGAACGAGTTTGAGAACAGGAACCAAACCTTGGAGATTCACTGGCAAGCCTTGAAGAAAACCCTGATTGATTCAGCCAGAGAGGAATGTGGTGAGGTTGTCTGCAAGGATAGAAAAATCAGAACTCCATGGTGGACACAGAAAGTTAAAGAGGCAGTGAAGGAAAAAAAGAAGAAAGCATATCAAACGTTCCTGGCAAATAAGTCAGCTTTTGCTCTTAGAGAATACAGGGACAAATGTAAGAAAGCGAAACACTGTGTAAAACTAGCTAAACAAAAGTCATGGAAAGACTTTGGCAAGAACATAGGAAATAAATATCACGAAGGTGGTAAGATATTCTGGAGGTTGTTGAAGAAGCTTAGAAATGGGGGAAAGAGTGCTGTAAAAGGAGTTAGAGATGACACAATTTATATGAAAACAGGAGAAAAAGATTTTCTTGAAGTACGGAGTAATTACTTCGAAAAAGTGCTAAATGAAACAAGCAGTGATAGCACAATGGTAAAAAACAAACACTCAACAGGCATACAGTCAGGAATGCATATCCATACTTGAAGTAGAAAAAGCCATCAAAGGCTTGAAATGTGGAAAGGCAACAGGAATAGATGATATTCGACCAGAAATGCTGAAGTATGGTGGTATAAAAGTCTTACAGTGGCTGCACTGCATAGTTCAGAAAGCCTGGACAGAGGGACGAATTCCCGATGATTGGAGTAGAGCTCTCATAGTACCCATATATAAAAAGAGAAATAAGACTGAATGTGAGAATTACAGAGGTATTTCCCTACTGAGTGTTCCTGGCAAGATCTATGCAAGTATACTTGAGAAACGGTTGAGAAGAATTGTGGAAGAAAGGCTTGGTGAAGAACAAGCTGGATTCAGGCCAAATAGAGGCTGTCAGGATCAGATCTTCACTTTACGACAAATAGTCGAGAAAGCATGGGAATATAACAAAGATCTGAATTTAAGTTTTGTCGATTTGGAAAAGGCATATGACAAGGTGCCAAGAGAGAAGCTATTCAATATGCTACAGTTATATGGTGTTTGGGCATTATATCAAGCAATACTTAGTCTGTATTTGAGTTGTAAGTCGGCAGTTAGAAAAGGAAGGATATACAGGAAGATGGTTTAAAGTTAAATCTGGTGTGAGACAAGGATGTACATTATCCCCTCTGTTATTCATTATCTATATGGATCACATTATGAAGGAAAGTGGTATTAAACATGATATCAGAATTGGAGATGTTAATTTCAGCTCTTTGCTTTATGCGGACGATGTTATACTTCTGAATAAATCCGCTACAAGTTTGCAAGATTCCCTGACTAAATTGAATAATTGTTGTAATAGATATGGTATGAAGGTCAGTATTAAAAAGACAAAGACAATAAAAATAGGTAGAATTGTTGAAAATGTCAATTGTATTGTGAACGGGGAACCTATGGAACAAGTAAAACATTTCAGCTACTTAGGCACAATTTTTAGTGAAGATGGTAAATTAAATATGGAAATAGACAACAGATTCAACAAAGCTGGTATGGTAGGAAGTCAATTGAATAAATTCATATGGAATAAGAGAGAAAATAGCCAAAACACTAAATTAGCTGTATACAAGACAGTATTCAAACCAATTTTAACTTATGGCTCTGAGAGCTGGGTCAGAAGTAAAACACTTGACCAAAGAGTAGAGACCACAGATATGAGTGTCCTGAGAAAGATTAGAGGCATGAACAGGTGGCATCAATGGCAATACCTTATTAAAAATGAGGATATTAGGAAAGAACTTGACGTTCTCGGCATCCAGAAATGCATTAGCAGAGCCAATCTCAGGTGGTATGGTCACTTGAACAGAATGGGCGAGGAAAGATTAGCAAAACAAGTGTTCTCTGCCAGGTCGGCAGGAAAACGAAAATCCACTTATATCTTGGTCTTCCTCTGGAAGACCAAGATATGTGGATTGATACAGTACAATATGCTTTAGACGATGGAAATATAAGATCTGATAATGATAATATTGGAGTCTTGACAAGTAAAAGACTGATTTGGAGGAAAATTGTAGATGGAAGTTAGTAATGATGTAAATTTTTCAAGTAGTACTATCATATCCTGTACACCCCTTAAGGGTACATGACAGGAATTTGATGATGAAAAAGTATTTTTCAGAAAAATGCAGAAAACAGGGAAAAGGAGTTCAGAACAAAACATTCACTTTTTTTTTTCACAAAGATTAATAACACATAAGCCAAAAATATAAAAATCAAAAATATTATAACTTCGTACGTGGTAGAACCTCCTTGGCAAAATTAGTTTTGAAGTTCCACCTCCTTGATTGGAGAAGCCTAGAATCCTGTTTTGGATACGAAGCACATTTTTGAGGACATACGGAGGTGAAGATTTTTTCATTAGAACCAGGGTTTTTATCCTACAACACTGGCCAGAAAAAAACGCCGCGTAATATACAGACATAGGAGGCTGTCGGAATAAGGATTAACCATCCACTTTCTTTCGATCTGGTTTCGAAAGCCTGTAAGAGTAAAAAGGATAGATAGCATATGATCACCATTGAATTACAATGTAAAAAAAAGCATATTCTTTGTCAGGTGGTATTTTCATAGGTTGTTTAGAAAAGGATGTTCATTAGAAACATCGATATTTTAAAATCAGAACAGAGAGGCAGGATGCTAATGTTTTCAATATAACTAGGACATCCCAGTGGGCTTTACTACAGTGTGGACATCGTCAGTTTCAATTATAAAAAAGCTTGTCCTAAAACTGAAATTAATAAAAACTTAACTCCTTATTTTACGATAAAATCGAATAAAAAGGCTCATATTTTCTAGAACATTTCTCTGTAATTTACAGATCGGGATGTAGTTACAATCTATTGATATATTACAATAAGAAAATCTAAACTAAATTCAAAACTTCGTATTCAGAGAAAATCATCCATCAGTTATTCATGTAGAAGTAGTTCTAATAAATAGTTCTAATACACGTGAACAATGAACATTAATTTTCTTTAACTCAAAGGAGCTTACGATAGCACAAACTATTAAATAAATATAAACATAACCTGCATCAATCTGTTTAAAATGTCCGCATTTTTATATAAAGTAATGCGAATATAATAACGATAATTTAGCCAAAATCGATGGATATCTTCGAGCAGTGAATACTCTTTTGTGCTGATACTCAACAGCTTGCTGTAGACATTAGAAGAGAAAATGCAAAAAAAAAAAAAAAAACAGTGGAGGCTGACAAATATCACTCCCAAATTCTCCATAAGAAGGAAAAAAAAAAGAAAAGGACTGGCTTTCATTTCTTCTTCTTTCCATCATTCTATGCAGAAGTAGTTTCTTGCAAAGGCCTCCATTTTTAGCTCAATCACCCTGGGGGGTTCTCTTATGACTGCATGCGAAACGATTTGGAAATAAAGCAGAAATACTGGGTTAACTGTCTCGGCCTCTTTAGATGATCGTTTGGAGAGAGAAAGCAGTTATTGTTTCAAAGATGACATTGCCGAAAAAAAAGGTGTGGAGAGTAGTGACATTTCGAAGTGATTGTCAGTTTATCTTAAGATACTTATTTAAAAAAATTGGAATCTTCATCTTAATTAAAGCAAGTAAGGAAATGATGCAGTCATTAAAACGTTCATTTTGCAAGGATATTCTTCTATAGAGAGAGATCTTTAAATACAACAGTCATTGAACGTAATCTACGGTTTTGTGTATCGTAGATAGAATTTTATGTTTGCCTAATCAATAAATAATCCGATTGATATGACTCCACAAATTTTAATACTGATTCTAAGTAGAAAGATGATAAATAATTTCGAATTATTCTGTCAATAAAAAATTTAATAAAAACAATTAAAGCGTTCGATCAATGAGGAACGAACCTAGGACTAAGTTAGTAGCTAGTTCCACTCACAAGCGATTCTTTAACTTTTTTTATTTGTAATACAGATTCTGGTTGAATAATTGAAAACATCATTGAATACTTCTATTGGCTGGTATAGTAAAAATAATGAAATTAGTAAAAGTAATGAAATATTTATGAATTCTTGTCTGTTGGTCTGCTTCACTGAATGGAAATAGTTTCCAAGACCTAAAACGCCTCACTCGCGTATGAGACAAGTAAAATCGCCTTGAGATGAAAATCCTTAGGAAAGATTTTCGCATCCCAGAAAGGATTTTAACCGAACCTTTTGCACACTTAATGTACTAATGTGGTTATGTGTTGTTGATAGCCTGGAATGGAAAATCCCAGATTTTACGACACTGCCTGAGCCACGGATATGCCTAATAAGATGGTGGAGAACCTTATATTAGGTGTTAGAATTTTAAAAAAAGAAATAATGATGTCACTTTGGAACTATATTAATTAATGACATCGAAATAATTACATCAAGAAAATATGTCCACTCATGGAAAGTTTGGAAAGCTTTTGTTTCTTTTCATAGAAAGAACTGCTGATACACCTCATGTAGATAATAAGTGAGCATTGTTGCTCAACTCCGATTCTTGGCAGGGTTGAGAAGCAATAGTTATTGAAGACAGGATTATGTGTTGACATTTCACTTCTAAGATTAGGAAAGCATACTAACATACCGTACCACTCAAGAACTAATAGCAGTATTTAATTTGTCCTGAGAGGAAATGCTTCTTGAAATGTCACTTGGCCCGAAGATTAAACCTAAGTCCTATTGAGGATAGGGAACTTTACATTTGTTAAGCGAATTAATAATTGTGCATTTGATATTGAAAGACTAATTAGAAATTACTTATTCTGTTATAAGCGGAGAAGCAAAACTTCGGAAAAGAGTAAATTTTAATTTCAATCATCTTCGAGACCAACCCTTAATATTAAAAATGCAATTTCCTTCCAAGAAAATATAATACTAAAATGTATTTCGCCTGCCTGGTTGGCCGAGTGGTTAGCGTATCCGCTCTCCAACGAAAAAGCTGCGGGATCGAATCTCGCCATGGGCATGGATGTTTGTGATTGTGAAAATATTAGTGGTGGTGAGCGGTAGATGGCGTTGGTGGATTAAGTGGTCGAGATGGCGAGTTGTGGATTGGTCTCCCTCCCTCGATGAGTCTTTGGACTCCCTGGAGGTGTCATGTATTAATAATAATAATAATAATGCAATAATAATATTCATATCAAATTAGATTATTCCAATAAGAGTACTGCAGACTTACAGAAATAAGATCTTTAATTTTAAACTGAACACATGAACACATTTGTTCATGTGTTTTTTAATCTGGAAATATAATCTTCAATATATGGGCTAGGCTTTGTATTTCCTAATGCTCTATACTGGATTTACCCACATTTTACCACGTAAAAGCTGAAGATAAATGAGACTGCTAACGCTAGACTGAGTTCAGGAAATATGCATTCTTAAGCAACGTTGATAAAGATTCTTATCGCATTCGTATCTTAAAATTGGGTTCGTAAAGTTTTAATTTTGTATTTTGATTTGCTAAATATAAAATCAAAGAATATGTTCTATTCTTTATATATATATATATATATATATATATATATATATATATATATAATTGACTATATATATATATATATATAATTGACTATATATATATATATATATAATTGACTATATATATATATATATATAATTGACTATATATATATATATATATATAATTGACTATATATATATATATATATATAATTGACTATATATATATATATATATATAATTGACTATATATATATATATATATATAATTGACTATATATATATATATATATATAATTGACTATATATATATATATATATATAATTGACTATATATATATATATATATATATATAATTGACTATATATATATATATATATAATTGACTATATATATATATATATATATATAATTGACTATATATATATATATATATATATAATTGACTATATATATATATATATATATAATTGACTATATATATATATATATATATAATTGACTATATATATATATATATATATAATTGACTATATATATATATATATATAATTGACTATATATATATATATATATAATTGACTATATATATATATATATATAATTGACTATATATATATATATATATAATTGACTATATATATATATATATATATATATAATTGACTATATATATATATATATATATATATAATTGACTATATATATATATATATATATATATAATTGACTATATATATATATATATATATAATTGACTATATATATATATATATATATAATTGACTATATATATATATATATATAATTGACTATATATATATATATATATATATAATTGACTATATATATATATATATATATATAATTGACTATATATATATAATTGACTATATATATATAATTGACTATATATATATATATATATATATAATTGACTATATATATATAATTGACTATATATATATAATTGACTATATATATATATATATATATATAATTGACTATATATATATAATTGACTATATATATATATATATATATATAATTGACTATATATATATAATTGACTATATATATATATATATATATATAATTGACTATATATATATAATTGACTATATATATATATATATATATATAATTGACTATATATATATAATTGACTATATATATATATATATATAATTGACTATATATATATATATATATAATTGACTATATATATATATATATATATATAATTGACTATATATATATATATATATATATAATTGACTATATATATATATATATATATATATAATTGACTATATATATAATTGACTATATATATATATATATATATATATAATTGACTATATATATAATTGACTATATATATATATATATATATAATTGACTATATATATATATATATATATATAATTGACTATATATATATATATATATATATAATTGACTATATATATATATATAATTGACTATATATATATATATAATTGACTATATATATATATATAATTGACTATATATATATATATATATATAATTGACTATATATATATATATATATATAATTGACTATATATATATATATATATAATTGACTATATATATATATATAATTGACTATATATATATATATAATTGACTATATATATATATATAATTGACTATATATATATATATATATATAATTGACTATATATATATATATATATATAATTGACTATATATATATATATATATATAATTGACTATATATATATATATATATATAATTGACTATATATATATATATATATAATTGACTATATATATATATATATATATATAATTGACTATATATATATATATATATATAATTGACTATATATATATATATATATATAATTGACTATATATATATATATATATATAATTGACTATATATATATATATATATATAATTGACTATATATATATATAATTGACTATATACAGGGTGTTCGGGATAAATTTGACGTATTTATAATTAATTATATTTTTCCGTAAGTTACATGTATTAACACACACTTCTCTTCATTTAAAAGTTTGGACCCTTCTTCATTCATATACAAGATGTCAGAAAGGATGGATAGCTGGAACCCACCTGAATCATGGAAGAGAATAACTTGTATCATGATGATTCGTGCCCGCCATCAAAATAAGGATATTACGACTGCTGCCCAATGCTCCCTGAATACAGTAAAAACAATCAGGCATGAACTAGAGACTTGCAATGGTGACTACGAGGATGTAGCAAGAAGAAAGATCCCTAGCAGACGATCTGATTGCGTTCGTACAGCAGAATTCCTCGCAAATCTGCAGGAACAGGTGTTGAAGAACCCTGGCATTGGAATTCGGGCTTTGTTCGTGGAGTTGCTAACTGTAGTCAAGCCCTGGATAACAAGGGTAGCCAATGGTAGGCCGTATAGGCCGTATGTATGGCAGCAGGATTCGGCCCCTTGCCACACCTCTGGGAAAAGTCAAAAATGGTTGTCTGAAAATTTCTACGACTTCACCAGTCCAAATGTTTGGCCTCCAAACTCCCCAGACCTTAACCCCATGGATTATTTTGTATGGGGCGCAGTTGAAAAAGACACCAATCGCACTTCCAGTAATACAAAAGCCCAGTTAATGGATAAAATTAAAACAGTTTTTGCGGCCCTTCCCAGGGAGACTGTAGCATCAGCTTGTTCGAGGTTCCGAAGCAGAATTGAAGCTGTGATCGATGCTAATGGTGGTTATTTTGAGTAAATCTTGTTGACAGTATTGTAATTAACTCTGCCTGTAATGTTTTTTTGTCAATTCATTAAATTTAATAGATACAAAGAAGATTTTCTTTTTCCTTACGAAACTGTCAAATTTATCCCGAACACCCTGTATATATATAATTGACTATATATATATATATATAATTGACTATATATATATATATATATAATTGACTATATATATATATATATATATAACCAATTGACTAATTAATAGTCTGTATTTCTTCCAATGAAAGTAATCATGAGAACATCTTATTTTAAAGTTAGATCACTTGAAGTATATATGATTGTAACATTTTATTCTCATAAATGACCAAATCATACAATTCAGATTTAATATTGTGCCTGCAATATCAAAGAGGAACTACTTATTACTTCTCTGGGAGCTCATCCGGTTTCGACATTACTCTTTGGTTGGCAAGACGGGTTCGAATCCTGTCTGGGACGCGAAGAACCTTGAACAAATGAATTTTCACCCAAAGGTTCATTTGTCTACCTGATACGGAGATTCTAGGTTCCCCACTCCGAAACTTTTATAAACCCTGAAATACATACAATCCTACCTTACAACGCTTGCAATTAACAGATATAATATATTGACTGAGTCTCAGTTATTTGATATCAACTAACTTACCGATATCCCTGCTGTACAATAGGAAAGGCAGAGTTTGTTCCAGGAAAAAAGAGAATAAATTAATAAGTAACATAACCATGCAACTAATAAGCAAATGTAAATTAATGTTTTATATAGCATTCTGTATTATACAAATTAACTTCTTTTGTACTGTTTTCTGAATACTTGGAGTATCTGCTCTCCAACCAACAGGTTTTAAAGAAAACCAATAAGATATCACAAATGTTAAATATATACCATCTTTCATCACTTGCATTTCACATGTTAGTCATCCTTATTCATTTCCTGATGCAAACATGATACGCTAATTCAGATCTCCAATAAGCTTCAAAGTGTTTGCATCAAGAAATTAAAATCCTCTCCCACTTATCACCTTTAAATCCTCTCCGGATTTAAAGGCGATCAGTTATTTTTATGCTAATAATTATAAGGAAATAATGTCTATGACAAGTGGTTATTTCAACTTTATATTAACAACATAATCCTAGAACTCCCCTTAAAAACTTTTAAGGGGAGTTCTAGGGAGATTTCTAATATTTTGCTTGCTCTCAGTTCAGTTTACTTTTGTAGTCACTTTACTGTTAAAAGACAATCAGCATGGTTGCAAATCTACCTAAATGCTTATTAAATGAATAAAAGCTCCCCATTACTCTGCTCCCAACTAACTTAAAGTTTGTTGTTGCCGATATAAACTTCATTTTGGTAACTGCAAATTGGTTGGAGGACAAATTTACCTCCAACCAATTGTTGGAGTTGTTGGACAAAGTTACCGTTGCACAGTTATCGGTTAACACCGATAACTGTGCAACTGTAACGGACACAAAAAAATGACCTGGAAGGAGATTTGATGATAATGAGGAATATTGTGTACTTTCATTTGATGGTGAAATGATGTAGTTAGTTGAAATAAACCATTACCAAGGAGAACCAGTGTGCAAATTAGCCCTAATTACCTAATAACTTGTGCAGGTTAATTAGATACAAACTGTTGGTATTGTTCATAACCATGTGATAGTTTAATGTAACGCGGGGGCTTACGAAATCTGTTAATCTGTGGGGATTTTTTGTGCAAGAGAACCACAGGAGTATTACACTTAAATTTACATTTTTTGCAATTTATGTCCGTCCATCCACTATTCGTTTAAAATTTCTAATGTAGTCTTGAATTTAATCTGGAGGTAGTAAAGCGTGCAAATGATTAAACTCGCTTTGTTCGCTCAGTAATAGCATTGGAGAGTAATACTTAAAATGTACCCACGAAATTTGGGTTCCTACCTTAAGAATATTAAAGAAGAAACGTTCCACTTCTACTGTTATGTCTTATAAAATATTATACAGATATTTGTATTCTATAATATAACAAAATGTAAATAAAATACTAATTTGCTTACGGATTCTTATCGAGTGTCACTTTGTGTTCCTCTCTTTCGTATTTGCAAATTGATCGCACGTCTCTGTTGATCTTGCGAACAAGGATCACTTCTTAATTGCCTCTCTCGTTATCATTTTAAGATGGTATTTTCTGACTGCTATCAAAATCGTTCATTAGTTTTTTAAGTCAGACTGCGATCACGACTTTGGTTCTGACACACTTATTGCAAAAGCTGTTTCTCGTGCCATTCTCTTGGCATGCTCTTCCAAGTGATCTTTTAACGTGATAAACGGTTAATGTCGGAGTGGAAGGCATGATGCACACCAGAATGCCATGATCTGCGTTCCATCACTGTATCCAAGGTAAGGGTGTCGCGATGTCAGTAGGTTGTGATGACCTTTTAATGATCAAACAAAACAACGCGTGTGCGTGTTGGGGAAGGGGGTATTTTGCTGAAATCCACTGCTAATTAAACCGTGTGTGAGATTTCGGTCGATCATTTTCCCCAGAAGAAAAAGTGCTGATTTTAGTTTAAACCAAGTATGGTTTAAACTAAATTTTAGTTTAAACTCGAACTCACTGCATAGTCAAAAAAAGAACACCTCTTCCCCCTGTTTTTACTAGGAATAATGATTGTGAGTGAGTTAGTCTAATTAGTTTGCCAGAGAAACTTAAAGAGCCACTATTAACGGATCTTAATTGGAACCGGGATAAACCAAAATATCTGTGAATATGGAAAATGGAGCAAAAAATGCAAATCTAATTCTAATTAGATTTGAAGTCTATAATCTAATTTTATTTTACCAGAAATATCATTTTTCCAGATTTCTTTACGAATCAAAAGAAAAAAAATTATATCTTTATATCGGATTTCTTTTTACATTCCTAGAAAGAGATCATTTAGTACATGTGTTCGACGTTCGTTGAGTGTGTGGCCTTTAACTTTCACAATAATAACTTCCTTCATCTCTTATTCTTAATCACTATTATGACGTGATTTCAGTTTCGAAGTTAAAAACTCGAATTTCTTCCTTAAGAATAAACTTTGCTTGCTTCCTTCTAGTAGTTACAAATGTCGGGTAAAAGGCATAGCATTCAATTGGACAAAGCAGCATGAAACATAAATGCTTTTCATATTCCCCTTTGTCTAAAAAGGAAAGTTCTTTGAGTGGAGAAATTATTGAGCTTTAAGCTCGCCCTGAAAGGGCAGTGAAATTAGCTGTGTTCAGCTGAGCATAGAAATCTTCTTCATTCTTCAGAACTGAGCATAGAAATCTTCTTCATTGTAGTCCGAAGGTTGCTTGATCAGTGGGTTCGGATGATTAATTGTCTTGATGAAGAACTTTTCAGCTAGGTCATGAAGGAGGGATGTGATGTAGGGAATGTTGACTTCTATATGAATCTGGGAGTTTCTGATAAATTGGGCATCTAAACTCATTCTCAGACATTTGTTCGTATTCTTTGTAGATTTTGAATATTTGTGTTCGAGGTATGACTCCATGCAGGAGATGCGTAAGTGATGACTGGGCGTATTACTATCTTGTATGTGAGTAGTTTGTTCTGAGTATCCAGTTTACATTTTCGGTTGATCATGGGGTAGAGCTGCGCTATTACTTTGGATGTCTTTGAATTTATGCGTTTTATATGACTGGTGAATTGTAGTTTTTTTGTCGAGAATTACGCAGAGATATTTGACTGTATTCTGCTATGGGATCTTAACTCCTAGTAAATGTATACCTTCCTTGATTTGAGGCTTCTTTCTAGTGAACTGTATGGCTGACCTCTTCTGTGGGTTTGCTTGGATCCTCTAGTCCATCAACCATTTTTGTAGTGTGGAGTATTTTGATAGCTCGTTTGAGGCTGAGAGATCTTGCTAATAATGCAGTACCATCTGCATATAATGCAGTGATTGTCGAGCTTGGATTTTGCGGGATATTAGCTATATAGATAGAAAACAGCAAGGGGTCCAGGAGTAAGCCCTGCGGCACTCCCGCCAGGACCTTGCGTCTGGTTGACACAGTTTCATTTATTTTGACTTGCACGAATCTGTCTTTGAGGTATGAATGAATTATTTTAACTAGATTAGTAGGCATATTGAATGTGATGAGCTTGTAGAGAAGACCCTGATGCCACACCTTAACCAAAGCCTTCGCAGCATCTAAAAAGACCGCAGTTGTGTGAAGAACCTTCGGAGATGAATTCGATCAGCCTGTGGATCTGCTGAACGGTGGTGTGGTTTTTTCTAAATCCAAACTGCTCATTTGGAATTATACCCAGTTTATCCGTTTCTTATTGAAGCCTTGTAAGTATTACTTTTTCTGCGATCTTTCCAAGGCTGGACAGAAGACTGATAGGTCTGTAGCTTTCAAGAAGCTGAGTGTTTTTTTCCAATCTTTTTGATTGGCGTGACATCCGCTATCTTCCATGTTAAGGGAAAATACTTGAGTCGGAGGATGACATTAATTATGTTGAGTAGATGTACAATGGCTTTTCTGGAGAGTAGTTTGATTATTTTGTTTGTGATTCCATCTGAACCTGGAGCTTAATTGTTGTTCAGGTGGGTTATGATATTTATAACTTCTGTTGGAGAAGTGGGTGTGACTGGTTCTATGTCATCCTTTTGTTGTGTTATGGCCTGTCTGACTCCGCGGTAAATCTTGTAGATGAGATTGATGTTCAAAGTTTCATAAGAGGGGTTGCATTGAGTTTCCAAGCTGTCTGCCAAAGCAGCTGCCTTTTCCTTGTCAGTATGGGCTATTCCCTTCTTGGTCTGAATTGGAGGTAAAAGTTGTCGTTTAGTGCGGAAGATTCTCAGGAACTTCCAAATGAAGTTGTCCTCTGGGCTTAATGTAGTTAGCTTAGATTCCCAATCTTGGTTTCGATGTTTTTGGAGGGTTTCTCGGATTTTGTCTGTTTAATTTATTCAAATTTGTTTTATCTTGCGGGGCTCTTGTGTTATGGCACCTCTTTCTGGTTTTGTTTTTCAGTCTGATTAAATCCATGATTTCCTCGGGGATCCGACCACCAGGGTGAAAGACTGTAGTTTGGGTAACTGACTTTATCACTTTTTTGATTTGACTGGTAAGGTTGTTTGCAGCAACCTCTATCTCCTCTTTAGTGTGAAAAGCAGGGACTGGGCCAGTGTGATCATGGAGAATTCTGGAGAGTTTGTCCAAAGATATGAAAGAGTGGGGAGAGGAGAATTGTTCTTGTGTATCGAGTTGAAGCAGAATAAAGTTGTGAACTGATGAAAGTTCATTGAATGTTTCAAGCTGATTTTGGTATCTGATGTTTTTGAGGATGACTATGTCAAGTACATCTGAGCTGTGATGGGTGGTGTGGGTCCGGCTGCAACAATAGAATTTTGTGTTGGGTAATGGTTTAGAGTTCGATCTTTGCCGTTAATTGTGGAGCTATGCCAGGCTGTATGTTTGGCATTAAAGTCACCAGCCATGATGATGATGATGGAGTCTGCGAAGCCGAGAATGGTGTCCAAATCAAATACCAGTAATGGAATGTAGGGTGAATTATATACAGCATAGATTTTGATATTGCCAGCATGAACTTCAATGCCTGTTATCTCTAGGTTCTTGGTTTGTGGATTGGTCAGAACATTGTGGCTTAGGTAGTTGTATATGGCTGTTTCTCCTCCACTGCTGGTGAGTCTATCTGTTTTGTACATAATATAGTTCCGTAACTTGGAGTTATTATCTGGCCTGAGATGTGTTTCATTTACTAGTATTATGTCAGGATTGTGTCTCTGAGTGAACTCTTGCAGTTCTAGGATTTTGTTAATCAGTCCGTTAGCGTTCAATGCAGTGATCATGAGAGAGTTGAGATGGAATTTTCTATTATTCATTATTGAGGGCTGTCAGAATTGAGTGGGTACCTTGTAGGAATCTTGTAGTGGAGAATGGCGAAGGATTTGTCATGCTGAATGCAGAGGCAGCACGAACAAAAGCTGCAACATCCCATGATAAATTTGAGCTTATTTGATCATGGGATGTTGCAGCTTTTGTTCGTGCTGCCTCTGCATAAGTTTTGGGCATATGTTTCCTTTCCTGAGTTGTCAAGTTGGAGATAATTTGGACCGGGGTGCGACCTGCACGGTTGTCTTGAGTATCATTGAAATGAGTTGGAAGGATCAACCGGGCAACTTTATTCAAACTTATTGTACCAATATGATACGATAAAGTTAAAGGTGTCCATGGTATTCTCATTATTTATTAATTATTTTAAATAACTAATATTATTTAATTTAATATTAATTTTAAGTTAAATTTTATATATTAAATTAATTTAACTATTAACTTTTCATATGGAGTAGATTTTTGTTTTTAACAGTAAACAGCATTTAAAAGCAGTGGCATAAAATAGGTGAAATCCGGTCCTAATATCCTAACAAGTGGGTTTTTTTTAGATGCATGAAGATTGCATTCGGGATTCTACATTTTCAGTCATGAAATGAATGTTCTTCCTCCCATCACATCGTAAATCTTCAGAGCTACGGTAAGTGAGTCAGTTGCCTTTATTACATAATTGCATTGCAGTCTCGTTTCTCTTTACTGTACATTATCATAAATGTGTAAAAGGGAATATAAAAGGAAGCCTTAGAGAAAGATGAAAAATACTTGTGCTTGAAGCAAATGAAATTACCACGTTAGGAATAAAAGGAGCAATATCAATAAAAGACGTGGATATATTTCTCAGTCAAGTACTCTGCACGTTCCTAACAAGCGATGTCAGCTTATTTTCAACAGCACGAAAAATTTAATATGTTCACAAAAGTCTATAACGTTTTACTGCCGATTACGTTGTTTCCCATCGACAGGTATCATTTGATGAACATTTCAGGGTTCCCCCCCCCCTCTGATGTCTGTTTTTTTTCAAGCTGTTTGCCTCGGGTTATTCAGTGATCTGAGAAGCAAGCAGCGGTGTCATATTGTAAACAGTTAAGCTTTTTTAGTGATATTTACAAACTCTTCAAGCGCAATTCAGTCTCTCTCCCCGTTTAGTATGTAGTTATAAAATTATGCTCTCTACTGCCCAACAATATAGTTTGTTTTGGTAGGAATCCTAAAATAATAACTATGCTGACATTAATATTAAGTAAACCACTGTGTAAATCAGCCGTACCTAATTGCTAATTATAGCACTTATAATAAGGCTTCTGCAATTCTGAAGAGGTTAATTAAGTTGCCAAATATTTATATTTGCTTTGTCTTTTCATTACATTCTTTGAACGAAATATGACAATTATTTATCCTTGAGTGCTTCGGTAATCTCCTTACAAAGATTTCAGTTGAAAATCGAATGTTCATTAAAGCAACATTTTCTCCCTAATCCCAGACAACATGACATACTAAACATGACATACTTTGTTTAGTCGCTTTTCGCCATCTTCGAGATGGAGTGGTATTTCGTCTAAATGAGTTAAAATAATTAAGGATGATGAATTGAAGGAAAAAGTGAAAGAGTAAGAGTATGTGGATACAATAGAGACTGTGTGCTACCATGCGTCAAAAGATAAGAATAATGGGCGTTTCTTCGTGGCTAAATCCACATGACATATCCAGGGTATCCTTTCACGCACGATCTACAATCCATATTGGAGTAGACCGATTTCTATATCATATGAATAATCTGTTGCATTAATTCTCATTCCTTCCTACAGTTGCAACTGGCGTGCTCACTTTGGAGAACTGATTATTAAAATTAAATAAAAATTAAAATTAAAAACCGATTCAAATAAAATTATCCATTCAACTGGAAAGTCAGTTATTAGAGAATAAATGTTTCTCTCCATAAGCATTGCAAATTGAAGTTTTGCACTGCGAATGACACTATCATTTATTTCGTTTTGTTTGAAAAGGGTACTGAAAAATTTACCACCATCGTATGCTCCGCTGCTACCCACCAGTGAAGTGGGCATTCCGATTAATTACCTGTTTAGTCTGACCGTGGACTGTAATGAGTAGAAGAAAATCTGCTTAATGATATTAGGTTTTCTTATCGGCTATTCATATTGTATTTAGACTAAGCAACGTGAGTTGGACACGTCCTTATTTATTATTCTAATCCGTAATTAGAAAGATTTGATTTTTTTATCTTGTTTTCCAGCGAATATGCTTTATTTTTCTTCGTTTCTTTTGCAACAGTTCTGAAACTTGTAATTGTGGGTTACATATTGTATTAGGTATTCTTTATATATAGGAATATAATTTTAGTGCTTCACCCTTTTGTATAAATACTGTTTATCATATATTTAATAGAAGTTGGTGAAGGAACACAGTTATGGTGATCGATCTATAGTCCAAGGTCGTTTATGCAAACGTTCTAAGAAAACTCATACTTCGGTACTCATCATCGTCCTCATCGTATGTTACGCGTTCGCGCAGGCCTACACATTTTTTCGCGTAAGCTTCCGTAACCAATAATCCCACGGAATAAGTTGATTGCTTCTTATTCCCGGTAGTATCCCATGTCTATCGAAGCGTGCGTTCACTGGATCGGTTTGCGTGCTTTGCGGGAAGAAACCCCCACAATAAACTGGGGTAAACAACCCTGCTGCCTACTAACCAAGACCGGCTAACTTGGCTATGGCTGAGGAAGATCCTTAAGCTCCTCACGTCTCCGATGGGAATCGAACCTAGGTAACTCCTTCCCCAGACAATGGTTGTGAAGCGCACAGCCACTAGGCTAACCGCGCCGACTTGTTTCAGTAGAAGTTGTAAATAATTAAGATTACAACGAGGCCATTATAGTGTCTGCTAATTCATCTGTTCTCTGGTTGTTTTCGCTTTTGAAGCAACCAAGTATCCATTAAAGAAAAATCTTATCTCCTATGCTGTTGGCTAACGCAATTTAATTAGAAAATCCTAATAAACATTACTGATGGTTTAAACCTAATTGTGCTACCGAGTGTTTTTTTCAAATAAATGAGCATCAGTTGCTTTCTTACAAGTTCGTAACAAGGAGGTTAACACGAGCAGCAGTGACTAGGAAATTGAAGGTACGAATACTGTTTAGACACACAGCATTTTCCCTTGAATTTACAGAAATGTTTTTTTTATCCTTAGCCCGATGTGATATATTGTAATTTGTGTATAATAATACGAGAGAGTTTGTGTGGAATAATCTAAAAATCTTCATTTCACTAAAGTGACTTTCTTAAATCAATCAAAACAGGTATTTGGATGACGACCAGGAAGATCTATTTTCATTAATAGAAATTATGGAGATTCATCCATTTCGCTCCTTTATTGTACGAAATTATACAAACAGAAAGTGATGAGAAAGTTGTTCCACGGGGATTTAGCACTTCAATGGTGTTATGGTAAAAGTTTCCTACTGAAGAGTGACGCCCACAGTATTCATTAAATTTCTATTTAGAAAGGAGCACTTGCATTAGGAGTAAGAAGGATTGTGTTTTATTCTAGTTGGTAAATGAACAGTATAGGAGAGATATCTTTCCCAGCTTGGTTTTCAAAATAGGCAAGGATTTTGAAAGATATAATTCCGAAAGTTGACTTCAATCTGAATGCAAGAAATTAATTGAGGAATATAAAAATCAAAGAGCAAGATTGGTCTAAAGAGAACATCTAGAAAAAAAATGAATCGGAAATAGAGAAGCATTTTTAACTAAAAAAGTGCATGCGTAGTGCAATCGCAAAAACTTTGCGATATTTGACCTTGAGGTCACAGACCAACTGGGGATCGTTCGTAGCACATCATAGCCCAAGGTTGTAAATGCTCTTGTTTACTGTTCTTGGTAGGTTATAGGATGCAGTTTTATAAAAAAAATTCTGGAAAACAAATAAGAACAATCTTAGTATGTCTTCCAAAGGAAAATGGCCACCCTACTGTCTCAGTCTTCCCTCCATCCTTTTTAATTACGAGGTCAGTTTCCTGTCCGTTTGTCATCAATGATGGACGGTTACTTCCCTGCAAACATCGAGGTTAGATTTCCTTTGAGAACGAGAAAAATATTTTATCAACTCCTTTCATTGAAGATGGATTAGCCGTTCTCATGCGGTGGTGGAGGGATTTTTTTTTCTCAAGAAACTAGGGTTTTCCAATCTGCAAAACATGTATCGGCCAGAGGAATACACGCAAATTAGAGGCAATGCTGGCAGGATTAACTGCGTTATCACAAGTAGCAACTCAAGGTATGGCAATGGCAAGTAATTGAGCTTATCGCAAAAGTAAAGATGGGGTATCTTAAGTTCCCCCCCCGCAGAAAAGCTTGGAGCCCTATTCTGTTGAAGGCAACCGCTTTTTATCTGTAGCTGCAGTGTACGAATTCCTTGGGTGTAGGTTACTGCAGTGAAACCTCCAATTTTTTATGCATTTGGGTTTTATATGACCCGTCTCTCTTACACGCCCACCTCAAGTACTTTGTCGATGATTTCTTGTTCCTGATTATGCCTTTTTATTGGTTATTTTCATTGCCCCTATTCATCTGGATTGGCTTCCATAATTCCCCTCTGTGCAAAATGCTACACTTGCTTGTCAACATCATTGAGAGCTCAACTTCAAAGAAATCGAGCGAACTTTCCCAATTTTCATTCCCATGTACCTCTTTTCTAGAGACATACTTTCTCACCAAGTTTTCCCGAAGGACCACAGCTTGAATTCAAGAAAAACAGTAGTTTTCTTCAGTCATCTTAAACAATGAACTACACGCGTTGCTATCATATTATAAAATATACAGCCTTCGCTTCTTAGAATGCATAAAATGAAATTAAAATGACTTCAAACTTGTAATTAATAGAAAATATATTTAACTTTTTAATTTAATTGGAAACGAGACAATCTACTTAAATTATGATTCTGATTGTGGCAATTTGTACTTGCTATAGGATACCTTCATATCCCTTACACTGTCTCCATTATGATTACTTTTGTTATGTTTATATAGTTTGCTTTGAATTGGGCAAATCCTATTAAATAAACTTTTTAAATTTCATCCCTTTTGGCTTAAGCAAACAAAGGCAAAAAGTTCAACTCCAGTTCCCAATGTTCTAATCTAAACAACAGTAACATCTAAGCGGTATCCTGCTGTCATGGTTTATGAACGTGGGCGTGCAAGGAATCTATGTGGTAAGAAGTGAAACGCAGCGAAATACTCATTCTTTATTATAAATGTTAAAGGACATTATTATTATTATTATTCGTGACACCTCCAAGGAGTTCGAAGACTCATCGCGGGAGGACACCTACAACTGACATCCAGGAAACTTTAGAATAAATAGAAGAGTAATCCTTCCTGATTTAATCCTACATACATTTCGAAACAGTTGCAGGTAAAAGCAACTTAACGGGAAAACAAAAATTTAAAAATTCTTGAAAAAAGTAGTTATATAATAAAAAGTAAAAATTTCGGGTTTAATAACAATAAAACTATTCGCACAATTAGTATTTTTCATCGTTTATTGACAAATGTGTAAATGAAAGATAAAAATAAAATTTGGAAGGAAGCAGGATAGCACTGGGATTTACTAGAATTGAACTAAGTTATTTGCTTCAAATAGTATGGCCCAATTTGTGTTTATTGTGCGCATTCACAGAAGTGTGTCGATGTTTAAATCAAATACGCAAAATTTGGTATTATACATGAAACCTCTTTCCAAGTAAAAGTAAACTAAAATTTGAATTCCAAGAGTAAAATTAATAGACTGACTTTCCTACTGTTCAGGTTATACTACTCCCAAGACTCAATGTTATCGTATGGAATTACCTCCCAGAAGAGAGCGGTTTCAGCCTTTTTAATAACTACGTATCAATCCGCGGGTGTAGTTAGCAAAGCTCATCGAGATACCTCTGTTAACGAACCCAGATTTCGAATCATGAATTCTGGAAGTGTTCACGAACCCCTAGTTAGCCAAAGGATTTCAATCGTGAATTTTAAAGATTTATTATTACTTCATTTTAAACATCATAAAATCAGAAACCGTAATTAAAAATTTATTTCACAAAAAATAACTTAAAATACAGCTCATTTGATTTTTTTAAATTCATATGCCAGTTACTTAACTCAACACTTCATTTCGTCATAACTTACCATACCCTTAATTCAAATGATATATTGGAGGAAAAATTGTCTTACAGTTTATAAATATTCATAACGTTTTGATTTCTTAGTGAACTTTCTTTATTCTAGTTTTATTGAGGGAGAAAAAAAATCGCATTGCCTCCAACAATAGTTTAACTTATGGACTTTGCAGGAACTGGAAAATGATTCCGAGTTTTAGAAAAATTGCATTTCTGTAATTTTTATCGAATAGTTAACTGTGGCAATTGATCATTTTGCAACTGTTTTGTCAACGGTAGTTAAATTGTCATTGCCTTTCTTGACTGATAAGATAGGTGTTAGGATTCTGGAAGTTTAATGGAAGATGCTGATGATGTGCTGAAGTAATGACACCTCAGTGATTTTTCTTATCGGATAAGGAGTTGAAGTGTATTGCGGCAGAATCGTTCTACTTCAGTGCGATTTTTATTAGTGTAAAAGAAAGACTTCGATAAAAAATCGCACAAAAGGTATTTCCAGAATATAGCTTCGAAGTAGTCTGATATATTCTGGAAATACCTTTACTTAATATACTTTTTAATATACTTAAAAATGCTTTTTTCTTTCATTTTTCATATCATCATGTATCTTTCATCTCTTAATCTATTCATTTGGCATAATTTTCTTTTACGTCTATTTATTTCTGTTTGATATTTGCCTTAATGTTCATCACAAAAACAGACCACGAAAATAAAAAAAAAAAAAATAAAATAAAAAATGAATCATCTAAATACATTTCCACAATGAGAAAATGACTTAATAAATAATAAACGAAATGACTTAATATAATTATTTACCTTTTAGTTATATATTTTATGGCATTCACATCATAAAAGGAAATCACGATGCTATATATAATGAACGGAAAAATAACTAGGATCGTTACTGATTCGCATGACATGTAAATAGTGCAATTGCCATTTTAAATGGCATCGATGCTTACCCTAACAATACTCCACTAACAGTGATAAATTAATTCTCATCTTTCATTAATTTAATTATTGTGATTCACTCTCAGTAATATTATTTGTGTATTTTAATCATGCTAGTTTGGGGAAACATCAGTCTTCAGGCTGTAGATGGTTTCATTTATTTTCATTTCAAGAAAAATATTAAGATTCTTTACTACAGAATATCCATTCACGAGGACATTTATACAAGGTAGTGTGGAAAATTACTTTCAAATAGTATAATCCACGGCAAGTGATGATCCCTGTACTTGTTTATTTGCTAACAAACAAGTAATTGCCCTTCCTCAATGGCCATAGAAGCTGTGTATCTCTAGCTCTCCGTAAATAAATACAATTTTAAATAGAAACTCTCCAATGTGAGAAAGAAAAGTTTTCAGCAACACAATTTCAATAGGAATACAATATTTCTGCTGCATATGGCACCAAAGTTTAATGTTAAATAGAAATAAATTACATTTAATTGTTTGGTAATAAGAATACTAATGGCAGGATTATATATATAATATGATGTTTTTTATAATTTCGATATGCTTACATCACACAACAAAAGTAACTGTTTTACATCTGTTGTGGTCTTGCATTTATTATTTTATGTATTTTGTCTTGTAGTAAAAATCAATTTTAATAAATTAACGATTTAATTTATTTATGCATTTTTTTTGCCTAAAAGGGTTGACATTTTAATTCACGAAGCAGAAGCGAATTTCTTTTCAAGTCAGTAGACAATATTTCAACTGCGCTTTAAATTAAAACATTTAGTACTCATTCCAGTATAATGTTTACAAAAATTCATTTTAAGTTTCATTAAATAATTTCAACTTAAAATTATTAAATTTTAAATGTTGCATTCAGAATTTTTAGTGCGTGCACCTATCCCATTTTAGAGTATCAAGTTGGTGACAGTTTACCAGAAAACGAAAGTTCATATTTTCTTCTTCTTATTGTGCTATCTTCTATCGAAGGGCAGCGACCATCTTGGCGAACAAACTGCGCTCTTGTGCTAATCTGAGCAGTTGTGCACTGCTCTTTCCTGTCCACGTCTTTATGTTGTCAAACCATGATATTCTTTTTCTTCCTCTAGTTCCTTTGCCATCAATTCTTCCTACCAAAATAGTTTGTAGAAGTTGGTATTTGCTGTTTCTCATGATGTGTCCAAGATATGATGTTTTTCGTTTCTTGATTATTTGTACAAGATGTTTAGCTTTGCCAATGGATTTTAAGACATCTTCATTGGTAATTTTTTCTGTCCCTGATATCTTTAGCATTATTCTGTATAGCCACATCTCAAAGGCTTCGATTTTCTTGATGGTTGTCGCCTTCAATGTCCATGTTTCAACTCCATAAAGCAGAATAGACCACACGTAACATTTCAGCATTCGGCATCTGACTTCCATGTTTAGGTCTTTATTGCAGAATAGTGTTCTCATTTTCATGAAGGACTGCCGTGCAACTTCAAACCTTGTCTTTATATCTATTTCTGGATCCCACCGTTCATTAAGCCAGCAAGATATTTATATCTTGACACTTGATCAATATTTTTCCCATTGAGTATCAGTTTCATTGATGAGGCTGGATGTTTGCTGATGATCATGTATTTTGTCTTGTTGATGTTTATATTTATTCCCATTCTTTGGCTTTCTATGTATACTCTGTCAACGAGTTTTTGGAGATCCATAATGTTATCTGCAATTAGCACGGTGTCATCTGCATATCGTAGGTTGTTAACAATCTTTCCATTTATTGTGATTCCCTCTGGACATTCTTCCAATGCTTTTTTAAAGATTACCTCTGCATATATGTTGAACAGGAGTGGTGAGAGCACACATCCTTGTCTCACTCCTCTTTTGATGTTAATATCACTGGTGGTAATGTTGTCTAATCGGTAGCTGACTAATTCCAATACAGATTTGTTATTAGTCTTATGTCTTGTTCGTCTAGCCTTATTTGTTGAAGGATTTCTATTAAGTTGGTGTGTCTGACTTTGTCGAATGCTTTTTCAAAATCTATGAAACACATAAAGACAGATTTCTGTTTTTCTATGCATTTTTGTATCAATATTTGGGTACAGAAAAGGGCCTCTCTAGTACCAAAACCATTCCGAAAGCCGAATTGTGTTTCACTTAGAGTTTCTTCACTTTTTCTATAAATGCGATTCTGAATTACTTTCAAAAATATTTTTAATGTTTGGCTCATTAGACTAATAAGTCTGAAGTCACCACAGGAATTCGCTTTGGGTTTCTTTGGGATAGTGATAAATGTAGATTTGAGCCAATCGGATGGAAATTCATCACTTTTATATATTTTATTAAATAGTTTTTCAAGAAGTTTGATGTTATCTGGTTCGATTAATTTTAAAAATTCTGTTTGCACACAATCTGGTCCACTGGCTTTTCCTGTTTTACTTGTTTGTATAGCTTTCTGAATTTCGCATTTCATGATTGCTGGTCCTTGAATGTTATCTTTTATATTTATAGGCTTCTGTCTAGTATCATTGAAAAGTTCTGTTACATATTTTATCCAAATGTGTGCTTTATTCTCTTCTTCTAGAACTATTTTTCCATTTTCGTCTCTTAGAGACACTATTTGCTTTTTCCTCAGTTTTCCGAAAATTTCGTTGATTTTCTTATACAGATTGAAATTATCATGTTGTTTCTGAAGCAGTTCAATTTCAGTACATAAATTTTTCATCCAATTTTCCTTGGCTTCTTTTATTTTTTACTTGATGATGTTATATGTGTTTCTGTATACCTGGCTAGGTCTTTGTTTTTATACATTCTTCTTGTATCAATAAGAGAAAGAATCTCATCTGTCATCCATTCCTGTTGTTTTATATTATTCACATAACCTACTTCTTCAATACTTGTTGTTACGATGGCATTCTTTAAGCTATTCCAAAGAGATTCCACACTTTTATTTTCTTCTATGTTAATCTGTTGTAATCGCAGGTTAAGCTGTGTCTTGGCACTTTTATTTATGTTCAGGTCTTTCAATTTTTATACATCAATTTTCTTTTTCTTCTTTTGTGATTTTTTAGCTGATTTTAATCTAAGACGTACTTCTGCAACTATGGGATTGTGGTCTGATGAGATATCTGCTCCAGGATAAGTCTTTGCACTCTTTATACTACTGTGGAATCTTTTATTTATCAGTATATAATCAATTTGATTTCTGACAATATTATGTTGGTTATCTTGAGGCGATTTCCAAGTGTACAGTCTTCTTAGTGGAAGTTTAAACCAGGTATTTGCTATTGTTAGATCTTCTTCCTGACAGAATTGGACTAGGCGATCTCCTCTGTCATTTCTGGTGCCTAAGCCATGTTCGCCAACAATTTCTCCATCACCCCCTCTTCCCACTTTTGCATTGAAGTCACCCATCACTATGTTTATATCATGTTTCTTTGTTAGGTTTTTAATCCCTTGTTCGTATTTTATGATATTCAATATTTGAGTCAGTGATTTGTATGCAATGAAAATTTAGACATGTTGTCGGTTTAAATTCACCAGATATGGTTGTTTTATCCATCTACAAAACAAATGAGCATATCTGAGTTTATTTTCAGCTGCTATTTCTGCTATTTTCATTGAGAGTTTCGCATTTGAACAAAATCTAATATGAAAGGCGCGAAAAATAATTATTTGAATAACTGTGGTCTGTTGCATCGCGCGGCAGAAACAAGTCTGTAAGCTATTTAATATTAAAAAAATTATTTCCATCCTTCTGGCTTTGAAACGAAAAAGGAAAACCATAAGAAGCTCCTTGTGCTCAATTACGTTCCACTTTTTTATGGAGGCCAAATACCCATCTTTTACTAGCTTCTTAAAGAAGCTTACAATACAGATAACATACGGATTGCATTTCAGGTGATGTAAAGAATTATACATTGCAGTTTTTAAGTATAAAATAGGATAGGAAGGGGAAAGTGGATTATTGTCATCGAGAAGCCACGCAGATTTAGAGGTCATTGTACTACTAGGTGTGCAGACATACAGCATATGGAAGGTACTGGAAATACCATTTAATCAGAAAGCATTTCTACTTCTTTAAACAAGAAAAAGTGTCGTGTATTTTTTTTTGTTTATTAAATGTCATCACATATCAATAGAAATGCAAAAAAGGAGATTGTTTAGGCATGTCATTGTTTCAATGTTAGGAGTAAAGAGTTCTCTTTAGCGAGCTGAGTAGTAACGTGTGTTAGTTGAAGTACTATGATTTTGCTTGATTTATTGAGAAATCCTGATCATTCAGAATAAAGCAAAACATTTTGGTATTTATAATCGTTTAAATACAGTCTTCTAAATTTTCTTAGTATTAATACAGATTATTTAGAAATTTTTATTTTTCCTTTCATTAATAAAATATTCCCAACACGCTTGTCAAGTTTATAAGCTACGAAAATTGTACTGATTGCAAGCCGTCTATTTCTCTTCATATAATAAAGCTAGTAGAAGCCATTGCGAACAATACATGACAACACCGATAAACAATGAATTTATTTTCTGAAAAACAATACACTAGCTGCTTTGCTATATTCTTTGCATTAAATCATGAAACAAAAGCACTGAACTTCAGAATGTAATCAATATGCCCACTTAAAATCGTGAAATTTTCAATGGCTATATACAAAATAGAATTCGCATAATACCTGCTTACAAATTGCCAGGTATATTAAGATAAGAATTAATATTAAGACAAATGATTCCGATATTTTAAGCTCTAATTTTTGCATTTGACATCATTCTGTATCAGATGGACCTATTATTCCTATAGACATACAAAACAAAACTAGTTTGTTCTCATAAAAATGCAACTTAAAGAGCCTGAGGTGCATCCGTAAAGATATTGCGAAGACAAAGCGACATATACGAGCTGCTGCTTCTGCCGGAAACACCAGGTTCGATTTTCGTCTAGAACTCGAAATCTCTAGGGACGTTTCAATCACGGTATACTAGTCTGTTTCTTTAAGAGACATTTAGGATATTTTCTTTCCATAATTTTGAGTTTTCATCCCCGACAAAGCTGCCTGAGAACATGGCATAAACAAAAAAGGCCACTGCGATCAATATTATATCATTTAATTGGTCTAATTGCAATGTAAAACATAAGTAGCAAATATGTAACGATTTGAAATCGTTGGATAATTTCTGAATTGCAATTTATTAAAATAATAATAAAAAAACACACCAAAGCATTAAAATCTGTTATAGCATGGCCCACTGTAGATATTATTTTGCATGTAAAACTGATATATGGATTTCAGAAATCCTATTTACAAGATTAAACTTATTTCTTCGCTGCGGTTTTACCCGAATGAAAACGAAAATTGAATCATAAAAATGGCGGTAATCAAAAAGACTTTTAGTTTGCTTTAATCTTCAATTATATAGATGTCTTAGTCTTAATGGAAAACCATTAAATTAACGGAAAAGGATGAGAATGGCTTAAAATATCATTAGCCTCAATTTCCTTGTATCAATGATGCAGAACTCAACTATTTTTATAGTTTCGCGAATAAGACGACTGGTTAAAAAATAAAAAACTGATTTACAAATTACAGATACATAGATGAGACACCAGTTTACAAAAGAAAATGTTTATAAGCAAACAAAAACGAATTTCGAAAGCAATCTTATTTAACTGCATTACTTGGCTATTAAACAACGTACATATGCACTCCTTGACACATTTTTGAAATCACTGAATGACAAAAATTAAATTAGAAAAATTAAAGTAATTGATCAATGTAGTATTCATATATACAGTTTTAATGTAGCAACAAATGAATTAGAAACCAGACAATGGACTGGCTAATCTATTCGCATTGTTTGAGCCTCAAGATAAGTTAATATACGAGGCAGAATATGTAAAACATAAATTTTAAGATTTAAAATTGCAACTAATACATAGCTCGTCTGCATAATAAAAATATGCAGAAGAAATAGTAGTATTCCTCCCAACCTGACTTCCTGTGGTTATGAACAGACAAAAACTTGAAGTTAATACTTGATAGGATGAATCTCAACTGCAGTAACTATGCATATTTTAAAGAGAAAACAGTTTATTCTTAAAGCTTTTCCAAAAGAAGTTATGTATGTATGTGTGGTTCCAAGATTAGAATTAGTGCCATAACAGTTTTAAAGAGTCCAATAAAAAAGTCCAACCCTTTTGAAGGTTGGACTTTTTTATTGGACAAAGGGCTGCCAGTTCAAGAAAGCTGTTATTCTTTATAACAGCTTTCTTGAACTGGCAGCCCTTTGTTTCAAGTAATCAAGACCGTATATTCTTAGGCAAGTGGCAATATTTTTATCAGGACTCTGCATAACTCGGAATAGTAATAAACATTGTAGATGATCAAATGTCTCTGTACATGTTTTAACTATAACATTCAAAAGTTTAGAAACGGAGAGAGAACGCTTATCACCCTCCTAATGGGGATGAAGTAGGGAAAAACCCATGTGGTGTAGGGTTTCCTGATTATCTAATCCTTATTCGTTAGAGTATTAATTTCAATGTACTATAACTTCACTGTGGTGGTGGAAATTCACATAAAAGTATGTTAAGCTGCAAAAGTGGGTGTTTGTAAATAAAGAGAATATAAGGAATGTTTCTACGCATGCCATTTAGGGAATGGGATACTAACCAGCATGACTATATTTCCTTACGACTGCTATAAGCTTTCCCTATTCAGTTGTAACGCTGCTTATCACCAAACCATTTATTTTTATTGTGCGCAGTTTACAAATGGTAAAGTTTTGTAAACTTTTTTTGTAAACCATTTTGTAAATGGTTTACTTTTTGTGCTTTTCTATTCTTCACCAACGCATTGCATTACTTCGGATGATTATTTTATAAACTCATATTAGCAGGTTTTAAGAATATGCTGAGAATCAGTTTTCTTTTTGCCATCTTTCTTAGAAATGTTATTGTCATTGTCATATCCCCCACGTGCCCCGAGGGCACAGAGCTCTGACGTAAGTCAGTTTACAGGCCGAAGTTAATCCTGCGAGAATGGCCAGTCCTCAGCAGAGTGCCAACACCATCGAACGATTTGGACTACTAACCGCGCTCAGACTTAATTAACTTTTTAGGGAATTGTGAGTCATTAGTAGCAGAAACTCTACCAATCGACCAATCTTTTGCTGGCTTAGAAATGTTATGCGAAAGGTTAATAATCAGATCAAGCTACGGAAGAAAAGAGAGGAAAATTCATTCCATTTGACACTGTGACAAAGCTGTAAAGAAAACTTCAATTGAAAATAAATCGTTCGTCTGAGAGAGAACTTCTAAACAGAGGCTACTCCCTTGTATTCAGAATTGGTCATTAAACTGCAGATGGTAGACTGTTCCGCAGAAAATGTCTCGCATAGGGCGTTGAGTACAGACAGATATGCACTTACGTGATTACAGCAATATGAAGATCAAGCGATTCGACTGGTCGGGATTTAATCCCATTCAAGTATGGTGTACACAAAAGTCTTACAGTAAAACCGTCTTCTATTGCTTAAGGCAAATAAAGAAAACCTGTTGTTGTTGTTTTGTTTTAAATCATGAGTACATGGAGGAGGAGTGAGACGATGACCTAATTATAAAACATATTTGACAAATCCACCACGTTTATTGCATCTTTTTTGTGTTCAGTAGTTTTCGATTGAGAAAGTACCTTTTTCAACATCTTGCCAAATGAGACAGAAATCAATAGTTATTGAATAACTGAGTGACGACAATTAGTATTGAATGACTTCCTTGTTAATTAGACTTTCAAACCTTATATATCCATTAAATGTGGTTTTATAATAATAGCTGCTTTAAAATGATGGTACTGATTTATTGTATTGCGATCAATAATGTTTTATTTTTGGAATGCATCACCAAAATTTGCTTTTTGATACACCTTGAAGACCTAAATCCAGTAACTAGCAATCGTGTGAAGTCGCTTAATTTAACCAATCGATTAGAGTCTGTCCAGCCAGGCAGTAATCCACTCTTTTCTACTCAAATTTTCGGACGTGGATGTTAGTTTTATTCTAGGTAAATAAAAGAGAAAGTTCTACAAGACGGCATAATAAATCTGAGATACTTTATATGCATCTCCATACTTTTTATTATTTTATGGACATCTCTCTGCAACTTACTTCAGTATGCTATAAAATGTTTTTGTGAACTGCTTCGTGTGCAGGACATGTTTTCTCCATAGCAGCATCTTACTTTTGTTCATAATTCAAGCACTTGCATTGTGTTTTTAACTTCATCTTTCTGTGAATCTATTCCATTCTATTTTAGTTCTGATGTTTAGCATCATAACAATATCTTACATTGAAACAAGTCAAGGATAAGCCGCTTAGAATGGGCACTTGGATATATTTGTCTAGTAGTATATATATGATTAATTAACATCTCAAATCGACTATGCTAATTACACAAAGTAGTCAACATAGGCCATAGTGCATTCTTCTTATTGAAATAGGGAAGTACTTTGTCTTTATGATTAAATTAAGTGCAGTTTATATTTATATATCACGTGTTTACTCTTTTGTGCTTTTCTTTAAACTGAGAGTTTCTTGCTTCATAATAGTATAATTTCATGTTATGAAGAGAAATCTTCTCAATTCTTTCTCAGCATCAAGCAGCGTTCTCTTATGCCGAATTGTATTTCCAACAACAGAAACAAAATGCTTCCTATTTATTGATGCAACCTTAGTAACTTATTTACAATCCGCCATGAATGGAAAGTTAGCGGACGTACACGATCTTTTGTTCACCGAGCAGCTTTCTCCAAGAACATGCCGATTTCGTATACTTGAAGATACCACGAAGTCGATGTAAAGGCTCTGAACACGTTGTGCCCTTAAAGGGAAAGACACACACACAGGAGGTCACTTACCTTGTTAACATGTCTCGAGCAGCAAGCAAAAAAATTGAGTTCTGTTGAGGAAATGGATCCTTCTCCATGTAACAATCTGTAGTGTACACACAGCCGGCGGAAGCGTGAAAAGGCAAATGGACTGAGTTCCAGAGTGCAGGGAAGAGAGTTAGTGGGTCTTTGTGTAATCAGCCACCACCGAATCCCTACTTAAAGTATTGTCTTGCATTGTTAATTGCATGCTTGTATAAACATGAAGTCAAAGTTGTGAACACTTGTCAACACAGGTGTTCGAGTGCCATTTTTAGCATTAGAAAAATACATTAAAATAGTTTGAGTTTAGTTTAATATCTTATGAATATAATGAGCTTGGTATCTTAACTTTTTATGAATTCTATCGTTTTAAAAACATGATTATATCCAACAAAATTCCTTTCGGCAGAAATTTATAATAGTTTTTTGTCGTCTTCTCTCTCCGAGTTATTACTGTGTTATTACACAGTAATAACTCAGAGAGAGAAGAGCCAATAGCACAGTCAAAAGACAAAACTGCGTAAAATAAATGAAGGAAAGGTAAATCATTTTCAAGCTCAAATAAATATGCGTCATAAGAGAGTTTACTTTGTTTTTTTACCAGTTGGTAAAAAAAAAACTCGTGGTTTCTTGAAATAAATTTTTAGCCATCCTGTAGGGAATAGTATTTAATATTCTTAAATATTAATAATTTATTCTTCGATGAGGGGGACACTTTTATTTTTTATTATTCACTGATTTATTTTCCCAATTATCAATTATTTTGCAAATGGCAATAATCGATTAAGTAGAAAAGTAGATTAATGAATGAATCAATCAAAAAATATACTTGGGAAAGTAATGGAAATATTTTCTTTGACTGAACTGCAGTGTTTTCTAAATCTCAAATTAATGATAACACTAGAATTCAGTCAAAGAAAACATTTCTTCTTTTCAGAAGACAAAGTACCGTCTTAAACGTTTGGAAAAATCCCATGACAAGCAAGAAAGGTACCTAATCAGAACACCCCCCCCCCATCCCACTTTCTTTTTTTTTTCCAGTTTGAATGAGAATCTTACTAAGCAACAAAGTTTCGAGCTTTCTGCACTATCACTTATCGTAGAATTAATGGCCGAATTCGCCATTAAAGGAGTCAGTTTAACTTTTATGTTTTTTTTTTTTTTGCCCTCGTGATTAATAGTTGAGGCCCACGTTGGGATAGAATAACAGAGTGTTCATCTATCCGCTTCCCCATATACACTTTCTGCTTTCGACTCTTGAGTTTAAAACATTTAGTGAATTCTTTTCCACGAAATGTTTTCATTTAATTCGATCTATAACTGCTGTCACGTATATTGTTGTTCATCATAATATATTTTAAAATTCGGAAGTCTGACACATCATATCCAGTTCTTAAGTATGCTGCACGATCGGCTGGAAATATGTAGTAGTTACTAACTAGATTGCATATTAACCTTGAACTGATTCAGATTATTAGGATTACTCTAGAAATAATGCTAATATTCTGTAAACCGTAGAAGGTTTTACAGAATATTAACCGTCGTAAAAGATTTGTTGTATGTCCATCTGTTTGTGGATACGACCAGAATTCATTTTAAAAGGTCACTCAAACTAGACTCGAAATTAAATTCACCACTTTAACCAACTCACATTTTATTTAGATTTTTTATCATTTACGACTATTTTACATGATCGTACTTTGTGGTGCACTTAATATAGCAATGAAATGCGTTGATATTTGCATCGATTTTAATTTTGTTATTAACCGATAATACTTATTATCCCATGATTATCCCTATCTTCAGATTGTTTAATCGTAACTGTAAAAGATACGTTAATCTAGTCGAATGTTTGGATTATTTTAGATTATCCTAAATGCAAATCGATAGAATAAATATCTACTCTTTCTGATAACTATTTCATTATGATCTGTATGTCATTCAAACTGGCATATACTACTCTCCCCTCTGAGATTACTTGATGTAATGCACTTGATTTTACTATTAAAAAAGGTTAATACCACTGTATTTTCCCCTTAACATATAGCAGTATGTTAGATCACGGAGGAAATATATAAAAACTTAAAAAAATACAAGATATTGGAATCGCAACCATAGTTCTACACTTAGTAGTAATGTTTTCAAAAAATCGTCCTTAGGGCTTTAACCATGGGATACATTGTTGCTATATCTCCCAAAACCTTATTTTCTCCTCAAAACATTACATCTTAGAGGCCCTTCATATTAATCCATGAAACCTTAATACTGTTATTTATATGTAGGATGGTACACCTAAACTGCACCACTTAGTGGCTTCTTTTGGCTCCGATTGTATATATAGGCTTGGAAAGAGAAGTTCATCATAATGCCCTGTTTTGAATCTTTCTCCCCACTTGTATCCAATCCAGTTACTTATATTATTCGTAGTCAGCTCTTTCGCTTTATACGGACTTTGTTTGGTATTCTGATCCAATTCAAGCGTCTGAAGCACTTAATTTGAGCTTCTTCTATGTCCTCGTCTATGTAAATCTCACGTCTGAAAAGTTGGGAAACCTATGATACATTTGTATTAGTACGGTAGACGGGTTCAGGGCTAAGTCATTCATAAACCTTATTATAACCTTGCCGTAGAGACTACGCATCGAAACTTGTTTTACAAATTGACTTTATCAAGATTCTGTGGTACAGTTTAATTTCTAACTAGATATCTTTTAATATTAACAACAAGAGCTCACCCGATATCGTTGGCAACCTCTTAAATAGAATATTTGCAGAATGCAAATCCGATTATGGTGACGGCTAGTCAGTACCCATATTTTACTATTATATATCAAATTAGAAATGGAAAGAACTATTTTTTTCTCGCGAATCTCTTGTTTAATGCATGAAAAACTGGATAAACATTCTAGATGCTGCGTTTTCAGAACTACTGATGAACCCCCCCCTCCCCCAAACTAGCCTGTTCATTTGCTTATAGTTTTTTTTGTTGCCTGGCTTTCATTTGTTGCGGGTACCGAAATGACAACGTCCTCATTATCCCCTCCCCCCATGCAATTTTCGAAGCATGTAAACACGATGCTCAATATTCAATCACGGTTCATCTTCAAATCTGCTGAACCACTTATTCATCTACTACGGAACAACCCATCGTGCAGCGATTAAAATATTTAAAAAGAATTAAACCGATAAACGCACGTGTCATTTTGTCCATGATAAGATCTCAAGGCAGTCTAAATATCGCAAGGATCACGCAGGTTACCCACCAAGGTTCCGTATAAAATACGATTATAAATATCTTATGTAATGCAGAGGATATACAACACATACAGTAACATGAGAAAACCAGTGCCAAGTCATATTAGTATTGTTTAAATAAAGTCAAATTACTTTGAATAATTTGCTATATTCATTTAATTGTGTTGATGTACCAAATCTATTGCTAAAGAAGCATGGTGGTAACATAAAATGAGTACTAGTCTGAAACCCAGGTGGCGCTGATATGAGAAAAGTAACAAATGTCAGTGAAAATGACCATAGCTACGGTGACTCAGACAGCAAAGTTCAAGTGGGTAATAAAATAGAACCATTTCTTTCTCACATAAAGATCCAACGATTCTTTAATCCATAAAATGCTGCATTAATCTAGAGGCAAGCTCAAACGTTAAACCGACGATATACTGGAATGCAAACATTGATTACACAGGAAATTATTCGGTGACAAAGGAAAGAATGATTTGAAATACTGAAGCGAATTCCTTATAAGGATTTTTATCGAATAACGTAAATGTTCCTTTTAAGACGGGTGTGTTTTAGATGTTGAGTAATTTTCAGTAACATTGATGTGACCTCCCGTTAGTAAAGCGCCATCTATGTTCGATAATTGTAATAGTCATAACTCAATAATGGTAGCAGTAGTTGAAAATTCGTCATAATTATCGTACAGATGAAACAAAAACCTACTAGAGAGAGAGACAGATTTTCCATATATAAACCGTAAAGTTCTTTATTTTTAGCCTCCCATCAGTAAAACTGAGTGTATCTTACACCAAGTACTAGAAACTAGGTTTTGAAAACATTATTTTCTCTAGTTAGGCATTATTATTATTATTATTATTATTATTGTTATTATTGTTCCGGGAAACTCCAAGGAGTCGACAGACTCATCGAGGGAGGCCCTAACATCATGTCAAGAACAACTATTCAACATTCACACAGTATCTATCATACCTTGCCTTGAACTCACTCACGGTCGTAGCACCCACAACAGACTCTGGAAGCTTATTCCACTCATTTACCACTCTCAGCTAAGTAAAGAACCTAGCTCTAACACCCTTGTCAACCACGCTCTTGCCCAGCTTCCATGCATGGCCCCTAGTCCTCCCACCACCAGTCATATTTTCAAAAATATCTTCTGGATCAATCTTATAAAAACCCAGTAATTTGAATGTCTCAATCATATCACCCCTCCTTCGCCTATCGTCCAATTTCTGCAACCCACAAATCTTCAACCTATTCTCATAAGGTTCATTCCACAGACCTGCTATCATCTTGGTCGCTCGTCTCTGGACCCTCTCCACTTTCTCCCCATCACAAAGAAACCCTGGTGCCCATAGCTGGGCACAGAAGTCCAGATAGGGTCTTATCAAGGCTCGATACAGAGGAACAACAACTTGTTCGTCTCTGCATGTTAAAGTATTTTTCAGAAGCCAAGTGATTTGGTGAGCTGTTTTAGTTACTTTTGCAATGTGCCCCCTAAACTTCAACTCCCTATCCACCAACACTCCCAAATACCTGGCCTCATCAATCTCCTGGAGTATGGTTCCACCAATGCAATATACTGCTGCTATTCTTTTCACCCCAAAGTGCATAACCTTACACTTTGCCACATTAAATTGACATCCATTTTTCCTAGCCCAGTCCTCCAAACTATCCAAATCATCCTGAAATATTTTGACATCCTGTGCACTCACAATTGCTCTACCCAACTTTGCATCATCAGCAAACAAGTGAACACTTCCTCTCAGATCCTTTCCAATATCATTGATGAACAAATTGAAAAGCAGTGGTCCAAGAACAGAGCCCTGTGGCACTCCACTAGTCACAAGACGTCTTTTAGACTCCACTCCTGAATAAACCACTCTTTGATATCTCTCCGTCAACCACCCTCCTATCCATCTCACCAACCCTATATCTATACCCATCTGCTCCAGTTTACTGATTAGGGTTCCATGTGGTATCCTATCAAAGGCCTTGGCAAGGTCCAGTAGTACCACTGTAAACCCATTACCCGTATCCAGTTCAGCCGTCACTGTGTTATAAAACGTGAGCAAGTTACTGAGGCATGATCTACCCTTCACAAAACCATGTTGTCCCCCATACAATATCCCATTTTCATCTATCCAATCCTGTATTCTTTTCTTGACTAATTTCTCTAAGACCTTGACAATGATTCCTGATATGCTAATCGGTCGGTAATTTATAACAGCAGTCTTGGAACCACCTTTATGCAGTGGAACTATTTTCCCCTCTTTCCACCCGCTCGGGACTAACCCAGACCCGAGACTCAAATTAAACAAAATGGTCAAGGGTATTGACAATTCTTTAGCTGCTTCTCGTACAACACGAGCTGGTATACCATCCAATCCCACAGATGTATTGAAATTGAGGTTATGCAATAGACTACTCACCTCCACTTCATTAACCACAATTCCCGTATAATCTACTGGTTTATTCGTTTCTGCAATGTCACCACCTGGATGATATACTTTTGCAAAGTGCTCACTCAGTAACTCAACTATCTCAACTGATTCAGTTACCTCCCTACCATCGGCATTCTTTAAAATCAATCTGCCATGTACATTTTTCCTTTTACTTGCTACATATCTAAAAAACTGTTTAGGATTCTCTTTAGCCTGCATGGCCAATGTTCTTTCGTAATCCTTTTTTGCTTTTCTTACCACACTCGTCACCCTTCTGGCCTGCGCTTTATACCGTTCATGTGCCTGCCGGTCACCCTTCTCCTTAAATTCCCTCCATAGTTTCTTTTTTTGCAGCTCAAGCTTAATGGTGTTATTCATCCATTTAACCCCTGCTTGATTTATTATTCGGACTCTAGGTATACCGTCAGCCATTGCTTCATGCAAGCACTTCTTAACTACCTCCCATGCACTATCAACTTCTAGTCCTTGCAGTTGTACATGCCATGGCACTGAACCAATCAAACTCCTAAGCTTGTCATACTTTCCAGCCAGATAATTCCACATGTACCCTATCTTAATTGAAAATTCTACTCCTTTAGCCACCTCCCAAGTTAAGACCCTATGATCACTCTCACCAATTGGTGGCAATGTGGTCATATTTGTTACAGCCAAATCCTCAGATGTAATTACTAGGTCAAGCACTCTCTGACCCCTAGTATTTTCCATTACATGCTGTCGCAGATAGTTATCCCTTAATAACCGCATAAAATCCAGTTCCTTCCTCCCTTGTGTCCTCTCCTCACCCCAATCAATGCGACCAGAGTTGAAATCTCCCATAATAATCACCCTCCTTCCACCCATTTCTTCTATTTGCTGGTGCATACTCTCACCACCACCTTTTCCATCACCTGGTCTATAGCAGCACCCAATTGTATATTTAGTTCTCCTAGCCACAATCTCACACCAAATGGCCTCAAATGTGCTCTTTTCTCTATCCTGCAATTCAACTTCTATTCTCCTTGGCTGGAGCTCATCAGCTATCATCAACAATACTCCTCCCCCCATTTTATTCTCTCTGTCATTCCTGAACACACTATACCCATCACATTCAATCCCACTAGTTATATCATCTACAGTCAGCCATGTTTCACTAATACCTATAACCTGTGGTCTGGAAGTGCCAACCATGGCCAAAAACTCTTCCTTCTTGTTCCTAATACTCCTAGTATTAGTGTACATGAATTTAAGACCCCCATTAGCCCCAACCCTACCTTGATGCCTTATATTAACTATCCCACTCAGATTTGTTGTCCTTATTTGCTCTGGCATATTATATTCATTCTTACATTCAACTGCCTCCATAAGGACTGTCTATCTACCCCCCCCTTAACAAATCTAGTTTCCCTGAATTTGCACATCCACTACATTCAGCAGCACTTTCTCAAGTCTTCTTACACCGTAACCATTCAAATGCAAGCCATCCATCTTATATAGATCCTTTCGCCCATCAAACTCACTCCACACATCCACAAATTCCACACCACTCGTCATACATAACCCACGCATAAAGTCATTCGCAATTATGGCCTGCTTTTAAACATTTCACTGTCATACCGTGGCAAAAGACTAATCATTCTAACTCTCTCACTCTTTTCTTTTGCTACCTCAAACAATTCATTCAAGTCTTCTATCATTTCCATTTTGTCTCCTTTCAAATCATTCGTACCTGCCACAAAAATCATTTCTTTCACCCTTTCCTTTTGCTCTCTAATAAACTCAGTTACGTCCTTTATGGTCGCACCAGGTTGGTACGATTTTGTCAAATCCTCTACTAACACACCCTGTACTAACGAGTCTCCATACAGCACTCTATCCTTCATTTTGTTCATGTTCACATTCATACGTCTATTTTTCCTGTCATACCTTTTATTATTGGTTGGTTCATTCAGTCTACTTTTGTTCATGCACTCTAGCTGCTGTTTTGCTCTTTCTATCGCACTATTCTACAACGCGATCTCACTCAATGCATCTATCTCATCTTTTTTATTCTCTGAGAAACCATTTATACTATCATTCACACTTTCTACATTCACACTCTCACAATTTTAATGTACAACCTTGCCGTTTCTTGTCATATCCCTATTTCCTTCATTCTGAAGGTTGACAAAAATATCACACTCACGATCCGAAATACACTTCAATTCCTCATTCTCCCTACATTTTCTACACACATTCAATCCTTTATTATCATCTAACCACACTCCGACCGCACTCCGCAAAGCGTACATTTCACAGCTAGTACACTGACTCATTTCTTTTATGCTACTGTTCTTTGATAACGATGGCGAACCATCATTACTGGCCGCCATTTTCCTTCGCACAGATGCCATACTTATTTGCAACGTGTTTTGTCAAATTATACGTTATAACACACCAAAAACAGATGCACTAAAATACGCAAGGCAAACAAAACAAAACTACACAATATTAAGTAATTTGTATCGATAACTGAAAATGATACTTATCTTATCTGGAGCTTGCACGAACACTACACATTACGAATTCATCTAGCGGCGTCTTCCCGACATAGATTATGTTATAAAATACTTTAGTAACACTAACCACGCTAATAAATCTCCAATAAAGCTACCAAAATTACACACTTAAGTCTATTAAATTGAATCCAAAACATCAATAAATCAACAAAAAACACAAATCTCTCAGGAGCTCTCCGATAGCACGTCCGTTCACCAGCTAGCCTCGACACCCTGCATGAGAGTGCAGTGAATAGGCACACAGCTATTCCGTTCCGATTTATTTGGTCTCAAGAGTACCTAATTGACAATGAACATTTAACATTAAGTTACCAATCAACTCTGGTTTACAGAATGTCGCATAATGATTACTGTTACCAAATGAGAAATTAATGGAAATTTAAAGTTCCGCTCCTAGTTGCATGATAATATAAGTCCGTTAAGTTTGAATCATGAAATAAACACAAATGAACCGTATACATAAACTAAACGTCTATTTGACTTAAAATATAGAACAATAAAGGATTTCCTCATATATATACATGCTCTATAACTAGTCACTCCTCGTTCTCAACATACTAAGGAAGAACTCCATACCGCTCTATCGAGGACGACTCGACGTTTGTCTTTCCGTTGAAAAGACCCGGGTTCGAATTCCTTTAGGTTGGGAGGGATCATTTTTTGGACATCATTGGCTTGAGATGAGCTAGCTAGTCTCTAATATAAGTGATAGGATTTGTCTTTGTGAAACTGAGTTTTTTTTTCTCTTGTGCAAGCACACAATCCAGCCAGAGAATATGGGCAGTTAACAGAATATAATACATCGGTCTCACAGCTGCTTCTGCGGTGATTCCGACTGAACTAAAAAGTCAAAATAAAAAGGAATTATCACTGCTCATATCAGCAATGTCAAGCAGTATAATCTCAACTGTTTTTACTGTTCATCATGTCATGTCTGGAAATACACTCTTCAGCAGGGATCTGCTGATGTCTCACTTTCTGATCAACTTGTTTCACAGGATGCTTATACGGACAGACGTGTATCGATACAAGCTCGTAGATCAGTCCAAAAATCTCTTACGGAAGCCACCACCTGCTTTTGCATATCGTGACGCGAGATGAATATTTACGAAACCTTCAACTAAAGGTGAGTTATCTGATAGCAGAGGGTCTCTATCCAAGGAACAAATACGTACAACTAACGGCTAAAAGTACAAAAACGCTTTTAAGTCGCACAAAATTTCATAGTGCATCTCTCACCAGGAGAGTGAGAGAAGCACTCTGAAACGTATTCTTACAAGGCATTCGTTAGTTGTTCTAAACTATTTAGTCCAGTTTCGATAATAATTATTAAAATACTTCATGTATTGACATATACAAGGGAGAATTTATTGGGAATATAACAATAACACAAAGTATTAGATATTACCATTTTAAATAATACAAACGCGTTCTAATATCATAGAATATATCACTTTTGATAACGCTAATTTAGATATTCTTCACACGGATATCTTTGGCTGTATCACGGTAAAATCATTATCTACAACCCTGTACCGTACCTGTGATGCACCGCTTGTAAACTGCCGTTTTGATTTATATCTGTTTGTTGTTAGTGCATTTCCCAATCCGATATTCTTGCTTCTTCTTTGGTGTATTACGTCAGTAGAAGAAATTGAATTTGTTGATGGAAGTGCAATTTTATAACAGGTTTCAACTGAAAGAAGCAAATAAATCGTGTTCTGAGAAACAAAAAATGTTTGCAACAAGCGGAGCAGAATTAAATTATCCGAACACAAAGATATAAGAAACAGTATTTCCTTAAAAATCTGAGAAAGGATTTTTTTTTTTAATTTTAATATTACTTTTTTTATCCTAATTTTTTTTCATGAATGAACTAGCTGTTCGGATACATGTCACATCTTTCGCCTTTTTCTAGCCATCGGAACTTGTATTCCGTAAGTAGAGCAGATTCATAAACAGGAATGGTTTTTGCAAAACCTTACTTGTTCAAGTAATCCAATAAAGAGTCAATGTAAAGCTACAGGGTTTTCTTTTTCTTTGCGGCTCGATCGTTACTTGGATGGATCGAAAATGCCACAACATGATGATGGAAATTAGATCGGAAAGTATAAAAGAAAACAAGAAGGCAATTTCTTTCTTAATTCGATTTCTGTATAACGTCAACTTTCACCAAGTTCATCAACGCTGTTGTTAGGCGATATTTTGGGATACCGCTGAGCATAGTGAGATCGTCTTATCCAACGTAACTGAAAATATCGAAATTTATCCGATAGAAATAAAAACTGAATAAGTAACTGATAAAAAAAAAGAAATTCAATTATTCAAAGAAGTCATTCTAGTAAATCAATAGATAAGAGATAATAATGCCACGTGCCATTCTATAGAGAATTATGCCAATAATAAATGCAGTATTCCTTTTAAAGGATAGAATTATTCAATCACATCAAATCTTCACCCATATTCTGATATTTATTCATTGATTTTACTTCGCTTGCTAACACTTTCATTACTTTTTATCTTTTCTGGAAGTAATGTTATCGAAAATTAGAATGGATGTTCCATTTTCATTTAATTTTAGCTTTCTTATTTCGGTTTTAGAAGAATATAGAATTAATCACTGATGCATCGTGCATTTAATTAAGCCTATTTACTGTTCTTCTCCTTTAAAATATAATGTAAAGTTTTCAGTTTTTTTATATATTTTTACGTGATTCCTTCCCATGGAAGGTTAATTTCAAGTGAAGATCAGATAGTCCAAAAAACTATACAGTTCAAGGCACTTTACAGCTCATATACGAGAGTGTTGGTAGTCTCACGTTGATTGATGAAATTCATGTACCATATCAAGACCTTCAAAAACTTCCATGCTCACAATGGGATTCGGAGCCATGCTGGAAACAGAGGGTTCTGTTGTATGTCAGATATAAATCATACGTTTGGATAGAGAGGCATAACTAGCCAGTTGTATACCTAGTAATTATTAATTCATCTAGAATAGCCGAAACTGTTTAACCCCTTTTGAATCAAGTATTCGGTTTCCTTTAAGCGCATATTGGTGTGGTACTTATGATGAAATGTGTATATCATATAGAAATATTACTATAACGGCAAGGTATAGGATCTACGTGAAGTAAATATTTGACTTCACAGCGAAGTCAACTGCTCTTAGTTCAAAATTCTCAAGAATAAAACAATGACGAGGCTAAATGTTTGTTCACATTATCATGGGTATTAAAAAGAATATAGGAGACCTTCCAGTAATACCATTTTGTTTGTGTGAAATTGTTTTCCCTATTACAAGCTAAGAACATAGGGGTTCTTAGCTTGTATATTCAAGTTAATTTTTCTTTTCAGTCAATTTACTTAAACAGATTAAACAAAAGACATTAATGAAATCCAATACTGAATCTTCTAATTTTCTTTCCTTTTTCTTTTAAATATTTCTACTACTTATCCCAAATAGAAAGTGCTGCTTTGAAACAAAGTTAAATTCTGTTAGAAGAGCGTGTGTTTTGCTGAAATACAAATGCACTAAAGATTTCTTTCACATCGTAAGACAAAAAAAATCAAATATTTTTGTGGATCAAGGGGAAGATAAGTCTGTAAAATGCCTGACAGCCATTATGGGTAAAATCTAAGTATGATGAATGGAACGCAAATGAAAAGTTCTTACTTCTCTTTGGCTGTTGTTGTTGCAGTAATATTGCATGAAATATGTCAACCTATTTTGCACAAAAAAAAATAAATAAGGGAGAAAGTGAGTTTATGCTGTTAGTCAGATCTGTATCATCAAATGAAAGCTATAGAAGTGGTTAAAGGGACAGTGATGCAGTGGATCTGAATTCTAGTAATAAATCTAATCTTTTGACAACAGAAGGCGGTTCAGAAGATTTTGACCCACGTTATTCAAAATTTCTTTCAGATATTTTTACATTCATTTCTATGACGCAATCCTATCAATCAGTACAGTCTCATCTGCGAATATTTCTCACCTTTTCAGACTACATATCCATTTCGGTTAAGAATTCGCCGTACATTGCACTTTCCTGCAAACCGTGTACGTCGATCGGATTGGTTGCTTCAAGACTGTTAGTAATGATCATATGTGCACCAAATGGCCCCATAACTCTTGTCGTTCTACATTCTAAAAATATGAGAATTCTAACATTCGTATAACATATGTATAAAATATAACTCTTAATGTGTGTAAGGAGGAAGTCGAGAATAAATACCAGTTTGACGAGAGTAATAAAATAAAAAAAAAATAAATTTAAAAAAAAAACTGCAGTCATCGATATTTGAATTTCTTCAGAGTTAGTTCCTCTCTCCAATTTGCCTATTTTTATTCATAGTCAGAGAAAAAAAGCCAAAATGTTACTTTATTATTGTTTTTAATATTACAATGAAGATCGATCACAGGGAACAGGTTATCTGAAATGCATTTAAAATTATATAAACCTACGTTTCATTAATCGCGTAAACAATACTCTGAATTATGAAGCGAATACAGCCAGTAGCTTTTGTTAAACAGTAAGTACAAAATCGACATAATCTCAGAAACACATGATTTTTAGGCCAGGTAATTGAAGCGGTTCAATGTCTTAGGCAGTTGTGTTCTACGAAGATTTGTTTTACCTCCGATGTCAGATTCTCGCCTGCCATTCAACCATTTCTTATCTTCTCACTTCACGCAGGATTTGCCACAGGAATTTATTAATGAAATAAGATAGATACGACAGAATCTCTGACTGCACGAGATCACTCACGTGCAAAACTACTTTGACGCAATTAGGCGGATCTATAAATCATTCTTTGACAGCTATTTATTTTATCTTGAACTTGATTACGATACAAGGAAAAACTTTAGATAAAGAACATTATAATATAACTTTATTTTACTGATTTTGACAACTTGCTTGTACATCCATTTGCAATTTATTGTCGATTGCGCTTATAGAAGATAATGGAAATAAGATATGTTCAGGCTACAGTAAGTGGTACTTGTACAGTTATAAGATAAAATGTTTATACGTCAGTTGTTTCTGTATACGTTCATACGTCAGTTGTTTCTGCCACCTTATGGCACATCACATTTAGCACCGAGTAGGTTATTAAATGAATGGCGAACAGTTTGCAGAAATAGGGAACTCATCAACTCTGTCATGTGGAAAACGCCAACTAACAATTAGTTACCTCATATAAAGCTTTAACTATATAACGAGAATTATACTTTAGAAAGTACTAAGAACATTTGCTGTCTACCCATACTTCGTAAATCGCGCTCATATATAATTTATTACTAACGCTTTACGAGCAAAGAAAGGTTGAACTGAAACTACCATTAGTTAACAATTGGCCCATCTGTATGGTTGAATCTTTTGAACATTACGGTAAAGCAGCGTTTACAGGGATTATCACTTTTTGGATAAATTGCACAGCAAATCACCCAATGTTATTTGTTAAGCAACTGCTTAATTATTGTCTGCATATTGTTAAAATATTACATCATTATGGCCGTGTTGTTCATATTATTGTTATAAACGCCAATAAAAAACGAAACCTCACCAGCGCACGCAGGCTAGTCTAGTGGATATTGTCGTTACACTCCAAACTGAAAGCTGAAGATTCATATATATATATATATATATATATCTTTGGCATGGAGATGAAAGTACTTTAGCCGTTCAATGATTTTCATTTCACTGTGTGACACAACCACCCGTTTTCATGCTTTATGATGACGTGAATTTCTACGTACAGAGAGTTTTCAGAATATCTAACACCTATCAAATATTATGCTAATGTATAACAGATTACCAACTCTTCTTAATTGCAATACACACACACATAAGGATATAAAAAATACACGCTCCAGGAATAACGATTATATCCATTTGTAGGTGAACAACAAAAATGTTATTTGTTTACATCATCTGGAAATATGCGTACGAGGGTGGTCTGCAAGGTTCTCGGCCTCGACCATAGACAGTAACACTATCGGCAAGATGTTTTTTTTTTTTTTCAATGTTGGTACATCTGTCATAAGCATCCATGTGAAATTGCATATCATTCTGTTAAGTGGTTTGTTTTATACAGCTGCCTAAAGCCAAATTGTTGTCTGCATCCCTTGAAATGGATAACATTGAGTATCGTGTGGTTATAAAATTCTTTGTAATAGAAATTTTAACGCCGAAAGAAATTCATTAGAAGTTCATAAATGTTTATGGGCACACTTTTCTTTCGTTCACGACAATTAAGAAATGGGCTGCCGACTTTAAACGTGGACGGACTAGCCTTGAAGATGATCCACGTGAAGAGCGTCAAAAAATATAACAATAACAGAAATCATTGATCAAGTGCACGATATGATATTGGATGACCGGCGAGTCACATGCGTGAAATTGCTGAGACTATAGGCATTTCAAATGAACGTGTAGGATATATTTTGCATATGGAATTGCAAAAGCTCAAAATCTCTGAACAGTGCTTTGGGTATTTTAACAAGAATAAAACTGATTTGTTGTGTTTATTTATTACTATGAATGAGAAATAGATTCATCATTACCCACCATAATCCAAACAGCAGTCAAAACAGTGGACAAAGTCGGTTGTTCAGCGCCAAAGAAGACAAAGTTGGTTCCATCAGCAAAAAAGTCCACGGCATCGGTGTTTTGGGATGTTAAAGGCATTTTGTTTATTAATTATCTTGAAAATGGTAAAACAATAACCGGAGAATATTATTCCGATCTTTTAACCAGACTAAACGAAAAAATTCGTGAGAAAAGATCCGGTTCGCAGAAGAAGAAAAAAAATTCTTTCATCAGGACAATGTATCTGCCCACAAAGGTGTTTTGGCAATGGGAAAATTAAGGGATCTGCACTATGAATTGTTGGAACATCTACCCTATTCCCTAGTTTTGGTTCCCTCTGACTTGTCTCTCCCCAAAACTAAAACTCTTCCTCGCTGGTCAGCGTTTTTCTTTGAATCAAGAGGAGAGTGAAGCTGTAGAGGGCCGTGTATTTGGCAGATCTTACTGAGAACCACTACAGCGACGGGATAATGGCGCTCGAGTAGCGCTGGAATAAATGTATTAGTCTTAAGGAAGATTATGTTGAAAAATAAAAATAATGTTGAAATTATAAATTCGTTTTTTCATAGTTTTTCACCAAATTGCAATTAAACATTAACAGACAATTCTAAAAAGTGACTTCTAAGTAGTTAATCCAAGATAACTATAAAAGGATAGTAATTTCCTAACTTATTTAAATACATTTATTTATTTGTGTATGTTTATTCCCTTAGCCATATGGCTGGTGTGGGGGTAGCTGATGCTACCATACTAGGGAGATGATTAGGAGCAAGGTGATTTCTCGTTCCCTTTCTTGCTGTAAGTATATTTATAACAGTAGCCGTGAGGGTTCACGGGACCGGTTTGCCTGTTTTGAGAGATGAAAAACCTGAGTTACCGGGGGATAAACCCCTCCACCTTCGCATGAGACCGGTTAACTTGCCTTTAGTCGAAAGAGACCTAAAGGTTCCTTATGTCATGGAGGGGAATCGAACCCAGTTCTTTCCAAATCGAACCAAAGTGCTTAGTCTATACCGGCTGAGCTATGGAGGCGCATTTATTTATATATTGGAAATATTCGAGTACTATCTCCTACAATGGAGATAAACGTAGACCATCTTATCTGTTTAAATTAGGAAAGTGAAATAAAGTTTTTCACACGTTTCTTTATAAAGCCGTTTTATGAGGAAATGACTCTTATGAAGAACTCTCGTCTTTTTACAATTAACTATTGTTTAGTGTTGATAGCATGCTCCTAATTGCCATTCTGCCATTCATCTTCAGTACAAGAATTACCATTCTTGTACTGAAGATGCTTGGGCGAAAATTGTACACGAAACGTGAAATTTTACGTGATTTTTCCTCCAGTTGTATATAATTATTTTCAATATGCTAACTCAGGTATTTCCCTATTGATTTGCATCGAGTGAGGCAAGTCCACGTCGTGCTCCCTGGGACCTTCCTTAGGGTACACTCCCTACAAGGATGCTAACGGACCTCTGTGAAGAACAACGGACAAATCAGTGGAAGAGGATTTGTATCCCAACATTGAAATGTGCGGAAGAATCTTCAGAGGAGCAGACCTCTATAAACAACCCGGGCTCAGCTTGCTCCGGCTGTCAGTACCCGGTTAGGGCCCCTACCTAGGGTTACAAGGAAAAATAAAGGATTCAATCCTCTGGCAAAGGGAAGCAGCTTTGTCAGTACTGACACAAGTTTGAAGTCTCATGATGACGGTAAAGCTTGTGATTAGAAAATTGCAGATGGCAATACAGTTTATTGTGTACGTCTGTAATACTGCAGAGCAGAAAGCAAATGGAGAAACTACTATTCTCTCTCCAGACTAACCACCATGGCGAGCAAATCTACACAAATGGCCCCGAGTTACCGGCGTCCCTTAAATGGGACAGGGGTGCGAAGAATCCCCCGGCTCAACATGGTGCGCTCAGTAAAACTAGGAACCCGGAATGTCAGAACCTTGTATGCAGCAGGTAAGCTAAGAAATGCTATCCAAGAAATGAAAACACTTGAAATTGGAATTTTAGGAATGAATGAAGTTATGTGGCCAGGATGGCAAAACTCAAGTCAATGACATGACAATGTATCACTCTGGAAGTTGTGAAAACAACCATCAAAACGGAGTTGGAATAATAATAAACAAAGAGATCAATAAGTCAATGTTGAGCTTCATCCCTTACTCAGGTAGGATGATGTTATTGTCCTTTCAGTTTTAACATCATCCCAACTAATTAAAAATACAAAAAAGCACGATATTAACATAGTCATGGGTGATTTCAATGCTAAAGTTGGGAAAGGTAGAAGTGGAGATGTAGTTGGCGAACATGGACTGGGCACAAGAAATGAGAGAGGTGTCTTTTTCAATTCTGCCAGGAAGAGAAGCTAATAATCACAAACACATGGTTTAAGCTACCACCTCGAAGATTGTATACTTGGCGATCACCACAGGATAATAATGGGAATATAGTCAGAAACCAAATTGATTACTTACTAATTAATCAACGATTTCGAAGTTCTATAAAGAGTACAAAAACCTATCCTAGTGCAGATATTGCTTCTGATCATAACCTACTGGTGGCAGAGGTACAACTTAGACTTAAAGCTATGCTTAAGAAACATCAACACAAAAGGTTTGATTTGGGAAAATTAAAAAACACAGAGATAAGAAGCAAATTGAGTCAAGATCTGAATCAAGAGCTAGCACTTATCAAGAATGATGACATCATGAGGGTTGATGAATCGTGGGACAAATTGAAATCTGTCTTCATAGAGAAATGTACCAATACCTTATGTCCTAATAGAGCAGTAAAAAAGAAAGATTGGATGACTGATGAAATTCTTTATCTCATGGATCAACGCAGATCATATAAAAATCATAATCCAACAAAATATACTGAGGTTCAGAAAATTATTAAACACAAGATCTAAAAAGCAAAAGAAATTTGGATGAATGAAAAATGTAAAGAAATAGAAATTCTACAGGAAAAACATGACAATTTTAATATGCACAAAAAGATGAAAGAGACCTCAGGTATATATTAGAAAAAACAATTCTGCATCATTCGAAACAGAAAGGGAGAAATTATATCCAAAAAGAATGACAAAATACAAGAATGGGTGAAATATATAGAAGAACTCTTTACTGATGACAGACAGAACCCAGAAAATACTTATGAACATATGGAAGGTCCATGCATTCTAAAATCAGAGGTAGAATGTGCATTGAGCTCAGCTAAAAATGGTAAAGCCCTAGGACCAGATAGAATACCGACAGAAATAGTAAAGTTATTAGAAGGTGACAACATTAACATATTAGTAAAGCTATTTAATAAGATCTACGATACAGGCATAATCCCTCAAGACTGGTTACAGTCGACCTTCATCATGCTACCTAAAAAAGTAAATGCGAAAACTTGTAATGACTATAGAATGATCAGCCTAATGAGTCACGTTCTCAAAATGTTTCTGAAAATAATTCAAAAAAGAATATACAGAAAATGTGAAGACACCATCAGTGATACCCAATTCGGCTTTAGAAACGGCTCGGGAACAAGAGAGGCCCTTTTCTGTTCTCAGATCTTATTTCAAAAATGTATTGACCAAAACAAGGTAATATTCATTTGCTTCCTCGACTTCGAGAAAGCATTTGACAAAGTCCAACATGCTAAAATGATTGTACTATTAAAAAGAATTGGATTAGATGGTAAAGACATCAGGATCATTGAAAACTTATATTGGAACCAAAAGGTATCTGTTCAAGTTGATGACATTATTACAGACTCCATTAACATCAAACGAGGAGTAAGGCAAGGATGTGTGCTGTCACCTCTTCTTTTTAACATCTACTCAGAAGCCATATTTCAAAAAGTCTTGGAATGAAGAAAGGAAGGGATTAGTGTAAATAGTGAAATCATCAGTAACATCCGATATGCCGATGATACTGCTCTTCTGGCTGACAATATTCAGGATCTTCAAAATCTTTTGGAGCTGATAAATGTAGAGAGTGAAAAAATGGGATTAAAAATAAATATCACCAAAACTAAATTCATGGTCATAAGTAAGAAACCAATTCTTAATTTAGCACTTTCTTTAAATAGGAAACAAATAGAAAGAGTGGCAAAGTTTAAATATCTCGGATGCTGGTTAAATGAAGATTGCAATCCAGAAATGGAAATAAAAGTTAGAATTGAAATGGCAAGAAAAATTTTTCTCTTGATGAAATCAACACTGTGTAACCGCAGTTTAAACTTAGAGCTTAGAGTACGCATGGTTAAATGCTATGTATGGTCTGTACTGCTGTACAGTGCAGAAACTTGGACCTTGAAGACAACATCAATAAAAAGACTTGAAGCCTTTGAGATGTGGTTATACAGATGAATGTTAAAAATCCCATGGACAGCAAAAACGTCCAATCAGGAAGTACTGAAACAAATGGGGAAATCACGTGAACTTTTAGATACCATAAAAAGAAGGAAAACTGCATATCTTGGTCACCAGTTCGTAATGAAAAATATAAGATACTTCAATTGATTATAAAAGGGAAGATAAATGGAAGAAGAGGACAAGGAAGACGAAGAAAATCTTGGCTGGTAGATATCAGACAGTGGACTGGTATGAACTCTGAGAGACTGCTTCAGAATAGCTGAGAATCGCTCAAAATTTGCCAAGGTGGTCGCCGACCTCCGATAGGAGATGGCACTCAAAGAAGAAGATGCCAACTCAGGTATTTCCTTATTGAATTGCATGGGTCTTCATCCTCTAGAAAAGATTAACTAGACAGAACGACACTCTCAATAAGCAGACATTACTCGCTTAGCCTTAGTTGCTTCGGTTGTAATTCCAAATTGCAAAAATAACGGAGTGCTATAATGGCATTGTGCTCTGTAACTGTTATTACCATAATTTCCATGCAAACTCAAAGCGAGTAGCAATTCTATGTAGTACAATTAGAAAATCTCTCCGAAGAGAAACCTGGCTGTCGCCAAAGGCCACTTAGTTTTCAGTGAATTGGATAATAAACTATCTGAGATACAATACTACTCTGATAAATGAAAAAAAATCAATAAAATTCATTCTAGTAACTTGCTTAATTGTACAGCTAACTGTCAATATCCATATTTTTATAATATTAAATAATTCGCTTTTTTTATATACGTAAAAATTTAGCTTTATAACTTATTTTTCAGGACATTTCCACAGCATCTTTGGTAAACACATCCTTCAGGGAGAAAGACCTGGGTCAAATTCCCCAGATAGAGATAGAGAATTACCTTCTGTGTTAAGTTGCGTTTGTCAAAGTGAAAATTTTCTACAATAAGCCAACGTTTAATTTCGGGAAAGAAAAAAAGCTAGACTAAGGACACGGAAACTTACAGACTTTAAGGCCACGTGTTGATATAGTTTTAAGCGCCTTTTTGTACTATATTTTCCATTATAAAACCTAAAGAAAAAATAAAGCGAACGCTGATAACGGGAGAAACCTTTTAAACTACTATACGTCTTTGCGCAGTGCATTGACAGTAATATAAATTCATTAATCAAAGTGTATGGCCATTTGAAATAGGATTTTTAATATCAGGTAATAAATATTTAAAACAGTCAGTTTTTAAATAACGATATTTTGAGTCAAATTTAAAACCTTAGTATAGCATTAATTCTATAACAATTTGAAGAAGGCAGAAATAATCTTGAGATATCTTAGTCATCCCATTATATATGGCAGAAAGAAATAAAAAGAAAGTGGTAAACCTTAGTCAAAGAATGAGATGAAGAGGTAGCATGAGACCACAGCATTAATATAATGGCTTATAAAAAAATTAGAAGTGAGAGACAGCAAATGAAAACAAAGCCAAACGCTACACCAAAATTATAACTATAGATGGAGTCATCAAAAATGAACTGCACGAAAGAGATATCCACACATAGCTAGATGGAATGTAAGAAAATATAATCGGAGTATTCTGTTAAGTAGGGAACCCCTCGCCCGTGAGTCTATTTTAATTCGCCCCTTTGCTGATGTACTCGTATGTACATCAGCACACTACGTACACTATATATGAGTTAAAATTTGCCAGTCGTCCGTGGACGTTTTTAAATTAGCAAATTTCGCCCATGTTACTAAAAAGGTTCTCCACCCCTGCTGTTAATAAACTGTTAATATTTGATCTTCCTTCCTTCTTTGTGTTATGCACACTCGCCCATTTTTTTTTAGTTTATCCACCAGTTTTCTACCTGCGCCTGACACAAACATTGTTGAATCAAACCGGTTTCTTTTGTCTTTCCTCCCCCCCCCCTCCCCAACTCCAAGAAACGTTTCCTTTGATATATATCTCTATCACTAATAAAGGATGTCAGAATAACGAAAATTGTGATCTCTTTGAAGCATGGCACAATTGATTATGAGAAATTAGGCGAAGTGCTAATTTGAGTTTATCGACTTCACCACTGTTGTTAACATGTGACTACCGACAGAACAAATCCTTAATGTGCATGTAAGAGTGATGATCAGAGTTATTGAATTTGTGAGGATAAGAGTTCCCATTAGAATCATCAACTCTGTGTGTTGTCAAGAGTACCTATATCCCCTGCCCCCATTGTAAAAATTTACAACTTTTAGAATAAAATTTACATGGCCCCCACATGACATTTATGTTACATCCATGCAGCTGTTTATATCTGATGGATTCCACGTCTGTGACGATCTATGGGAGTTGAATGATTTTTTGATTTGACAGGATATGTGCCACTACTGTTGTCATAGCTTATGATACCACGAGACAGGCCTTAACACTTCGATAGCTTTGTATTACCAATTAGCGATAGAAAGGTGACAGCATTTATAGTTTGATAACACAACGCTAGAATCAAAAAAAAAAAAAAATGGCCATAGGAACGCCCCAAGCACAATTGGGAGGGAGGAGTTCGCAAAGAGCAAGAAGGATACGCCCCCTCACTAAGATGTTTAAAAAATCGGAATAAATGGAGATGCAATGGAATACTCATTGTTTGACGGCATTATTCCAAAGAAAACTAATACTATACAGTGTAAGCAAGGTTATAAAAGAAACTGATGGATTAAGCAGGATGATAATAACTGGAATAATCTGTTGGAAAATTGCGAAATGTTGTGAAATAAAACTGTAGCATAAAAATATGTCTTACGAGAAAGAATATTTCATTGAATTTATTGAGATCTAAAGAGAGCAAATAAAAAAATAGCAAATAATTCAATGCAGGTTATGGAAATTAATAATCATGATGACCAATTCACCAATATCCATATATTGTATGCCTTTATTTTAATAGCTTCGTTTTGAATTTCGAAGATGGCTTTCTACTAAAAAAAACAGGACCGTGTTCAGTTTTTTTAGAGGGAAGACAGATTCAATGTATAATAGATCAAAACAAACTGCAGAAATTAGAATCATAATTTGCGGTAAGCAATACTTAATTATTTTATTAACCATTTAAATGTTTTTTTTTTTTTAGTGAAACTCGATTTCAACTCAAAACGATCCAAAAAACAAACAGATTTTCTTATGAACGTTATCAGTGATACAGAACTGTCTTCATGCAATCAGTCCGAATAGCAAGCACTTCGCTACATTTATTGGCAATAAACATTTTTCTATTACTTGCATTTATACCAAAACGACTGCGATTTTGCAATTTATTTGATATCCTAATAGTGGGCATTATGATGTGATAAATTAACTACTTTGTTGCCTTTGGTAAAATAATTAATTTATTTAGTGTTTAAAATGGAACATAAAGGCTACATTCTCATGAACAATCATGAGTCAAAACATTATGACCATCCACCTTGTAGTGTGTTGGTCTTTGCTCAAGATAACTGCTTAAGTTATCTCGGCCGCAAGACGACGTGTAGTTGTTTTGGCATTGACTGCACTACATCAGGGAATGTGGCCTGAGATGTTCTGTACCACTTAAGAGGTCCGCGAACGAGAGAAATCCTGCAGTCCACCTGCGGAATGCAGGTGAATGCATGATCATACAAATGGCTGATGGAATCAAATCAGGAGAACTAGGCCGCCAGAGGATTAACGGAATGCTTATGATCTTCGAGCCATAATTGCATAATACAAGCCTTATGATCTGGCGTTGTCTTGATGGAAGAATCCAGATCTATCAGGCCATATTGCTCCATGTACTGCAACCCGTTGTCCGAAATAGTCTTCAGTATTAACTATTAACGTGTGTTCAGTGGGATTGAGAGGACACACTGATGTCCATGAGAACGATTCGTTCACATACCTGGCTACTGCTACCCCAGATTTGCATTCTACAATCCATGCACTCTGGTCGGCCGGAATCAGGGTAGGTGGTCAGAATCTTTTGGCTCCTGCGTGCGTATATATATATGTATCCACATGAAACAGGCCACAAAACTGCTACGCATATAATCTGGTTCCTGCCGTGTTGGATAGCAGTACGTTGTACTTAAAGACCTTCCTCACTCTCCTTCATCCAACTTAGAGGCCAGCACAAATGTATAAATTCTTCTATTAAAAATGTTTAGAACACCAATCAAAATAATATTCTGAAACAAAGGCGGATAATTTAATGAAAACTTAGAAAACGTAGTAAATTGTTTAACTTAGAGCCAGGCAGACTTAATTGTTAAGGAATTACACTGATATAGAAGAAAGTTCAGTACCATAATTTAATTTAGAGAGAATGAAGGTGATCATAAAACGGAATAAGAATTTTTTTTTCTGTTTTCGCATTTAATAACAATGCAAAGGGCTTAATATAAAACCCCAATTTTGACATTGATAAGATTTATTATTAGAATTACTGCTATTTATGCAAGGCGAATAATCTTTAACATGATACATAGTTTACTGGGACAAGAGAATAATCATGTCAAGTTCACGTAATTTTGACATTCAAACTAGCATATAATTTTATCAACTCGATTCGTATTATGTGAACGCTTCACATAATTGTGATTTACCTTCCGTCACTAAGCGACGTTGTCCATTATACTTTAAAAGTATCGACGTATTTGATGCATAGGCATTTCGAGGCGCCATCAAATTACTTGGTAATTAACTTTTATCATTTCTGTTAAGGTTATAGCTTAAAGGAAAGTATAAGAATAGAGAAACATTTAATATTCATGGCATTGAAGTGGTGGCTAAAACAGCCATATATGTCTTATATTCAAGTGTGTGTGTGTGTGTACACACATACATATAGTAATGAAATAATTATAATGTTGCACTAAAACTGACTTTTAAAAAATTACAAAATGATTATGCAAATTTATCTAAACTACATTTAGAAAAATTAAAATTTAATTTTAATTAGTTTATTTACTTTTATTAATTAAATGAATTAATTACTAAGAACATGTTTTTTTTGTATATTTAGATTATACACGCACACTGCTTGGAAAGAAGTCACAAATTATTACTGCTAACCTTTATTATAAATAGTTAGGTAATCTTTTAATGGTGTTGTATTTTAATTGTAGAAACATTGATGATAAAAAGTAAAAATCTCTTAAGAATTGAGAATTTAAGACTTAATAGTATCTAATATATCACAGATCATTTATTACATAATGTAACATAAAATTGGGTATTTAATAGAACAGTAAAATCCCATGCTTCATTCAAAATTGGATATTCAGTATTTAATAGAAAATGTTAAATGATGTCATAAACAAAAATCTTATTATAATCAAAAAGAAATAAAATGCGGAGCAGAGCTCAAAAATTGTTTTTAGATTAAGGAAGGAAGCCAGAATGGATCAAAATGTTTATGATGTCATATATGCAAAGGATGTCACATGTCACTGACCTGTAATTGCAATAATTCAAAACTAGAATTACATTCTGTAGACGTTCTTAATATTACTCGTCATTTATGTTAAATCAATTTAACTTAAATTAATTTAAAATTAATTTTAAATCAATTGGGAAGGTTATGGTAGTTTGTCTGTAAAACATTGCTACAGTGTAGTATATTGAAAAACAGAAATAACATTGACAGGATTGCGTTGTTTCAAATTCCATCTCCTCTGGGTCTGATATAGCGATAATCGAGACCATATTTTTATCATTGATGCAAACAGAAATATTTGACGTATGCTATAGTGAAATTGCACAACTTTTCTAAATGAAATTCTGACGGAGCATTTTTATAAATAAATATCAATGTCTCTCACTTTCTTTTGAAAAATACAATAGGCGCCTTCCCTGTTGCGTAATTCCACTCACTCCTTGACTTCCTAAAAGAAAATAAAATCATAATTCACGAGCATTCAGTTTACTGTGACTACACAGCGCCACAGGAGAGGAAACATTGCTTCTGTATATACGAAAACAGCAGCATTACCGGAATACAGTATATTATTAATGACAGGAGAGACGCATTATCTTGGGACAGTAACTGCAGTAACATTAATCATTAATGAATCTAAGGGAAATGGCTAGTGGCAGAGCCACTAACCAGTTCCCTTAGTGAACACACACACACACACACACACACACACACACACACACACACACACACACACACACACACACACACACACACACAGGATGTATATATGGTACGTCACATTAATCGATCTTTTAGTTTCACATTGTCGTATCTGATATCCATCCGTAGGATGCATTGGAAGGAGATAACCTATAGCATGTTTTACCGATTCAAAGAAAATATATCTTCGATATTGTGAAAGGGAGAAAATTTTACAACAGAACGGTTACATGCATGTAACGTTGTATTTCAACATGTGAAGGGTTTATCACTAGTACAGTAACATGTATAAATGCTTGCGTGGTATTGACTAAAATCTCTAACTTTATTGCTTCTTTATTATTTCGTTGTCTCAAAGGAGTGAAGCGGACGTTTCCATTTTTAATTACTGGGCTTATAGATTATATTGTTATCGTGCAAAAGAAAAATATCTGCAATCGATGATGAAAGTTGAAGTGAATAGTTTGATAGATTAGATGCAACGAAGTTAGATATGTTTGAAATTTTACTTAATCATAGCGTAAGTGGAACTACCTTCTAGTTTTATGGTGATATACTAAGGAATCTGTCAAAAGGGTTCCGTTACTGCAAGGTAATAATCATTAATATTTTGGAGCGTTTCACTAAAATTATTAGGTGAATAAAGGGAAAGTTTCTCCATAGATTTATTAAAGACATTTTGCGTTAGCAATTCAGTTAAATTTTATAACAAATAAGAAAATGATTGTAGTCAATTATAAAAAGATGCATTTCATAGCAGCATTCTTGTATAGGAATAGCATTGATTATCACACTAAGTGATAATCGATGGTATACGAACTTGAAGAATTTGGTATATGAACTTAAAGAATATTTTATTTATTTGCTTTATGCAATTCAAATGGTTCAATCGAAATGGGTTAATCATAGTGAACTGTAGTGGTGGTCCATTATGGAAATTAATGGTAGAATATAGTTTATCATCTGGAATTATTCAACGTGTAATCGTTAATCAGTATCGAATCCAGAAAGGATTAAACACAGAATATAGCAAGAGAGAGAAAACACTCACTCACATATAATCAAATGGAAATTAGGTTTGCCAACATCTTACATATTTCGTTTACACACAAAATACTTTTTAAATTGTTAAGAGGTGTGAATTCTTGATTGTCGATTGTCTTCTATTTATGATAGAAATGTAAGGTATGAAATAAGCAAAAATGTTTATTTCATACAGAGAAGTCTCTTGAGTGGCAGTACTTTTATAGAAGTGTGTGCTGAAAGTTAAAATGCGGAAGAAGATCAATTTGGTGGTCTCATACGAATGTGGTATAACTTTTATTCACATAAAGTTACTGCCTAAGAGAACAGATAAAGTAGCCGAAGAATAAATTTACGTGGAAGTAGTACTAGTTGCTCAATCATTATCTATGTTGGTTTATAGACAGCGCAGATGCTTAGTTGTAATAGTCATCGAATCTAATGTATTAAATGACTCGATATATTCAATGAAAGCATTCGAGACGTTTAAGATAAATGGAATGTTTATAGGACGATCTATAATTTATTATTTAACAGAAATATCTTTTCCTTTAAATTCATCGAACTTAAAGCTCTCAAGAAAAGTTATTAATATTAAGTGGAATTTTTTATAAGCATCGAATCTAGAGATAGTCTTGATTTATTATGCTAAAAATTTAAAAAAAGCATTTTTGATAAACAAGCAGGGCCTTTTCATCATTCTCAAACAGCACTAACATGAGATTTAAGAAATTTCTTTACATTCGATTTTTATCAGATGTAGAGAAAAAAAATCAAAGTAATATATAGACTACATCACATCTCACGTATTTATTTACTCAAGGGAAAAATATTTTCTCTATTTCGATGTTTTCATTCTTTCATTTTTTTTTATCGAACGACTCATGTGAGTGAAGTAGTATCATTTATTATCGCTACAAATCCGATTAGTTTGATTCGATGTGCAAAAGATATTTTACAAACAATTTTCAATATGTGCTTTGAGATAGAATAAGTAAACATATCTGAGCAAAAATCTTTGAAAAAGATTTTTGCTCAGGAACTTTTGCTCAGGGAAAAATAAATAGCAGGTATTAAGAATGTAGCAAAATATTCAGGAAAGGTTGTTGTGAAAAGCTCAGAAATGCTGGATACTACTTTAAGAGTAGTGTTAGATTTAAAAAAAAAAACTCGACATAAAAAGTGAGGACAAAAATATTCTATGATGCCTAAAATAATAATAAATTATCGTTAAGTGAAACAAAAGGGACAGAAATGGAGTTGAATATATTCAACAGGAATGAAATAAGCAGTTTATATCAATTAATAGAATGCGATCATCAGAATTCTGAATGAGGTTAAACGTGTGTGCCTGATTTTAAGGCTGAACGTAGATCAAGGGGGAGGAAGCACATTCACCGAATAATTAGTAAATTACGAGGTTTTGTTTCTCTCGTGTGCAAGGTGGTAGAGCGGAGCCTGCACGAATCGATTTCAACAACGAATGAGATTAAAGCATCCCGATATCCGTGCTTTTTGCTTATTAGCAAGGAGGAGAAAGTGAAGGAGCGTACGTGTCCTCCAATGTAATTTTCATCTTTCACTACGGAGATAATCTCTTATCCTTATAAGGACTGGCTTAAAGGGGAGAAGCAAGAATTCTTTTAATCTTCCCCGTTATCTGTAGAGGACATTGTACGGATAAGATGTTATTGAGCTATTAAAGCTCTGATCATGGCAAGAGGGTAACAGCAATAGTCGAGCCTCAGAACTTCATCGGCTACAGCATTGCCATTCAAGGGTATTAATCATCGTATGTTTAAGTAAAGGTGATATCTGAAAAATATCGGACGATCTCTAGGCCACTCATTCGTGGGCGAAAGACCGTCCAAATCTCCGCGTTGGTTCTACTCAGTGAAACTCGACCACAGAGCAGAACCGCTCATTCCGAAGAAAATAATTCACCGGCAAGTACCCCTCAGCGGGCCGTGCCGGAGAACACTTTCCCCAGAGACTCAAATTGCTCCCTTAGGGCAAAACCTAAGAGAGCGAACTCATCACCCAGGATAACAGCAACAGCCGAACCTCAGTTAAACTTCATTGGTTCAGCATTGCCATCCGTTACCCTCCATGGGTATCTCATATAAAATCAATCATTGCATCTCACGGTCGATCGATCCACTCTCTGAAACCATTAAAATCTCTGAGTATACAGCTGTAAATTATCTTCCTACGGTCTCCGAAAAGGAATGGTGTACGATATTGCGTCGTGCTTTATTAGTGGCCCTGTCGCGAAGACCGTTTCGGAGTGGCAATTTTTTTTTTTTTTTTTTGCAAAACGACTTGACATTTAATAAACAGAGTGCGACACTAGATTTCTCAGTAATAAGTTCCGACAGAACCAAACGTTTAGGGCCCATGTACGGGTGTCTTTTGTAAACAAATCTACCTAGCGAGGGCATTAACAAGAAACCGAATATGCGTGAACTGATATTTTTTTTCTCCATTAAATTTATACAAATAAAGGGAATGTTCGCACAATTTAATGCATTCTTCAGTGACCTTTGACTGGGTCAAAGGACTAAAATATGAAAAATAGAAAAGGGTCTTATTTGAATGTCAGTAAATAGGAAGCTTAAAATAGTATGCAAAAATCTTTAATTTGGAATTAATGCGGGCTGGTAAATCACAAGCACAAAAGTAAAAGTTCAGGTGTTGGAGAAGAATTAAGAAAAAAGAAAGGAAAGTGAAGTTTATTAAAAAGACAAGTAACTATTCCAACTGGGTGTTTACGGTGAAGTGCTTTCCTATACGAGACACAGCGGAGATTACTCTCGCTCCAAATACAAATATGATGGGCTATGGCAAATAGAACAATGGGATTCGTTTGTAATATTTTCCGGTAATCGGCAAAGAGTGTTTTGTTCATTATTTTCGCTGGAACTATTTAAATAAATCTTCTCAAAAAAAGCAAAAAATTCAACGTTATAATTTTGTTTCGCTATCTACTCTCTTCACTTCCGTCCTGAAGGTAAATTACGCCAACTTATATGGCGATGGAAGCGGGTCCTCTCCCCCTGCAAACACGGATTTTTTTTATTTCACAAAATAGAATGACAAGCTACACTGTAAAAGAGACAGAATGAGAAATTTATTCTATAAAAAAAAAGATTTCGGTTTACCATTAATCTAACTGCCCTCTTGAAAATTGGTAGATATTTGGTACATCATTCCAAATTGGAGAGAAGTATTCGAAGTCCGGCGAATACTTCTCTCCCTTTTTTTTTTTTGAAAGAGCATTGTGTAGAAGTGATCTTTTTGTGCCAAAAATAAAAATTTTAACAGGAGTAAGTGTCGGGCTAAAGAGGGAAATCAGGTTTTGAGTGTTAAGCTTGCATGTTATATAAGGTAAGAACTAAGGTTTTTTTTGCGAGGAAAAAAAATCCAAAAGATAGATTGTGCTTTGAAAGGACTAAAGATGAGTAGGTTATAACCAATGCCATTGAATCTTTTGTGTTACACGTGAAAGTATTCTTTCTCTGTTTTCTTTTTATTATTTTCTCTTTTATTGCTTAAGTATGTCATTTGTATTTGGCTTCAGAATAAGCATTTTCTGTAACTTTGATATCGATTCTAGATATTCACAGTTTTTACTTCCTCCCTTAAAATTCCAAACTCTTTCCGTTCATGTGTAAAGCCTCTTTTGCGATATCGTGAAACGTGGGAAGTTAGAAAGATTTTTAAATATCACATTTCAGATTATGCCGCACAGGGTTCCCCCTGTGCGATTGTCAATTCTGGAGGAATTTTAAAACTCCAATAGAGAATAGATGACGGAATAGGTGAGAAGACTCTTGAACGATATTTAAATAGACAAAAAAGGATATACTAAGTGGAGCGGGGAAAAAATGTTGAAAGTCCGAAGTTGAAATAGGCTCTCTCGCAAAAACCGATCATGTTGTTGCTCCTGGTGAAAACCTTTCTGGAAGAGCATGTAGGTGGAGAGGTTTAATTCTCTGATCTCAGCTGCTGGAATGTTTTTTTTCCTAGCGATATTTAGGAACGTAATTTGAAATGCATTTGTTTATATTTACAGCATTTTTAGCAATATAAAAAACGTTTTCATGTATTGTAAACTATTGCTATTAACATGGGATTATTTCTTTCCAGTGTTGGACAAAGATTACTATAAGTAGCAACTTATTCCTGTGATTTCTTTTGTAAATAATAAACATTATTTCATAGCGATTTATGCATAAAGAAAGTTATTCTAAAAGAGCTAAAGGGATAATGTAATTTACTTTGCCTTCACATTCTGAATATGCAAGGTACTGTACATTAACGAAAGATCAGATTTTTATATTTCACCTGTTTATATAAATTGTTGTTATTTACTTCATTCATTCTTTGCGGTATGGGATAACACTTCACTCTGTATAACAAAATAAAATATTAATCTTCATAATGAAAAGAATTCATAATCTAAAACAGTAGATTTAGGCTGTTTCCACAGCGGAAAAAATAAATGACAGTATGAGTCAGGCATGAGGCTTATTGATCTGTTAGTTGGGTCGTGTTATTTAACTGTGCTTTGTCTGAAAAACAGACAAAGCAGAAAGGGAAAAACCTTTCCACCTTCGTAGGAAATCCACTCTAGACATCTTTGAAAGGGCTTTTAAATTGATGATTCGCCAGGATTTGAAGAAACCAGATCACATCTTCCTAACTGAACAGATGGTGTCTATCCCGTTCATGTTGAAATAAGTTCGACTTTTAATAGTGATGGACACTATTCCTGTTTTTATGCACTGTTCTGGAGATAATTAACGTGATATAATTTACGTTGCTATGTGCACCCCGAAAAGATTAATATATAATATACATAGAAGAATAAAAACGACATTTCTCCTCCTCATTTAACTAGAGTAGAAAATACAAAATCTGTTCAGTTTCGAAAGCCCGTTTCCATCAATAACTGCCGCCGTACGGCCTAGTGCTATTTTCTCTTTCATATAATATAATAAAACAAGGCCAACAAAAAAATTTATTGTAAAATGGAGAAATGTCTCTTTACTCAGTTTTTGCATCTTTATGCTTGCTGAGTAAATTTGGAAGAGGAGGACGAGGCTTACCTCCTTCGACTAGTCATACACTCCGCAAAAGTTCTAACAGAAAACGGCACATTCATTAGATCGTCAAGATTGTTTCCCATTGTAAATATGGGCAAAAATGTTATACATTTATGGAAAATAAAATATTAGAACTTATCTATATTATATATAAAATCTTGACTACTACATCAGTTCACACTTCACGCACGTAAAACAGATGAAACTCAGAAATGGAAACAGCAACTCGTGTCAAATGACAACAGTCAGTTGAATTTGGTGACAATAACCAATCAACAGCGACGGATTTCTAGGTGCTATTGTCTCAGCGCTCACCCTACATCGCCTTCTGAGCGGTTTAAAACCACTGGAACGCTCAGAATTTGACACACCCAGCGCCTTCGTACCTCTGATATGAGAGCTTCACACGCACCCGGGAACGCGAATGTGATGCAACATTTACGCGTCGAAAAATATCCTTTTCATGAAGCATTAGCATATTGGCTTTCGTTTTAGGAATCACTCGAAGACATGAAACAATTGAAGGAATCTTTAACGGGAATAAATGTAAAATATAATGGTGGTGTTGATATTCCATGGATGTGCATTACACACCGGAATATTCGCCCCTGGAAATGAATCGCTAGGAAGAAGGGGGTGCCTGCAAGGTAAAGACCTCTTTTAGACAGCATAAACAAGACACGAACATAGCAGAGACACTAAGAAATTTAATAATCAGGAGGAAGAAAGATGGGATTTATGTTTGCTTTCTAAATACTTCGTCTATTGGTTAGTTTATTCCATCTGAAATATGTTTCATTCTGTTAAACAAAAACTGAACTAGGGTTTGAGACGTGATTTTTGTTATTATTTTTACTTATTTTTATTTTCTGTGTTTCCTCTAATGGCCAAATATAAGATCTTGCCGTTCAGTTTACCAATGGATATTTGAGTGCCCCCCCCCCCTGTTCACATGAAACTTTGGAAGCTATTTCGAGACTGCAGTAAGCTGGGTGGTGGTCTCTCTGAGAGAGATGAAAATCGTATCCCATCTAAATACGCCCATATGAATCCATGACATACCGGAATTGGGGTCTATACTTGTTCGGTTGTGTTTCTTTTATCTTCCTCCTCTGCCAGTCAGGTAGACAAGGTATAAAGATTGATTTAAACTCATAAACTTGTAACCTGGTCGAAAGACAAATACTTATTTGTTGTTATGATATACCAGCTTGAGTGAATATGTTTATTTCCCTTAAATTTTATTCCGGTGCACACGACAGTTACTTTATGTAGAACACGTTTTCATTACTTTGCGAACAATTAAAAAGTATTTAGAAACCTAGAATAAAACATATTAATTACCCTGATTCATTAAGGAGGAACAAGATTAAAATGAGTAATTCAGACTTAATGAGAATAGGGGACAGTATATTTATAGCTAATTTAGACATAATGAAAATCTTGGTGAAAGAATTCCAAGTGTAATCTATCGGGTAACTTTAATTTACATAGCTCATTCATTCATGCACCTTTCCCAGGAGAAGTTGAATTAGACAGTGCTTTAGAAAAAATTGAAGCAATGACCAATAATAAAATTGTCTACGTGCTGTTTAACTGTAACGATGTTGCAATTCATTGTTGTATACACCCTCCAGCGACAAGAAGCTATGACCCAGCCATGGTTTTTTCGTTTAAGTTAAAATAAAATAAACTATAAATATTTACAAAAAAGTTAAATTAAGATGAATAAAATAATTGGGAGAGCGCCCGCTAAGGAACTATAAAAGTCTTCAAATTATGTTCTCCAGATACCCACAGTTCATCAAACGAACAATGAATATCAGTTCTGGTTTATCAATATTATTATAGAATATTAACCAAAAGAATAATTTGGTTTTAAAATATACCGACATGCTCAATGATTTATTTCATGTAATAAAACATAATTAACACTGGGTTCATAGGTCGTAATAATTATTTAATAAACCTATTAGTTTATTATTAAACTAGTTGCTTCATCTGGGTTAGGATGAACATACAATATACAACAAGCGTTAAATATGAATCATTACATAACTAAAAACATCGAATGTGTAGGAACCGTTACACAAAATTCCAAGTTAAACACGTGGAGCGTGGAAGCTGGCACATGGCCAGTCATTGATCAACAAGTGTACACGATAGCTTGCAGAAACATTAAAATCCGATGTGTTTAAAGATCTGATAAGTGACATCGAATTGTCACACAAAATCATTTATAATTAGCATTTGTTGTATATTTGTGTGTTGATCCTAACCCAGCTTAAGTGGCGAAACTAGTAGGTTTTATTAAATAATTATTACGACCTATAAACCCAGTGTTATTTTTTTATTACATTGTTGATTTTTTTCGACCAAACTACTATAGCAATTTTAACTCATAATGATCTATTATGTGATTTTCCTTCGCTCTTGCAACAATGGAATTATTCTGTTCTGTTGCAAGAGAACTCTTGCTCAGAATTAATCTAATCACATAGATTATAATCTAGACTCTAGAGAAATCTGTTCAGCACTTAGTTGCAATTTATTGCTTTTCTATCTCTCTCTCTACGGAATAAAAGATCATTGCAAGGAGCGTAGAATGAACCTTGTGAAATTACCATACTAACGCCAAGTAGAGATATATATTGCCAATTACGAGTCCTCTGGGAAGAGGAAATGCAACAATAAAGGAGAGCAGCAAAGCGAGGGAAAGAAAATTCCCATGTCACGACAAATCCTCACACAGATCATTCCACCACTGTGATGTCGAGATTGTAGCCTAAGTGTTGGTATTATGACTCCACAAATTACAGGATGAAGATTTAATTAAGCAGTTTAATAGGGTCTGAAGGTAGCAAAGAGAGTGGCAGCATTGAGGAAGAAAGCATCTTATTTTGGGTCCAAAGATTAAATATCTCCTTCTGGCGGATTCTCCTTATAATTAATGCATCGCAGTTCTTTCTCTTCTCGCACCTAAACTAATGAATGAGTCGCTTTCCATGCAGAGCTGAGGGAGGTTGCTGTAAAGAAGAACAAGAAAGCAAATTGCTTCGGATAGAAGTTTTCTACTTTTGCTTGTAATGCGGTGTCAAGTGTAAACAAAGGAAGGGAAAGAATACAAAACTAAATCTCTAAATAGGACAGAAAGGAATGTTAGAATGCAATTGAGACTATACAACTCAATCCATGACACTCACACAGATCTTCTTTTTATGTAGACTGCAACACGCAAATACGGTTCTTCAAACTTTAGCAATCAAAGCTACTTCTCTTAGTGTTAGCAGCGGCACATTCCTTTAGTTTCAACAAGAAAGCTTATTTTTTTGCGAAACGTAATGGTAAAATCCCTTTCGGGATTTTTTCATAGCTAACTTAGACATAATAAAACATAATGAAATATTGTTACTATAGAATTCAAATAATAATCATTACTTTATTTTACAGACAATTTAATCAAATTAAGTCTCCTATTTACTTTAACATTCAAGAACGTTCGATTTGTGCATGAACTTTCCAACAATCAATTTTACACACGTATTCAAAACATTTTAAATGGCGAAGTATTCAACAATGCGCGAACTTGCAGAAGAACGCCAGAAAATGTGGGTTGTAATCCAACTACAAGAAGAGGTCAGAATATCCTGTTTGCAAATTTTATGACGTGCGTGTGCACGGAACGTAGAAGTTCTCGCCACCGGTTAATATTTTCTTCGAGTTCGCTTGAGAATGCTATGAACACGCAAGGTTGACTTAAAGTTGGAACTAGTGTGTGAAAGGATAGAAAGTCGAAGAACAAAAAAAAAAACTTAAGGTTCGAATACAAGTGTAATAATTCGATTGCTATTAATTTCGTTGGGCGGACTTCATATAATGCAACATCAATGTGCATTAGAGACTCATTGAAATTAATCAAGAGGAGCGCAGTTAAAAATAGAATTTTGCAAGACACATTTGTAGTTTAAGTACTTGAACATCTACAACACCTGTCTGCTTCCAGCCAAGAAATGAAAAATTGTGGAGTCCTGTTTACATTCTTCATTATTTAACATTACGTCACATGAATATTATCACATCAATGAAAAAACCAAAACCAAACAGACACTACAACTAAAACTTTCTGGAGGTCCATTATTACGAAAACAATCATTTACTACAGACTTTCTTACCTTTTCTCAGATTTACTACTCCCGTCATTAATTTCATCATCTTCGCTTAAATTTGTTTCTGCTTAGATCCTTGAACTTCCTTTGATACGAGGAATCCTTTATAAAGCCTTTCAAGACAAGATGATATAGCAATGTCGTTTCTCCTTGAAACAGAACGACCCAGCAAGGACTAACTACCGATTTAACTAGTTTTCTTTGTTTGTTTGTTTGTAATGCATTTTCCTCTTAGTCGTAGTTGTTTCGGCCGTTAACTTGAAATCATAAATCAATTTCGAGGGAATTTGTAGTAAATCAGGAACTGTTTTAATTTGTTTGGATATTTTAGCTATAGATTACGAAATACTTGAGGAATATAATCAAATTTAAAGATATTATTCTTAGGATTAGCAAACGATAAGTTAAACAGCCGAAAATTAAAAAAGGAAAATATATTGGAAGTTCAACAACAAAAAAAAAATACAACACTGAAAGTTGAACAATGAAAAAAAAAACCGCTAGGAGTTCAACAATGAAAAGAAAAAAAAAGGACGTTCGATAAGGAAAAACTACTGGTAGTTCAACAATGAAAAAATACTAGGATCAATTATGTAAAAAACTATAGAAGATCAACAGTGAGATGGAAATTAATGTGTTTATATGGTCCGTTTCTTGTAGTCTACAAGATTTTTTAGAACATAAAAGGTCTACAATGTAGACCTTTTATGTTCAATCTCCTCAACTCCGAGATCGTTTTTATATATGCAGTGCATGATACACAAAGAACCTTTCATCATATTAGAGCAGACGATAATGCGGAAATCTAGCATTTGTACTGTATTAATCATTATCGCTCATCTTCTTATTTTGTTAAAGAGAGGTGTAGTGCGAGTGAACGATTGCATATCACTTCCGAGAGCGTCATATACTTTTCTATAGAAACATTTTGTTGATTTTCTTAATTTATCTCCTGGAAATAATTATCTCCTGGAGGACAGCAGTAAAGTATTTCTAGCAAGTGAAAGTTGGAAGTATTTATACACGTATGGAGTGTCTTACCCGTTCTTCCATTTAATATTTTCGAGTTGAAATTAACAAGTCTTTCAACAATATATTTTTTATGCTACAATTCTACCATGGGAACGAAAGGTTTGTTTCTCCGACAAACCTTAATATGCAGTTAATTTAATAAAAACACAAGCAGGATAATGGATAGTCTTTTGTTAGACGACTTTCATTTTTCTTGAATCGTGGCAATCTACCATCGTTAATTTTTAAAAGTATTTATTTGAAAAAAATATCCAAACTTCTTTATTTATTTTCGGTCTGGTAAAAATTTCACATTTCTCCATTCCCTCCACCTTTTGGTATACATACCTTCTTTTTCAATTTTTTCAATGCTTAAGTTTAATCTTCTATATATAAGGTATTTGCAAATTACAGCAGATTAAACTCTACGAACCCCCTACATGCGTTGAAGATTAAATGATGACACAGTATTAAATAAAAGCAAACGTTGATTGCCATCCAAACATTGTAGTAGTCTTTACGTCATCATATACTCATGACTTTGCTGTAATATTGTAATTATTATAAGTCGTTATATTTAATGCCTAATTATACTATAATTTTACCCCCATACTCCAATACGTGGCAGTAAATTTCATTAACATTTTAGAATTCTGAACATAAACTTTCTTTTTCAATGAACTCCTATCGGTAAATAAAATTTACGAAATAACTCCAGTAATATTACTATGTCATAGTTATGAAAAAGTGAATTGTTTAAGGATAAAGTATCTTTGACAGATGTACAGTTTGAACGTAGCTGTGTAACCAGAAAAGACAAAGCTGAGTTTAAATCTTACTCCTTGGAAGCCCATTTTTGTAATATTTATTGTTCCACATTCAATTGAATATTCAGTCGGAGCTGTTTACCTTTGTCTGTACTGCACATCGTATATTAATTACTTTTAAAAACATGAATGAACTGCATTAAGCATGATGGCCATAGATATGCTGCTTAAGCGATACATCGAAAGTTTGAGCGCCTTTTTCCTAGTTCATGAATATATATGAAACAAATCCCCCCCCCCTTCATATCTGCCAAAAATCTCATCAGTGATGTAATGCAGATCAGACAAATTACTATAAAAAAGCGCTTAAAGCCTCATTTTAAAAAAATGCACTTTACTCTTATTCGCCAATTTGGTGGCGTCAGAAAAATTACTAATTGTTAGAGGGAGATGAAATTAGAGCTGCTTCTGATGTGATGACTTGATGGGATGCCTTAATCCGTACACATTCATATGATGGCTGATTAATTTAAGGTATATCAGAAAAGAAGAGTGCTGCTCTAGTTAGGGGTATCGAGTTCCTTAAAACCTCATTTTAGGATTTCTTTATCTACATTATCCTACATTACTAAATTGTAGCTTGTAGCTTTATTTGAATGTGTTAGAGATGTGTTGAAAAAATGTATTGGTTGTATTTAGATTTATTTAGAATAAAAATGTATTTAGATTGATAATTATTATGATTTTTTTTTTCATTTCTGTTCTACTCTTACAGGTGTATATATTAATTGTAGATGCCATCCCATTTTAAATGAAATATAGAATGGCTTGCCAGACTTCTTTGATCCTCAAGAATACTCTTATGAGTTCTTTATTTAATAATAATAACACAGAAGCTGAACAAACACGATTCTTTGGTTTTTTTCCCTAAGACCTTATTTTAGTTTTCATGTAACTTAAACCAGTAAATAAAACTCGATACATACAGACTGAACGTTTCACTGAGCACCATTTTATGTTTCCCACCCACGTAAGATTATTAGTAAACCTCTAATACATTTGTACCGTAGGTGGACTGACAAAAGAATGAAAACTTTTGTATACACGAGATCAGGAAGGAAAATAAAGTTTAATACATAGTGGAAATAAAAACCAAAAAATAGGAAATCAGCAGCTTTGAATAGAGGGAAAACTTATAGAGCGGGAAAAGGGAGAGAGAAAAGCATGAGAAAATGCTAAAATCGATCACAGGAAACCAAAAAGAATAAAAAAACGATAGATAAGGGAACTAATATGCATGACGGATATATTTCGCCCATACTAACATTGTTATTATTAAACACTATTGTACTTTTACTCATAGTGAGCTGAACTGTCAATATGGGTCAAGCTTTATGGGGTCTGTCAAGTAAGAGCTTAGTTGCATCTTCACGTGATAGATGCAACTGCACACACACTTAGATCCCATTCCGTACAGGAATAAGCAGCCTTTGGGATTTCTGCTTTTTGTCCACTTCATCCTTCTATACCCCCCCCTACATATACCTTCTGCACACATGCGCATGGTTTGATTTATTTATAAAATGGGTCTCGTTACGTTTACAGCCGAGATGTGCAGGAAGGTCGTGTCTCGTAGTCTTCTAAAATAATGTTCTTTCTCAAAGATGCAGCAGATTTTCTTCTCTCTCTCTCGGTTCCATAATAGAGCGGTGTATGCAAAGATAAAAAATAGCAATTTCTCTCTCTAGCTGTCTGCAAGAAGATGAATGGATAAACCAGCTCAACACAAGAGAAATGAAAGTCAGACTAGACAACAAAGTTCGCGATTATTAGTCAATATTCGCCACCTCGGTGAGACTAGTGTTTCACTGATAGCTACACTTAACTGCGGAGAAGGAAAATGTCTGAAGTCTTTAAAGTATTTCTTCGAACAAAAAACTCGTCATTCTCAAAACAGCTGGTTTTTAGGAAGCGCAGAAGTAAGGAAGAAAGTATTATGAGTTGGATTATGTGGCTGATGATGATATTGATAGAGATATCATTAACTCTTTTCACTTATTTGTCTATTTATTTCCCCGTTCTTTCTTTTTGTTTTTTCTTTCTTTCTGTTCTTTCTTTCTATTTCTTTCCAGAAGGGCTTATATATTGAAATTTATATACATGTTTGTAACAGTGGCTTCCGAAATATATAGGTATATATTATACTCGAGAAACACACACACAAGATGCTCATATCAATATCTAAATATATGGTTTTGGCAAGTTATAAGTGAAGCCACCTCTTTGCAGCAATTGAAAATATTCCATAGAAAGAGGAAGAACGTTTGCTCAGTGCATTACTAAACTACGATCAATCATCGGTTAAATTTTTTTCATACTAAATATGCCAACTAATTACATGATAATCAGCTGATATGGGTATCCAAAAACGTGGTTCTAACCGTAGAGGACCATTCAGCAAAGATTGTCAATATAACTCAAAATAATATTGCAATGTTTTAACGAACTTTCACATGTAAAGATAAGGATGTCATTTTGCCTCTTTACAAGGTCTTGATAAGATCTCACTTGTACTTGTGAGCAGGTGTGGTCTCATGGTTCCCGTTGTGATTCCGATACAGTGGAGAGAGTGTTGAAAATGATATCAGGATTGTGGAATACTTGGTCATACAGGATTTCATTTGATAGAATTTTTCATTTTATGTTGGGTGAGGAAAGGACAAGAGGACATCCTTGGAAGCTGAGAATTAATGCCGCTAAGAAGGAAGTAAGGGTTAGATTTTTTACTCATAGGGTTGTGCGTGTTTGGAATGGATTGCCATTGGATGTTGTGTGTGGTATTTCTTCAATATTGCTGAAAACAGAAAAACAAATTTATATTATTACTTATTGGGTGAAAAGATTTCTAAGGTCTCTGAACCCATTTTTCCCATCAATAAAACATTTTAATTAAACGCTGTCAAGGTTTTTCTGCTGCTTAATGCAGACACTCTTTGGTTGAAAATGCCTGCATGCAAATGTCACTTACGACAAAAAGAATATTTATATAATTTTTATATCATGAATATACTGATCTTATTCATTAATCTCAGCTCAAATGAAGTTCTTTAGTTATGATGACATGACAACCTGTACCAATCAAGCCGATTTACTACTCATTAAACGTTTTTTAATAAAAATTATTTTATTAAAGAAGGGAAAAATATTTATTGTTTAACAATAAATGCGAAATAAATATGTTTGCACTAACAAGTCAAAGTTGATAGCATTGAGGTTTGCATTATATTTATCATGACTGGCCTTGTATTTAAAGACTTGATGAGGATCGATGGAACTTTAAAACATTATTATGAAAGAAACGCTATGCCTATCAACTGCATATTGAAAATGACAAAATAGTTTCATTACGTAGGACAATACTATTCAGGATGCTAGTATCAAGTTATAATTTGATCTTAAATACCATTCATATAATGGTCTGTTTTATAAGCGAAGTCATTTCCTGTTTTCAACAAAAGTCAACTTCAAGCAGAATGTGTCAAAGTGTTCTTCTAAGAAGTAAGGAAAAGTATTAATTGGATTAATATGGGAAAGAAACAGATGTAGGGCGAAAGAAAAAAAATGTGGTGGGGACTAGACAGAGACAATCGCATTCAAATAGAATAAAATCTAATTTGATAATTTAAATCTGACAGGAAATCCATCACATAAGGTGTAATTTAATTAAGTTTCTGATGTCGGTGAACGGTGGTATTAATTATTGATTGTCCGGATTCCATTTAAGGTTAGGCAAACATTAAAGCGAAAAACAAATTGAAAGAATTCCACCGTTTACACCTTTAAGGGCGAAACAAGGGACTAATTAAAATATATCTTCGCCTAAATCTGTACTAAAAAGAGTGCAAGAAGAAAAACGTCAGGATTCGAAACAACGAGGCACCCTGACGTTGTTAATTAAGTTCCCGTTGCTTTTGTTTTCTTGAGTAAACGTCCTTTTCTATTAGAAAATCAATAGCAAGCTACCAAAGGGGAAGAAATGTCTTTCCCAACCAAATGCTATTAAGTTATAGACCTGACAACTGTTTGTGCTTTTATGCTATCAAAATTAGCAGCCTCTTGATTTTCTTTAAAGAATTTCCTCAGTTTTAGCTAACTGCAAAAAGAAAGGTTGGAATGCATAGTAATTCCAAGGAATGGGTGAAGTTAAATACTCGGAAAATACTATTCTTGAGACCAAGTAGAATTTTTATCGTGTAAATTGAGGATCCATTAAGCAAAACTATGTTATCGCACCAGATTATAAAATAATCTTCCATTTTATAAACGATCCCAAACATTCTTGGTTCAATGGAATTCAAACCAGCGAACCGTCCTTGGCAAAACGTTGTTTGTCCACTCAGCAACTGAAGCAGCAAAACAAAAAGGGTAACAAATAACTTTTCAAAAATACAGAGATTCACCCTAATATGAGTTTAGTATAACGTATGGCAATCCAAGCTTTAATTTTAATCTAGAAACGATTGACTGAGTAAGACGAAAATATGTTATTTTAAGCAGGCTACAATGACAGCACTACATAAGTTTATTTCCTATTCACAATTGTGGAAGGGACGTCATACAGGTTAAAAAACTTCATTATTCACAAAATGAGTTCGACTGCATAGCCTATAGTTGGAACACTTATTCTGCTAATCGTACATGTAGAACCAGAACAAACAACCCTCGCGCACCATTGCACATTTGGGAGTTGAGCATGCATACATGTTCATTATTCATTGTTTGACTTCGATAATTAGTTCAGTTATGAATTAATCATTTTGCTCTGTAATTAATTCACAAGTCCTACCAAGTTTCATCATTCCTTACACATGACATACAGCCATTATCATAATATTGGATCGGAACTTCCGAAAACACAGAAGCGAAAGGTTACCATAATATTGGTAACCAATTTAAAATCTCTTAATTCACTGTCTATTGTATCCACTTTTTATTCCTTTAATGTCCGACAAATACCTGAAGTTTCTAACGTGAACTTGCCATGCATCTATTATTGAAAATTTGCGATAAGGAGTAACGTTAGTATTGAAGTGTGAATTAATGCAGTCATGACAGAGCGATCAGAAAAATAAGCTACTTTATTGTAGAATAATTTCAATATCGTATCATAGAAGTCATTTTTATGATATCTCTATACCTTAAGTATATTCTGAGTTTAATTATTTATTGGAGTATGTTGGATGGTGATTTTGGATTTATGGCCGAAGAAGGCTATGACGCCAATGTTTTATGTTTATAAATTGCGTGTGCTTTTTCAGACTATTTCTATCTGTTTTTTTTTGTATTAATTTTAAAATAAAAAATACCAACAAAAAACAATGTCCTGCCCATGTCAACAATAGGCTCATCATTGGAGCACTAATAAGTGCAGGTTCCTGCTCTCATCTGTGTTATAGTATGTTAACGAATTTTTAGTAAAGCACGTGCAGAAAGCGTCGTATTTCTCTAGTTTTGTCTTCGGTTGGAAACACATGGATTTCAATTTTATGAAGGATATTTATAGCACTTTACAAACTCCGCTGAGATTACGAGTCTCGTGTATCCAGTTTGTTTTGCATTGGATTGAATTAATGTTGTATTTTAATTAAAACGCAGCCAGATACACCATCGCAACAGGGTGAGTTTGTGGAATTGATAGTTAAAGTTCCCCACGCATAGCGACCTACTAAAAATAAATATTAAATATTTCAGTGTGTATTATTTTAAATTAATTTTATCAATTATATATATATATATATATATGTCTGCGAATGTTTGGAGATATTTGTAAAAAAAAAGCGTCAAATATAAATAGTTAACTTCGAAACAGATTGCTTAAAATGAATAGAGACGATAAAGACTGGATTTTTATAAAATAATATACAATTTCCAACCTTTCCAAAATTTCCAAATTTTGTTTTTTGTATTTTAAACATGAAAATTTCGCAATTACGTCATATTTAATTTTAATAATTTTTATAATCGATATTAAACTAGATTTCTAGTGAAAAACAAGCATTTAATATTATAGTCAACTACGTTGGACTTTTATCATGTTATGTATGTGAATAATACCTGTAATATATATGCATTAGTACCGTAAATTAGCGAAGGTTTAGATAAATGCCTCTAAATACCAACGAGAAAGCGTTTCTAATATACTTTATTCATCAGAAATTATTTCATAAGCAATTATTTTTTTAAAAAATAATTTTTTATCATTACATGGCGGTGTAATATTAGTTTGCGTAGAGTCATAGTACTTTCTATCTAGTTATCCTAGATTCGATTCTAATCACCGACTACAGAAACTTAATTTCCATTCTCCCAAGCTTGCAAAGTTTCGGCTATCTTTGGAAGAGAAAATCCGGATTTTTTTTTTTTGCCCTGCAAGAAAGAAAGGCGATTTTGATTTCACCAACTGAGCGCAATCGACTACTACGATTATGCAAGTACATATTCATATACTACTCAAGGTTAGGAAACTGCGTGTTATCTAACATTCTGTGGGAATATAACTTTGACAATGATGATCGGGTGTAGAGTGATGTTGACCATTGTCTATAGTTACTTAGTGTCTTAAGATTAAGAAGCATTCTCGTTTCTAGGGGATAAACAGGTAATGAAAAACGTGCTTTTATAATTCCATTAGCACTTTAAGATGATTTTATTGCACAAGGAAGAAATATCATTTAAAATATCAGCAATGTTGTGATTTATATATTTCGTTTATTGGTTTTGCCTAATTTAGGTACATTCTTTGAAACGTATACTCCCAACATGCGTGTGTACGAAATTGGTTTACTCCAGTTAAAAGTAACTCCGGTTGCAACATTGCGTAAAATCACCTCTTGGTGCTGTTTCAGGGTTGAGTGACTGCACTCCTATTACTGGACATATTTGAAAAATTCAATGTGTAGTGATTTCCGTTTGTAATTCTGGGTAAGAAAAATGTAAAATGAAAAATTCTGGGTACAAGACTCGAAGACGAGCTTCTCCCAGATAACTGTCGATTACAGAAACCATGGAACTAATACACATCCATTGGCTTCGTTGTGTGACAAAGCTCTAAGCAGACGTCAACAAAAAATCACAGAAGAAAACAGAAAATTTCAACGAGAAAGTCACACAATACATAGTATAAAACACTAATAAAATAATAAGCAACGGTATTAAGAGGAAACATCCTTTGGTTGCAAAAAAACCGTCTATAACAACAGGAATCTTCTTCAGGTGCATTTTTAATCAAGAGATATAGGATATTTATGGTTCTCAGCGATCCATAAAATGGATTAAATAGCTAAAGGAAGATATGCATGACATAATATTTGTATCTGGGTGGGACAAAACGTGAGAAACAATTACAAAATCGAAGCAGTTAAAGCGAAGAACTTTTGCTGTGGTATACAAGTATTCATTTGCAAGCTGTGGATATTACACATATATAGAGGTCATTCTGACAATCCACAGAACGGATAAATGCACTTTGAAAATCAGAGAAAAAAAATAAGTATGCCATGAAATCTGTTGGCTAAGGGAAACTATTCTTATTACAACTATAAGGAAGATATGCTATCATAATTTTTGTATCTGAGTAGGATTAAAAAATTATAGTATGACTAAGTTGCTTAATGAAATCTGGTAGCTCTGAATTCGTAAAAATCACGATTATTGTTCATTTTTCAAATGAGAATGCATCTTCTTGTGGTGTCGTGTAGATAATTTCAAAATTACTTTTTGGTATTGGTTCAGTATGCAGTTAATACATACATGCGTGTTCTTCGGTATTTTTAAGCACTTCAAAGCAATTAAGTAAATTTAATAGGGATCGTTGGGGGAAGTCGGTTTCTGAAATTGTGTGTGTTCAAGGTCGATTTGTCTGTGTGTGTGGGGGGGAAGAGTCAACACCTCCCCCTCTCAGCCTCGGCCCAAGATCGACTAAGTTGATACTAAGAGAAAAAACTTGCAACAAATCGGTGGGATTCTAACATAAGTTGTTTCGCTTAGCAAGCGCACGCTACTGAGGCTCTGCGAAAAATTTGTGCCCTGAATAATATGACTTCGGCTATTTGAATCTTCATGGTTCATTTGTGGAACAAACAGTTTAATTGCTGTGAGAGATACCATGGAAAATAGCTGGTAGAGGGAAAAAGTGAGTACTAAATTTCATAATATTATATGTATAGTGTGGATTAAAATAATTGTTTGTCGAAATATGCTGTTTATGGATTGTATATGTGAAGTCTAATTACGGAAACGAGTTTTCCTGAAATTCTCGTAGCATCCTTCCAGATTATATGATGTCATAATGCTGTGTTAGTGTAGCAATTACTTTGTGATATTGATTTTAATATGTTAATTAAAAAAAAAAGAGAGAATACTTTAAATCTTCATCTCCGATGCATATAATATCTGAAATATTGCCTCATTTTAACTGCTCACGCAAAAGGTCCAATTATCTTCGCTATTTGAAAATAACAAGCATTTACCTCAAAATAAATATTATTTCATTCCAGCTCAGAATACTTGTAGATCCGCTCTCTCTCGTCAGCGGGTTAGGAACTTCTGCACTCTCCTCTCCCTAGCTGTGTAGAACGAGAAATAAATTATCAAATAACATCCTCATTCTAAAATGTAAATTACTTATATTGGACTCTCTGACATTTATGTGAAGTGTAAATTAAATTAAATTTTTTTTTCGGCTGGAAATACAAAATAAGGTCGATAAAATGAATCCTGATGAGACAATTTTTATTGTACGAAACTAGTGCATATAATCACTGTGTAATTTTAATTGTTAAAACTGAATGAGTAATATTTAGATTATAATGAGACCAAGACAGACTCTGATGGTTCGTATTTTTAAGTGTGATTCAACGATGACTGAACCAAATATTAATATATTTTAAAATACAAATTACCGACATTATTAATATTGATTTATATGGTTACAATATCATTCCGAATACATGATTTTATTATGTTTTCGTATTCCTATCTGTAAAAAAAATGAACATTTAATAAGAATATCTGTTGATTTTATATTCCCATAATTTACAAACTAGTCAAAATTCCCTTGGTTTTACAATTTTGAATGAAAGAAGTGGAATTTTGAGGTTGCTATGAATTAATTTTATTTTACGGTGCTTGCATAATTGTTTTGTGAAAGGTGAACCTAAGAAAAACTCAGCTTCTCTGTGATAAGACAATTAATTTCAAGAATTACTAATTAAACTAAATCAATAGTATATATTGATTCCTACCTGTTATCGCAATTTCTTACGGAATACAAGTAGAATGAGGCTCAAAAATTCCTTGTATCTGAATACAGTTTTAATGAAGGTAATAAAAGATTTTATAGGGAAGAGGTCAAATAAACCGAATGGAACAAGCAATGTATTAGGTCTGCTGAATGGGTGTCCTCTCCTGCTAGAGGTGTGTTTTGCAAGAGTAAAAACAATCTCTCAGTATGTGATCAAGTAATCACTTTTCAAAGGTTCCTCGTATCATGGAAAGAATTAAAACAAAATCCATAGCCAACCCAAGGGTCTAATAATATACTATAGGATTGCAACCTTTCCTAAGCAGGCATCACACGCACAAAAAATAATAAAATAAAATTTAACACCAAATTTTCTTTGCTTAAAATTAATAGTCTTCCATGACGCATGTGCGATTCTTCCTTTTTTTAAAAAAAGTCTTACTATTTACTAAAGGTCTAAATATCTTACTATTGTAGACAAGGCCAAGACGACTTAAAGTTGGAATCATAAAAGTTCTTAAAGTTAAAAATCTGTTATTCTTTTTTTGGCAAAATATATGTATTTGAGACTAAGTTTCGGAACTGAGCAATAGTTAGTGTCAGTACAACCCTCTAGACATTGAAGTTGCCTTCGTATGGTAGTACTTAAGTCTTCCCTCCGTTCCACTTTTGTGATTTTGATTAATAAAATTTCTTGAATGGAAAACATAGGAAAGTATGCTGTGCTTCTTTTATGTGGTAATTATAGCTTTTAATAATAATGAGATAACTGCGGTATGGTTAAAAAAACAGTGCTAAACTTCGGCAATCCTTTCAGTACTTGTGGTATGAGATATGCTGTTCGACTGCATGCACATTAATAGAAGTGGACGTGTAGAGTCCAGCCATTACATTTAGCTGTAGCAGTGGTATTGACCGAAGAAAAGACGTTTATTGGTGAGCATTATTTCATTCATGCGCAGTTGGTAGAGCAAATGGTCTAAGCCTACGACACGTTTATGAGCAGTTCAGTAAGCTTGCTCCGAGCAAATACCGTCATCATAGATTCCGACGTACCGGGTCATGGCATAATTAGGTCTACTTCATTGAAGAAGTGGTGTAACTGTGACCTTGAATAGCGAACGCTACAACGAGAGGGAGTTGGTTCCGTTCACCGAGGTGAGAAGGATGTGTCGTGAAAAAAACATTTCATTTCTTGCACAAGTATTCCAACAGGACGGACTAACTTGTCGCACATCACCTGGTTCCAGAGCCTATTTATCAGAAAACAGTTGCCCCGGGAGGATAATTTCGAGGCTCATAGAATTCCCGTATCCTTCACGGTCTCCTGATCTCGCATCACTTGATGCCTTCGTTTGGGGTATGTTGAAGGAATGGGTATTCCATTACCCGCCTTTAAATCATGATGAGTTAATGGATAAAATTAAACGGCATGTACAGCAAATGGCCCAATCCTTGTCCAAGCTGACAGAGAACATTCGCATGCTCTTCTAAACCTTTCTTGAAAGACAAGGTGCCCATTTCGAGCACGTAATCTACCATCGTTAATGCTTTATTCGACCAAGATTCCACCAAGTTGTGGATGTACTGTACATATCATCAGGTGTAAACCTATTTCTTTGTTAATAAATCCGTTTACTCCATAACATATATCTTTGTAGATAATCAGTACCATTTTTTGCGCGATATTTTAGAATATTCGTCCATAGTATGCTTACTACTTCATAAAGCTATTGGCAATATTATTGAACGAAACGGGTGGAAATAGCTATCTAATATATATATATATATATATATATATATATATATATATATATATGACATGATTAACAACTAGTTCATTAACTGATAATGAAATAATCAGTAGTTAATTGACTGCATGTTGATCAACCGATATGTGTTATAAAATGACAGCATTTCGGTTGATTCTTGATTGAGTTAATTATTTTTGTTGATTTTCTACTCTCCCCAAATGTGTGTCATAAGTTGACTTTTATTCAGGCAAAGAAATTTAATCCTGTTGTAAAATATCACCTGTTTGAATGTCTTTCTGATTATTATAAAACATTTATTTTCAGTAGCAATAAAGATAAGAAACGAGTGAATGTGTATATATCATTTGTATGTCTTAATATTCAGCCCCATTAAGAAAGGACCATTGAAAAATTTACAGTTTTCAGTTATTTTTCTGTCTTAAACAAGGGGAAAAAAAGGGAATTCATGCCTATTTTTGTGGTATTCACTCGCACACAGATAGCACAGTAAAATAGAAAACTAAAAGATCTTCTCAACAATCCTCCCCCCTTTTTATTTACTTTAATGTACCATGTAAAATGTTCCTCAACATAATCATAATACAGCACTTCTGGATCGTTCTCTCACATTTACTTTGGGCTGTTCGTTATTTTCAAAATGGATAACTTTGTTTATAATATATAGACAAAAGTCTTGTACAGCTAGTTTCCAGCTGTAGGGAGAATGCTCCACACCTTTAAATCCAATTTTAATGTGCAAAATGCAATGGCTGTTCCTCCCTAAAAGCACAAATAATATATTTCCATTTATTTGTTTTTTCCATGTTTTTCTCCCTCCCAGGGAGAAAAACATGGAAATCGTTGATTTATCAGCCCACAAGAAGCAAAATCAAAATCCCGGGGAGACAAAATAGATGGGAAAATTTTCAAAAGTAATCAAAACACGAATAAAAACTGAAAATCGCTATTTCTAGAAAGCTTGAACACATAACCGTTCTATCATTGGTAATATACAAGGATGATTTAAAATCCACTGGTTAAATCCCATCGCCTCCTTCGCATAGTGAGAGGAGAAGAAACAATTTTCTGAAAATAAGTAAAACTGACAGTTCGATCCATCAATTCATCCTCTCATACATATATACAAGGAATGCATGAATTCCCATAAAAACAAAATCGCCTTCTTCAATCTTCCTTCCAAACTAAGGAAAATGTCTCAGACAAATAATAATCTCTCTCTCTCTCTTTTCATGGTTCCTCACTCAAACTAGTTTATTAACTTTCCACCTGACTTTAATAATCCCTAAGACAGTCACACACCTAAACAGCAATTTTATTGACTTTAAACAATAAACTGGTTCCATTGACTACAAAAATAATAAACATCGTTTATTAAAAAAAAGGACTAATATGAATAAATTAAACGCCATCGAAAAATAACAGCATTTGAAAAAAACGCCTCAAATTGAAATTGTATAAATCCATTATTATACCTACAACAACGTATGGAGACTCGATTAGAAAATCAGAACATTGGAAATGAAATGCTTAAGAAAAATAAGACTCACTGGTCTGAACAATAGTCAAACAGCAATTAAACTATAGAGATGATATCACAGCTATAATTTCTTAAACAGCAATTAAGAAATACAATCGAGAGGTAGACCAAAAAGAACTTGGCTGCAGTCTATGAAGTAGAAATAGTATGAAATTGCCAGAGATAGAACCACAAGGCAAATATTTTATAGGGAACTCAGCCCGTCATCTGACAAATGGAACGTAGAAGACAGTCACATAATTGTTTACGATTCCTGTCCGGTTTCGATATGATATCACTTAATAATACAGTGTGTGTGTGTGTGTGTGTGTATATATATATTTTTTTTTTTCTGTGTTTTAATACAAAACCGGTTAGGTTCGAAGTAAGTGTGGGTGGTTATAGCCTTCCGGCTGTTTAGGGGCAACTATATGCACGCTACTATCTAGGGAAATGGCTATGAGCAAGGTGGTTTCCCGTTGCAAGGAAGGCAACGCTTTCCTATGACTGTAGCCTGTGTGTTCACAGAGACGGTTTTCCTGCTTGCTGGATGTAAAATCTCAGATAAACTAGCGGAAAAAAAAAACTGCTGTCCACGCCCAAGACCGACTAACTTGGCTATGGTTGAGGAATCTCCTCACTTCGTCGAAGGGCACTCCTTCCCCAGGCCGTTGCGAAGCGCAGAGCCACTAGGATAACCGAGTGGACACGAAGTAAGTAGTCTTAATGAAATCCCACTGCAGAATAACCGAGATATGTTCTATGTAGAAAGTATTTTACCTTGGGTATAATAAATGTTAAAAATACCAAGCTATTTTAAACCTGGTTTTACTCCATTTCCCAAGTAAGCAAACAGACAAACAAGTCAATTGCGCCTGCACGTATTGGAGGTCTAGCTAACGCTCAAAGTGGTATAAGACCAAGGCAACTCTTGGTAAAAGTAGATTAAGCTCTGATCATTAATCTTAATATTTACCCTTAATGCCAAAACACATCTCCTGGAGGACAACATCTCCTGGAGAACAACAAAATAAATTAAACGTTTTGATGTATGCAACACTAATTATTGATATTTCCTGGACTACTGCATGATTGCAAACGTCTTTTATGTTTTCATAATATTAAGTGCTTATCTATATTTCTTTAACAGGTAAAGTGCGTGCTGTGCTGAAAGCGAATATAATTACCAAAATAGGTACAAAAAAGTGCATCAAATTGCCGAACTAATTAAACAAAACGATCTTCGGAATGTTTTGACACCATATATGAGAATAAAGTTTAAATTTAGTTAGTGTTACTCATAATTTTCATAGAATTTTTATTTTGCCCAATATCAAAATATTATTCAATGCACCTGCAGTATATTTAAATCTGCAGGTTTTTCCTGAATATTGCTCAATCTAGATCTTGACTTATGCTATTATTAAAGAATCATCCAAGATTTTGTACTTTATACGAATTTTCGTATTAAATTATTAATGAACAAATCGAAACCAACTGTAAAACTGGGTAATAAACAGGAATGTGTGAATATACAGACAGTTACTTTTAGGTGTTTTTTTTTTTTTTACTAGTTATTTAGGGTATCCCGTAAGCCACGAAGAGTTCAAAATGGATGCTCATGACTAATAAAAAAAACCTCAAATGTTTAAACCTCTCTGCTCAACCCATAGGCTGGTCATAACTGTTTAATAATTACTTTAAATAGTAGATGGTACAAATTACTGTGTGTGAAACTATCGAAATTCTGAATTCACTTTAAGAAGTATTCAAGAATAACAAGGATATTGTTCCTGGAAAAAAAAAGGTAAAAGTTCAACAAAACACAAAATTTGAAGACGTAATATCTTTGTTCCATATTCCATTATTAACTCCAAAACGGTAGTCTATCCACTGTAATGATTTGGCAGGCTAAACTACACTATGGTATAACATGCTGTATTTTAAGTCAGCTAATACCTTTTTGTTCCCGATTTATAGGGAGTAGGTGAGGCCGTTTAGCCCTATCTAATTTATGGAGATTGAGTGGGCAGTTCAATTTCCACTGGTAGCCAATCAGAGATAGCTGGCCCAAGGCTATCACTAATTAATCGGTACGCAGTGAAGAAGGCGTCTAGCAAGTGCCGCCATCTCGTGGTGCCTAACCCTAACACAATATTTTAATGTCTGAGAATCGTGTGGGTTCGATGGCCGATTTTCTTGAGTTTACGGGACGAAAAACCCGAGTTTTCGGGAGAAAAAACCCGCTAGCCCGTGACAGAGATCGACTAACTCGGGAATCGGTCGAGAAAAGGCTTAGAAAATTTTCCTCTAGTCAGCGACTAGATTCGAACGCCTTTCGTCGTGCGGTCAAGCGTCGTAGAGTGCAATAAATGCTTTCGTAAATGTATATAGATAGACCAATAAAAAAAGGTTTTTATTACATATATCCACAACACAGATTATACATTACTGGTTATGAAAATAATAAATCGGCAACGACATAATTGCAGTTTAAGTCACTCCATTTAAAGATAGATGGCCATGCATAATATTTGCCAAGCAAAAGTACATGTATTTTGTTTTGCTAAAATTTATTTGGGGGCCATTACTATGAAACTGTTTGATTTATCTTACATTTTGACGAGGTTACCTTTTTTTCAAAACATCAAAACGGTGTCATCATAAGATATTTTGTCAAATAAGTGGATGTTTTTTATGAAATTAAATTCTCGTGATATTTTATCGTGTATATTATAGATATCGGTCTATATTACCTTTTACAAGATAGAAAAAGAAATGAAATAGTCCTTATTGAAACTACATTTTCCATTAATTTAAAAAGTTACAACATAACGAGAAACTTCTGAAATCTTTGTAGTTACTATAGGATTCTGTCTCTTTCAAAAACCGTAAGTTTATTTTTCATGTATTTAGATAAGAGCATTGTGGCTTCACTGTCCGACTCGCACATAGTGATTGTATTTTTAAATATATAAAATAATCTCATTTTGGTTAACAGATTATATCTATTGGATTTTTTATATTATTATTCTGTCAGGTCTTCAGTGGGGTCAGGAAACGTACATGGGATGGAAGAGAGTAGAGCATTATTCTTTCCTTAAATATCTGGTGGAGCATGATCACATTTGCCGATTGATTCGAACTTAACACTTTGCAATTTTTCTTTGCTTTCTCGAATTCATTAAAACTTTTGTGTTAACTTTATTAGCCTTCCGAATGACGATGCGTCAATCCTGTGCAATAATTTGTAGAGCTAATTAATTTTGTACGGGAGACTTGTCATTTTTAAGATTATCGCTGTAATTATTTTAGAGCCAAAATCTTACATAACATTATTAAGCAATCGAGAACTGAAAACACCGAAATTGAAACACTTGGAGGATGTTGAGTGGGGGAGGGGGGAGTGAAGTCATGGGTTGTATTTGACTGTTCTCTTGGTCGGTTAACAGTGGTGGGAGAGTGAGAAAACTCTTGCAAGTAAATAACTCAGATCCAGTTATAAAGATAGATAAAGTTTCACATATATACTTATTTCCATTTATCTAGTCAAAGGAACCAAATACTTATTTGAATTTCCGCCGCATGAGGAATATATTTCATATCGGACACGTGATTTGGTAACTCTTTATTAGGAATAAAAAAAATACAATGATAATATAGATTGTTGTTACAATATAAGTATTATAGCAATTAGTGATACAAGTAATAACACAAAAACACCATATTATAATGCAGTACTACTGATAAGATAAAGATTAATAAAATCAAAGGAAAAACAAGCAGAGTAGTGAAAGTAAGAAGGATGTGTACAATAACGTAACGAACGGCAACGATCATGTAATAGAAAAAAAAACTCAAACACAGTCACTGAAAATCAAATGACTGTATCTCGCATAATTTTTAGATGATGCTACACAAACGTAACACAGCAGTTTTAAACAACTTTCATAACATAGGAATAAATCTTATGAGGTAGTTTCTTAATTTAAAAAAAAAAACTTAACATTTGCTTTATACTAGACATTTGACAAATAGCAGTAACTTTTGAATAAAAAAAATTACAGAAAACGATATTAAAACTGGCACCGAATTGCGGCCTTCCTTGAAAGTCCTGTTTTTGAGGCTGCCAACTCATCTGCAACCGATAAAGGATTCTTACTGAAGTGTTCATAAATACAAAATTCTTAGATTTCTCTGAACTTTCAGATTTCTATTGGATCCTGATATCATTTTTCATGCTAAATGTAACACTGACATTTTGGAAATATTTTGCAAGAAATTTAAATGAAAATATTGAATTTCCTGGCGTCCCGATATTTTACGACCATGCCCTTTACTTGTTGGTGTGGAACAAAGTCATAAAGGGATCTCAATGTAGCGCTATTTCATTGTAAAGCTAATTGGAATTTAGAGGAAATCAGCCTTATCGTCGCTGTTTACGCGATGAAAAAACTTGTTTCAAAGAGGAAAAAGGACGGATAAAAGTCCATCTTACACGAAATTTGATTGGAGGTAGTTTCACACTAAAGACTCATTCAAAATCGACTGAGCAAGGAAGGAACTATAGCGCACATTGGTGAAATAATATTCATAAATTGACACTGAACATACCAAGAAATCTGGAGACTAAATTCACATTGAAGTTGTTTGGGATTTCGATCCTTTTGAAGTTGTTTGGGATTTAGATCGTGATAATATTCTGTTAATGAATTTCTCTTTTACAATGGCACGCACTTTACCAGTTAAAGAAAAAGCAAGAAATATAAAAAGGCCCTGAAATGCACTGAAAAATGTAAAAATGTAGAACGCAGCTGGGGAACGCAAAACATTTGCAATTATTACAGTAGTCCAGCTAATGCCCATGATCAGTGCTAGTCTTACATACATAAAGAAACTTTTCTTTAATGAACGACCTTGGTTTTCTGAATTTTGAATGCTATTTGACCTGATGGAATAAGCGCACAAAACAAAAAACACGAAATTGATGCCAAGCAATGTGTATACTGGGGCCACAAAGTAATACAAAGTGGATTTTGGATTACGGAACCAGCAAGTCTCGTTTCCAAATTTTGGACGATATCCGTCCTCTATGCCGGGAACATTGTCAAGTATAGTTGCCACCATAACAACTCCTAGAGAAATCCCCCAAGAATACAGAGAATAAACCAGAAATCTTTTCCACTGAAATTTTTGAACCACTCGAAAACTACGAGCAATTAGTCTGAATGCATACCATATGTCGAAGGCTATTGCATTCATCCAGAGGAAAGAACTGAGGAAAAAGTAGTAGAGAAGTTCTGCAGTGACCACGCAATAAATCCCCCGTACTTCATATATTCCAGCAATGATGATGAAGAGGTATGCAAGCATCAAAGCTACACACATAGAGGCCAGATTCCATCCTGGTGTGTTTCGAAGACTAGGAACTATACAGAAAACAATTAAATGAAGTATCAAGAAGAAAATCGATATTCCTATACCTGTCATATTTAGATAAAAATATGCATCTGACTTTTTCTCCACGGGTTTAGATTCTTTTCGTTTTATATACGCTTCCGCACATATCAGTACACGGTCGTTGTATAGTGCAAACACTTCAGGTGGATAAGTTTTATTAAGCGAATCGATCACTGTGAGACTTCCATTAGGATGCAAGATTGTGTTTGTTTGCAAACATATTTTCATACAAGAAACGAATTCCTGAGTAAACATTTTGACACAATCCGCTGGCATAACGCAAGGATTCTTAGTCCCACTCTTGGAGCATGTGGAATTGTTATGCGAAAGCATAATTTTTTCAGAAGAATTTGCTGCTGTGAAGTTAGTTGTTGTGCGATTGTTTGTTAAATCTGATATTTCGATCTGACTTCCAACTGACACTGCTGACATCATTATTGATACTTGAAGGTAATGGAAAGTCATCCTTCCAAAATCACGAATCTGTTTCATGATTTGCAGTTTTGACTTATTGGCCAATACACTCAAGAACAATGATTCAAAACACCTGCTACTGGAAATTAATTTGTTTTTTAAAGTATACCTACTGAGTATTTTTTTTTTAGAATTAAGCATCTGGATTTGAATTCCTTATCCATTCAGTAATTCATAGTTCCCATCTACAAATAAAAAAATACTTTTAAATCATATGAAAAAATATTAACCCTTTATTTAAATTAATAACTATTATTAATTTAGTATAAAATTGTAGACTATCTTATTACTTTAAGAAAAGGGTCGTCCACTGTGTAATTTGAACGACAAAGACAATCATTTCTCGATACCTAATAATATAATGAATTCCATTCAGTCATTGAGACTTGTAGGATGACTGACTATGGATCATCCTAAATGATGTCAAGAGATTTTTGAACTCTCTTCTTCCTATCCAGTAGGCGTAGCGACGGCGCCTTCCTCAATATGGCTAAACGAGAGCCCTTCTTAAGCCGCGCTGTGAGGCAGGCTGCCTCTATGCTACACTCTGTCGATAGTACTGAACACAGAGTACCTCCACTTAAAATTGTCGCTCAATATTTCTAATAGTTAAATAATCTTACTACACTTTCTTTATAGATAACTTCTTAATTATATAATTCTTTATAGATAACTTCATTTTGTTCCGAAATCGGAACAAAATGCTTTCAGTTATATAGCAATAATGAAATCTGTCTATACGCTTCACGGAAGTATAACATATTCATATGAAATATTTGGTAAAATCATTAGTGAAAAGTGAAGAAAATTTTATATTAACATAACATGAAACATTCAAAAAATCTTGCTTAATCGTTCCTCCCAAAAGTAATGTAGATCCACTATTTCCTTATGAGAGAGGAATTATTTAAAGTGACTTCTTTTGAGGTCAACATTAAAATTTTAGCAAATTAACACTTTATGATAATTATTTGAACCATTTCAAAAAAATAATTTATCTGATTTTGATTAGGTAAATTAAACGAAGATGACTTACTCTCACATTGAATTTTAAGCTTTGTCCAAATGAGAATATCTTTACACATTCAGATACAAAAACTGCAAAATTCTCCAATATTAAAGAATGTTATTCCTACCTAAGAAACAATAGGACGAAATGCAAAAGATGAAATGGAAATTGTGCAGTCTTTAAATTCAGTACTTTTTTTTTTATAAGTAGAGTGAGCAAAACGTAAATGTATAGCGTACGTCAACTCGGAAGCAAATGACGTTCGCTTGCAGAAAATTTCGCAACGGAACTTGGCCTCTTTTGTCGTTCGTTGTTCTCAGGAAAGCCCACGTGTTATCTAAAGATTTAATAATGTCTAATAACCTAAAAGCGAACAGTATAATGTGCATATAAGTAATTTAAAGATTATTCTTAATAAATTAGAGATCCAACCTTAATTTAGGGGATGTTTAAAGGTATTTACGGTAACTAAGGTATTTACCGTAACGGTGTTATGAGAAGAATACTATTATTCAAAGAGTTTACAGGTGAACAATCATGGATGAGTTATTCTTTATATAAGGATAATTATTGAATTCAATCACCAAGAAGAATAGATAGACAAAAATAACTTTATTATAATGTTAAATTTCAGCCTAAATGTAAATTTGATATTGTAAAAAAATACTTCAGCCTGTTGGAACCCAATATTAATAATCTTTTAAGATTTTTCCCGGGACCAGTCATCCGATATGTGCATTTTTTCCACATGATACAAACGCAGTATAAAAAAGGAATTTCAGAATAAATAAGGGGCAAAGAAAAATACTAAAACTCCGTTTATTTGCACAATCCATCTAGGAAATGACAAAAACTCTGGTCATTGTTCCTCGTCATCTCAAAGGAAATGGTGGCCACAGATTACTGAAGAATTAATGATGAAACTCAAGAACATTTCGCTATTTCTAGAGGTCTTCCCGAGACTCACTGACACCATGCCCTTTTATTTTTACTCTTGAATATATATTCAGACTCTCAGTAAATCGGCATGGAATGACTGGACGATTCGTCAGGACAAACAGACATAAGCAGTCGACTTGTATCATAATACGCTGATTAACATTCATACACAACAGATTTGTCGGCCGTAGTAAAATCGAAAGTCGTTAAAACAGAAACAACTACCCTGTTTACTAAACGAGTAATATGGACAGGAAATGTTCCCTAGTTGGTATCTACAGACGGTTTGTCTAACTCTTCGCCAATTCACGGTACTCATGTGTACTGTATACCTACAAGCTGTCATGACGGGATTCATAATAATAACATGTAAAAATCCCAAGTAGTTGACAGCAATATTAATGCTTGCTTATTATTATTAAAAGAAAACTCCAGGGAGTCAGAGACTCATCGAGGGAGATCTCACACACACACACACACACACACAAGCTATCATACTTGTTCTTGAATTCATTCACGCTGCTTGCTCTCACAGCATCCAATGGCAATCCATTACAATCACGCACCGTCCTCTGAGAGAAAAAATCTAGCCCTCAGACCCTTCTTGGCGGCCTTCATTCTCAGCTTCCAAGGATGCCTTCTCGTCCTAACAACCCACCCTAAAGTGAAAAATTCCATCAATTGAAATCTAATACGACACTTTTAGAAGTTTGTAAGACTCAATCATATCACCCTTCTTTCTACTGTTTGCTAGTGTCTGCAGTCTACAAATTCTCAATCTGTCTTCATAATCAGTATTACACAATCCTGATATCATTTTTAACATTCTCCTTTGTACTCTCTCCAGTATATCAGAATCACAACAGAAACCAGACCTGCGGACAATAGTCCAAGTGAGTTCATAACAAGGCCTCGTAAAGAGGCAAAACAACATCTTTATCTTTACATTGAACGTTCCTTTCAGCATTACAATTATCTTTTGAGTTGTATTTGCAATATTTACCCCATGCCCCTAAACTTTAACTTCCTATCTACTAACACTCCAAGATCCCTAACCTCATCAGTTAATTCTAGCCTAATCCCGCCAATATAATACGACATTGGATATCTAATCATGCCCAAGTCAATGATTTTACATTTACTGACATTGAACTGATACTCATTTTCCATGCCCACAATTCAGCCTATTCAAATCAGTCTGCAAAGACTGCATATCAGCAGCATTCCTGATTAGCCTGCCTATCTTTACATTATCAGCAAATAACTGTATGTCGCTTTTCAAATCCTTCCTAACATCATTAATATACAGATTGAATAACAGAACCGTATTCTTCAAACGCCTTAGCAAAATCCAAAAGTATGGTGTATCCATTCCTTTGTCTAGTTCAATGGTAACATTGTTATAGAATGTGGTCAAGTTTCTAAAACATGACCTTCCCTCAGTAAACCCATGTTGTTCATTGCAAAGTAGATATTCATTGTCAACCCATTTCTGAATGCGGCCCTTACCAATTTTTCCAAAATCTTCACCACCACACCTGAGATACGAATTGGTCGATAGTTGGACATCGGTCTTTGCAATGGAATTACCATACATTCCTTCCATTCCTGTGGAATCTTCCCTGTTCTGATACTCATATTAAACATCCTGGTCAAAGGAATGGCCAGTTCAGCTGAACACTCTTTTAGCACACGTGCTGATATCCATCAGTCCCTGATGCTGAATTCTTATTCAGTTTGTGCAACAGCTCTAATACCTTGGCCTCCACCTGCGTTTCTTCTTCTAGTGAAGAGGTAACAGAGAGCTCAATGTTGCGTTCACCAGTTTGATGGCGTTTAACGAAATTGGCATTCATTAACTGAACAATCTCTTCTGCATCTGTAACCCTCACGGCATCAGAAAAGAGTTATTCTTTCATATTCATTCTTCGTTTTACTTGAAGCATATCGATAGAATTCTTGTGTTGTCTTTATCACGCAGAGCCATTTTCTTTTCATAATCAGACTTTGCTTTCTACAACAGTTGAGACTATTCTAGCCTGCTGCTTATAACGTTCATAATGGACGTCATCTTTATGCAAACGGTATTCCTTCCACATCGCCCTTTTCTTACGAATCTTTTGCTTAATAAGATTACACATCCATTTGACTCCTACTTTATTTATTCTTCGAACTATCGGGACACATTCTGTATCGCATCATTCAAGTATTGTTTAAATGCTTCCTATGCACTATCGATATTCTTTCCATCCAGCAATCGATCCCATTCCACTGAACTCAGTCTACTCCTCAGTTGGTCATAATTTCCTGTTTTGTAGTTCAGCATGTAAACCTTTTCTGAGTGAAACATTCATAAACTTAGTCACTTCACAAGTGAGTAACGCATTATCACTGTCACCAATCGGCTGACACTATGATCAAATCTAACACTCTTTGACCTCGAGTTCCTTCTGTCACATGCTACTTGAGGAAGTTGTCCCACAACAACTCATTAAATGCATTTTCATTCTTCTCAAGAGATTCTATTACTACCCAATCAATATTTGGATAATTAAAGTCTCCCATTATGATTAGCCTTTTTCCGCTCACCTTTTTTATTTGGTGATCCATTTCTTCATCACCAGCAACCGATCCACCAGGTCTGTAACAACACCTCACTATGTAATTTGTCTTGATAGATTTCAACTCACATCAGATGGCTTCAAACTCACTGCCACATGAAATATTGTTAGTACTATTACTACATTCATAGGTCTCAAATCTAACAGGATTTAAGTCATCCAATATCATTAGCAGCAAGCCCCCCCCCCTCCTCTCATATCCACGCTCTCATTCCTAAAGATATTTTACCCATGACACTCGATACCAGTTAGTAGATCTGATTCTGATAGCCAGGTCTCACTAATTTCTACAATCTGAGGTCGCAACATATTGATTAAGGCAACAAACTCTACCCCTTTGTTTCTGATCCTCCTAGCATTCGTGTACAGATATAATACAGGTATCCCATGCTTAACGCGGCGAAATTAATCGCGGTAATCCCTTGATATACGTGGCAAAGTTTTGATAAAGGCGCCTTTAACCCTGCGGAGCTCGCAGCTGATCTGTCAGATATATGCAAAATGTTTAATATAAATATTCTTACACAATTCAGTGTATAGCTTGGAGGTCATGAGAAGCTGTGCATTCATATGTTACGAGTGATATTCCGCACTGTTTTTTTGCTGTCAGTTTGGTTTAACACATGTTATGTAAGGTTGAGATATTTGAAGTAAATTGTATCAGAGAGATACCGCGACCTCCGATGTTAGTAGAGTATGGTTTAGTTGTTGTTTTTTATTCTTTGTTCAATAATTTTTAGATTGTAACTGAAAATAAATAAACCATCATGTATTACTGAAATAGAGAGCCAAAGGCTTATTTATCATATATCTCCTCTAGAAGATATGCTTTACATTATGGAAAATACTAAGGAAAGTGATCTGGAGCTTACTCCACCTTTACTACGAGTTGCCCATAAGGTAGCTTTTGCTTGCATCCGTCGAAACGTTTACTTTCTATATATTCTGCTATCGTGAAATAATGCTGGATTCAATAACCACTTAATTTGTACCATCATGTATTATATTTGCAGCGTTTTTTCTTTGTTTTATTGCTTGTTTGCCGAGGTCTGGAGAATCATTTTACTTGTTATCGTAGAATTTAAGCCAATAAGAAAGAAACTAAAACTGCTCAAACCACTATTGATAACTTCTTTTGATAAAAAAAAATTGCAGTAAATAATGTAGGTACAAGTATTTAATAAACATTTACTTTGCATTCATTTTTTATCTTTCCTAAAAGAGTACCATATAAAACGAATTATTAATACAGTAATCGATCATGGACGAATTCTAATTTTTACCATTGATTATTAGATCTGATTAACGCGATTTTGATATACGCGGTAACACCGATGGATTAATCAACCGTGTTAATCGAGGGATGGCTGTATTCTACCTGTATGTTCTTTTGTATACTCTTGTTTGCAGTCTGCCTGATACAGTTGGACAACTTGCAGATCTCTATTCTTCTCTATTGCCTTACACATGTAGACATGTTTTCACCCATATGATGGGTCTGAACAGGACGAACACAAACTCGAAATCGTTCTCGCCTCGTCAACATTTCAATGACAAAGCCCATTCCCGTCATTAACAGAGTTATATACAATTGTCGCTCTCACACTCACACCATTTCTCCCATTATAATTTAGTTTGCCTGACTCTCTGTGTTAGGTCTCATACCAGTTATTAGTTTTTCCAGACTCCTGATACCAAACACATTCAGTTGTAGGCCATTGCCCTTATACAAATCCAATCTTCCCTCAAACTTACTCCACACATCCAAAAACTCGCTTCCATTCCTTCTACATTGCCTACGCATCGAATCGTTTGCCATCAAAGCCCCTCTTTTTAATCCATTTTTATCATAGCGTGGTAAAATACTAACGATTTTCACTTTCTCCCTTTTCACTCTCGCCTCTTTCAACAACCCTTTCATGTCCTCTCTCATGCTGAACTTATCGCCAGTTAAATCGTTCGTACCCACTACAACTACGATTTCGTTTACTATTCCTTTCTGTTTTTTAATTACTTGCGTTATATTTTAATTTTCCTCTAGGAAAACTCGATGTTATAAAAAGAAATGTACAAAATTTAGTTTAATATTGGTCATTAAAATAAAGATATATGACGAAATCCAAAACTTTTTGATTTAAAAATACAAAATGCAGATATAAATAATCATACAGGGGTAAAGATGACTTGGCTCCATTTTGCATTCTCAGAAGCGATGAATTCTGTGAACGCACAGGAAATTTCTAAATACGCATTTAGATTGTCGCCATCCGTCTTGATAAGACGAAGGAAACGGATGACAGGCCGTTAACATTTGTAATCTTGATAATAGATACTGCAGAAAAAATAAATAATATTCTTTAACATATGTCATCCATAGATTTAGTCTACTTTTGAACCTCACTTAACTGTTTTTGCAATAAAACTACAGAATTTAAGCAACCATTGACTAACATGGAAAAAAAAAAGAGTGCGCACATTTCATACATAATAAATGTCTAGTAACAGAAATACAAACCACTTGATTAAACCAGTACACTACTCGTGTACCTGATGTTTTCAATTACTGATATCATTCAGTACATGTAATTTATAAAAACAGAGTAAATAAGCTCACCATTCTTGAGGACAGTCCTAAGTTTCCCGATTTATTTTCATCAATGCTTATTACATCTGCCGGTTAATCTAAGCACAAATTCTAATTTATAATTGGATATTCTTCTTTTCCTTCTGACATGATTAGTAATTTCATCATCTTTGTTCTGATTGTCGTTAAGACCTGGTTCTATATTTCACCAAAGACATTCCACCGAGGATTGCATTCTCGTACGTTCTCAGGTCAACTTACGAAACTTTCATAGTTTCTACAAACATTTGGCTTTGAAATAATGTTGGATATCCACTTGGCCTATGTAATTTTATGTCACCGAAATAATAGTAATTTTATTATATTCTGCAGGAAAGGTATAAATAATCTTGCTCATATAAATTTAGCAATAGTTTTTCTGTACATAAATGCAAATGATAAGCCGTGCTCAGATAACAGCATTTCCTCAAATATATTATCATTCCACATCTCCTTGATAGCATTATAAAGTTCTCTTCGTCTTATCCTGTAAACTGCTTTAGAATTAAACGTTAATCATTGGAGAGAAATATTTAGCTAATGCACTTTTTAGGCAACTGATTAAATCGGGCCTTTGATTTCTGAGTTGTAGGTCGACAGTTATTGATATGTAAAGTTCTATATGATTTTATGATATAAAATCTAAGGTTTTCATATCAAATTCAGTTTAATCCACATTCAAAAATGTGAATCCTACTGTAACATTTTACTATCCTGAGGCTCTGGGTTCGATTCTCACGAAATTCTTTCCTACATAAGATTTATTAATTTGTATGCTTTTCATAAAAATTCCTATTATATGAAAATATGTTTTGCTTTCGTTTTCCCCCTAAAACCGGTTTCTTCTTTTTATTTCTCATTTTAAGTGATACCGTCCTATTTCTTTCAGTATTTGCAAAGTACAGAATCTCTCCCTCTCTCTCTCTCTAGTGTCTTTATCCTTAAAGAAATTGAAGCATTTCTTGCCTGTCCCCATTTTAACATCACACCCACTCCTCCTGAAAACAGTCTAAATTCACCAGTCAATGCAGAACTATTTTATGATTCGATTTCAAATGAGCCCGTTACAATTAACTTCAGTTCATCTTTTTAATTTAGCTTATTGACTATGGAAAAAGTCTTAAAGACCAGAAAACATACAGTAATCCATCACTAGCATCTGTAAATGATGATTTTGTAAGTGAAACATTTTATAGTAATGCATGTCATAAAATAGAGATCAAGGCTATCATATATAATATTGAATATTATATATGATATTCAATATTATACTCATTTTGAATGAAAAGAAGGGCAAACAGTGTAGATTTAATCTCGTTTTGTTCATAGTTTTCAAAGGTTGGCATCGATTTTCTATAATAAAGTTGTGTTTACTCTGAAAATACATACAACGAGTACTTAACGACGTTAGTTTTTCGGCAAGGTTTTGAAACCTGACGTTTTTCTCTTTAGCGAAAAATTAGGCTTAGAAATATTTTAATTAGTCGCTTATTATGTTTCTCGCTTCAAGATGGAATGGGTGCAATTTTTACGACTTTTTCTTTCGTCTGTTTTTCATCTCTGTCAAACCTGAACTGGCTTCCCAACAATCAATGACTATTAATTACACCGTTTTTTCTATCAGATACTTAAATTATTTCTCTGGGTATCTAATAAGTTTTCCTATCGAAGATTAAGTTACCAAATTGGATTTTATTCTAATTATGCAAATTTCTCTCCACTTCTGTTTTTCCCCATTCTTTGTCTAAGAAAATAAGAATTACATTTTTATTACTTCGAATAAGAACGTGTTGTTCGTCTTGGAAGTAGACTTTGAGGAAGAAAGGGACCGACTTGGCTTATAAAGGCAGATCCCTACATGAATAGCACATGGGGGTCACTTTATAAACCACCACTAACATCCATCAGTGTTTTACAAGTAATAATTTTTGATTGGTTAATATGCAGTTGAATGGGTTTACGTGCCGTTTTTTAATAATTCTTAAACAGCCCTAACAATTCTTTGTCATGTTATTCTTACCACAGTGAAATGCCCTCCATATTTTACAACAAAATAAGAAAAAAAAATACGAATTTTTGTCTATATTTCAAGTTAAGATGAACCTTAATGTTTACTTAAGATAATGTAAAGCTCATCATGAGCAGGCTTTTACATGCATCTTATTCTGGATTAGAACCTACAGCTCTTACTGTAAAAAAAAATACTGTCTTAAATATAATTGATAAATGTGTTGAGCTCATTTGAATATACAAGTTAGACGGTTGGATGTACAATCCTTAAATTTCTTTCGATCGGTATTTGTTGTTGATGGTAACAAAGAGTTTGCCCTTACTATCTTCGGTAAGTTAAAGCCAATGCAAAATACTTTTTAATAGTCTTTTCCTTATACCAATTCTCATTTATTATTTGCGTATACAGGCATCAAAAGTATTTCGAAACAGGATCTAGAATGCCACATATATTGCAGATCTTAAAATGGGTTTTAGTGGTGAAAACTTTCAAACAAGCATTATTGTTATAACCTACTTCATGAGTCTACCATTTTGTCTCAATTCCTGTAATCGATATCATTATCCACACATACCCAGACAATTGTATTGCAACATAATGGCTAAGATTATGAGAAAATGCATTAATTCTGTCAATTATGCAAATTCTGTTGTCTGTTTCGCGTTAATAAATTTGTCTCCGGTTAAAACCATTATGAATTTGAACCAAAATGCGTCGTCTTGTCCTTCAGATGCGCTACGGGAAAGCAAATACAAAATTTAAATTTTCTATCCATCTTCGAAATATCCTTACTTTGATAAGCAGCTAGTGTGAGTAATCCATCCTTGTGTATTGGAATTATAGTCGAAGAAACAAAGGCTCTGGGGTCAGTGTTTTACGTCTATTAATTGTGTGTGTTGTTCTTGCAACTTTGCCTGTTTTTGAAGAATGAAAAAAGCTTCTATCTAACTCATTTTCAGTTGAAAGCTTCCTAGACGGGATACGAACGAAGGTCTTTCGACCAAGTCGTCGATACGGACCAAGTACTAGTTATATTCCATCGTACTATTAACGATATTATAGATGGATAGAAAGCGAGCCTGTTTTAAAAAAATAAATCAAACCAATACTGACTCGTGATGAATCCTACTAGTTAGTGAATAATAAGTAATACCTTGATGTTGGTGCATTCGACGCTATTGACTGCACTAAAAAGCAGGGCAGTTAATTATGGGAAATACTAAGGATAGTGATCGGCACGTGCGCCACCTTTACTACGAGTTGCCCCTGTCATGAAAGGTTTGCTTATGCTTGGATCCGCCTAAACTTTTATAGTTTCTATATTCGGCACGAAACTCCTGTAGTTTCTCCATTTGGCTTTGAAATAATGTTGGATTCAATATTTACTTAATTTTAATAATTAATTTAATTACACCAAAGTGGTGACTTTACCTATCATTAGATGACATATTTCGATGTTGTGCTTTGAGCAGGACCTATATATATTTTTGAAATCAGTGTTACAAAAATGCATATAAAAATTTATCTTTAAGTCCTTCTGGAACGAAAGGAATAACAGAGAAAAAATAGATAAACAAGCAAAAATATTTATTGATACTCTTAGCCAGTTGTCAATTCCTTTGTCGAAGAGATAGTGTGACTTGGCCAACCCCATCTCATCCCCCGCAGTTCAGTATAGCCGCCAATGAAACAAGTGTCACCGAAATAGTGGACCTTAAGTGATAATCGCCGAGGGTGTAGTATGGTCTGACTTTCATTTCTCTTGTGTCGAGCTGGTTGATGTAGTCCAGTCATTCATCTTCTTGCAGAGAGCTAGCGAAAGAAATTACGTTTGGAATTTTTCTTGCCTTAGACAACGTTGCATTATGGAACTGGAAGAAAGAAAAAAATCTACTACATCTCTGAGAAAGGTCTCCTTCTCGATACCTCGACTCTAAATGTGCCGAGGACCTTGGTGTGTATGAAAGAGAAATATAGGACACAAAGAAGAAATTCCAAACGCTGTATGAACGACGTGTGATCCGTGTATTTCCGGTAGATAATGTCAGCAGGAGAAGAAACTTTCAAGCTATTTCTTATTTGATAATAATTTGATACGTACAACAGCATATAAACGTCAAAGTTATTAGTTTGTGTTGAATATGCTCCTCCTCATATGTGCGTAAACGGCCCTTATTTCGTTTAATCTTTCTTCTGTTATTTGTACGTACGTGAACTTTACTATATTGTTCCATTTGACTATCTTTTTGTTCATGATTTATCTCCATGTCTTCCTCCTTTCACAACTGCTGTTTTTTTTCCTTTATTTCTTCTCTTATTTATTTTCATCCTCCTTCCTCTATTCAATAAGTTTTTATTTTCCTAATAATACCAATATGAAATATTGCTTCCATGTATATATTTAACAAGAAATGATTGTGTATGTGTTATGTCCTAGAGAAATGGAAAGGAGAGATGTATTTATAAGTATTATTACAAAATAAACGCAAACGGAATTTTAACTGGGAAAGGCACAATTAAAAGAAATTCAATGACTGCCTTAAACATTTCTTATTTTACATCGGAAAGAATGGACAATCCAAATATCTTAGGGACCAAGTTCGATTTATTTCGGGCAATATGAAAACTTATGTTACTGGAGTATTTTACCCCTAAACTAGGACTATCTAGATGTATAATTGATATACATCTAGATAGTCGTATATCAAATATAACGTATGTATAATTGATATACAAACATTCAACTTCGTTAAGCTACAATTTTTCAAAGATGTACACCATTGGTTTGCATTAGGAAGAATGTCACTAGAATAATTTTATCAGCATTTACGGGAAGATTACTGACATCTTTCCTAATTAAAGTAAAGAAATCCTCATATGAGGGTTTAAGGAACTCGATGTCCCTTGTTTACGTATCAGACTTCCGGTTTCTGATGTGCCTTAACCGCATCATATGATTGTGTAGGTAAGACATTACACAGCCTCATACCAGTTTTCTTACCACACAGCTCACTGACTCCGTAATAATGAATGTTTTCCCGGATAAACTGTCAAGGGATTTGTTCCCTCGGGGAAAGGTAAATAATTATGTCTTTTTCTCTTTATGTATCTTTATTTTATTTATTTTTTTGAACAATACAATTTTCTGTTGTTCAGTATATTGTAGCGCTAGACAAAAAGTCACAGATGTATTCATTAATGGGAAATGAAATATAAAATAAAAATCTAATTTAATAAAATAAGTTAAATTAGTAGCAAACTTTAATAATCAATTAAATCATTATTACAACTCTTCGCTGAACGTTCAGCATCGGTCACGTGTAATACATTTATCAAGTGGCGTTTGCCTCACCATGCATATCTGTACTATTTTTTTTTCTCTAATAAGTTATGTGGTCCTTATATTATACTACTTTACTCTGTGCTAGTCATTAATAACGCCGAATGCAACTTTTATAAGAAATTTTATTCCATTTTTCACCAGCATAGTGATGTAACAATAAGATATATTCTAAAAATATTTGCAAATACAGACAATACTAAAATTGTACTCATTGTTACGTTTGAATAGGGTTTTCTCTGATTTGGATCATTCTCTTGATGACGTTCGTTTCCCAAAGGAGAAGGAAGGCTTATTTCATATTCATAAACTATTTTAAAAAACAATATTTAACATTAAATGCTAGAACAATGAGACATTTTCTTTTCTGTTCGTATCATCCTTATGCGATTCCGATCTAAGATTGCGTACACTTTTATAAGGCCTTTTTCAATGAGAGCAAATTAGTCTGTCTCATCAGGGGAGGGGGGAAAGTTTTTCTTTCTCAAAAAAAAAAAAAAAAAGGAAAGAAAATTACCACACATAATACAACAAGACGCAGACTTAGTTCCTTTTGTTCGCAATTTACAAACATATCATCCCCATTCTAGCTGACTTATCAAGCCTCGACCTCTGGTGTATTCAAAAATACATTAATCTTCCATTAATATTTTATTTATTTTTTGAACAATACAAGTTTCTGTTGTTCAGTATATGTAGAGCTAGACAAAAAGTCACAGAAGAAAAAAGTCACTTCATGTTATGAGCAGGTGCGGCTCTTGCATAGGCACTACGGAACTATAGCACACCCAATTTTTCTCGATATATAAATATATTTATTCATTTATTTATATTTGCTTGTAATATTTAATTTTATCATCAACAATACTATACAATTCTGTTATTTTGTATAAAAAATAATAAAAATCCATCTTGTAGCACTTAGGAGGGCGAAGGACGCTAGCAGCACTGTGTTTACCACAGTGTCATATTGCTAAGCGCAAGCTATGCACGTCATTGTGAGATGCAAACTATTAGCGTAATGCGGCACTGTCCGGTGCACAGTTCCACTGCTGTTTATATGCAGTTTACGCTAGTAGTACAGTGTTCGTAGTGCTTATCGTGTTTACTCCGTCTCTTTAAATATTTGGACATTACAATTAAAGACATAATATTTGTTATAGTAATTTTTAAGTAATTTTGAATTATACTAAACTGTATAATTTTATCGATAATAAACACGATATTTTTTAAAAATATTTTTTATGGTAAATATTTTTTTAATATTTACCATAATTTTGATATTTTATCCAAACACGTATACACTGTACTTACAGTGTGTATATATATTTTGAAAGTTGCAGCGTAGCCACTGGTTATGAGCAATGTTATAAGCTTTTCCTGATCTCCATAGATGAAGGGGATGTGGAAACCATTTTTACTACTGAAATTCTAAAATTAAAAAAGGGGTGGAATGTGCTGATTAAGAAAACTTTAGATGAAAAAAGTCCTTTACAAATAAATATTTAAAAAATAAAACAAAAACTATCGTATTATTTTGAATCCATTAAAATTACACCGGTCGTGAATACAATTATTTTACCTCCTCTGCTTGTTTCTTCTAATTTTTCGAATACGCTGCAGAAGATATTACATTACCAACATGTAATATAAACGAAAGCGTTTTATTATCATCATATTGTATACCAGACTGAAAAGTATATTACATGCATTTTAATGTCGCTTTGGAATTCAGTTTAACAGTGAGCATACCAAATTTGATCAAGGAACATTATTATCAAGCATTAATTGAAAAGCTTTGCAGACTATATCCGTTATAAAATTAACTATTAATTTACATTTAGCCAAAAAAGTAACCTTTTTCCCTCATCAGTTTTGAATTCGAATTTTTGTAATGTTTAACTTCTCATTCAGTGATTTAATGAAAAATATTTAAAATTAGAATGCATTCCGTAATTATAGGGAGAATAGTCAAACAAATCAAATGTTTTCTGGTTTACTATAAATTCCACTGTGACTATTAAAAGAATCTTCATTATCGTTGTTTTAGGTTTATTGCAACTAAAGCTATGATCCTCGATAAATTTTGAGTTCTCCTGGGTTTTCCTGTTTTCAAGAAAGAAAATCCTCCAAAGCATATGAATCGAATAACTCACCATCGGTTGAAAAATGCTTAAGGGGGTTCTATATAAATAGTTAATGGACCTAAGTATAATCAAATTTGAAAGGTGGTAATGCGATTAATGGCAAAGCAGTAGATGCAAGTAAAGTCATTCATTGTTTTAATACTCGTAAATATCCAGACATATTTTGTTGATTTTTTTTTCCACTAGTGTGATAATACTCAGGAGACTTACGTTAATCAATGTAGAAAATTTAAACAAAGCCCAAGATTTCTAATTTCTTAGCAGGGAACAGACAGGTGTTGTGAGCTGTTCTACGAGTATTACTTGAACTACAAACACGCTTGAAAACTTCCGTTTTCGAACGTGCTCTTTTGGAATGCATGTCAGTTTTTAGGGTTGTAATATTCATATGCAAGTTGCAACTTTAAGTTTACCTTGCGTGTCTTAGTTTTCTTAAACAAAATGAGGAAAACTGTAACCCTAAAAAATTCTACGATTTGTCTGCGAGCACCTAGAGGCTGTATTCACGTTAGAAAATTAGTTATAAGGAGCTTCTATCATCTAGTATTTGGATAAATCTCCAAAGCGTTGCGTTTTTGCATTGTTTTCCATATATGTTTTACATTTGAGATCGTATTACACAAATAATAAGTCTGGCAGAACACTTTGCTTTTATTACCACAGCAGTCATTGATTCCTCTGCATAAAGAGCGACTCAGCTTCGATAAGAGAAGACAAAAAAACTTTGATGCATTAATTATAGCGATAATGCGTCCAAAGGGTATTTAATCTTCGGCCTCAGTGTTGTCTCTGTATTTGCTACCTACATATCCTTTGACTTTATGTAATTAAATTGCCATCTTCTCATTTGTTGTAGCCATAACACCAACACTTAGACCACCATCCTGACATCACAATGACGATATAGAGGTAAGGATTTGAGAATTTTCTTTCCCTTGCTCTGTTGCTGTCTCGCAAATGCTAATGTATCTCAAAGTGGAATTGGTAGTAATCTGAAAAGGTATACGCCCCAATGATTTGTTTCACAGAAAACAGTTTCTACACTCAGTCGATTTTAATGGTCTATGTGGTTTGTTATGCTTTTATTTGTTATAACTGCGATAATGAGAGTTAACTAGAGAAATGAATAAATAAAAAATTCAACAGAACAAAATAATTGCATTGTTGCAAAATAATAGCGCCTAATAGCTCCGTTATTAATGATGTCCTTCGGACAGAAAGATTTGAATTTGAATTAAAATTGGTCTCTTGGAGCGAATAAAAATATCACATTACATAGGGATGAGATAACTTATTATCATTCAGCATTTCTGTGAATTTTTATGCCAAACTACTATCTTTGGCTCGTTTTTCTTTGTCATAATGATATTGCCAAAACTAACACGATTACGACTTATTATTAAACAATTAAAATTTTTAACACTGGACGGTTGCGAAATTTTATGTCTGGAGAACAGTTTAAAGCATTTGTAATTTATTTTTTCCTTAACCGGTGCTCAATTATTTTTAATTAGCTTTATTTGCAAAACTTAAAATTTAAGTTTTGCAAAGCATTAAGTTATTTATTCGCGGCTATTTAATTCTTTGTAATTGGCACTTTAATTAAAATTTGTAAAGCAATGGCATTTTGATTATTATTATTTTTTTTTTAAATCTGTGCATACTTTTATCAAACTGGCACCTGAAACTCATTTTTACTGTAAGCAAATCCCGTCTCACTGCACATGAAATTATGGAACGACCGTGAATATTTCCCAAGCGTGTTCGCGAACCCTAAAAAAACGCAATAGTTACCCAAACGTCGAGATATAAAAATTAAAATAAAGTTACCTGACTTGGTCACATGTGGAATTATTTCATTTGTGTGTGGAATACATAGAAAATTCTTTTACCATTCTAAAGTATCTAAATGCAGTTTTTAATCTTCTTAATGAAAGTAATAGCTATGTTTTATTTCAAATTTCTAAATAGTTATCCTATTTGAAAAGTTTTGAATTTTTAATAATAACACGTGTTCTACATAAATTCTGTAAATGGAAGTAGCTCGAAAACTTTTGCATTTATTCTTAACCCTGCAGAGGTCGCGGCTGATCTGACAGATACAAACAAATTATTTAATATAAATATTCTTACACATATCCAGTGTATAGCTTGGAGGTCATGATTAGCTGCGCATGCATATATTACGAGCGATATTCCACACTGTTTATGCGGTTTGTTTTGGTTTAATACGTGTTATGTAAAGGTGTGTGATATTTCATAGTAAATTGTATCTGAGAGATACCGCGACCTGCTAATGTTAATGATACCGCGAACTTAATGTTACATTGATTAATCGCATTATATCAGAAGGCATTTATTCTGAAAAAAAAAAAAAATGGTTTGCTTTATCATCCTACAATTCAGTGAGGATCAGGTTCGAATTTTACTGCTATGTCAATATAGAATTGGTTTAATTTTTTTTTTTTAATTTACCGTTGAAAATGGCTGGAAAAATATATCGTTTGGATACTTAATCAGATGTTGAAGAGATTCAGCGATTTTGTTACTCGAGTCCGATAATAAGAATGATATAATTTCTAGATTGTAACTGAAAATAAATAAACCATCATGTATTATTATATTTGTAGTGTTTTTTTTTTTTAAGTTTTATCGTATTTTAGCACATACTAGTAATGAGTGTATCTCTCAGATACACGCGACCTCCAGGGTTATTGAATATCCACAACTAAAATGAACGGAATGGCCTTTGGTGAAAAATCAAAGGAAAAAAATATAATAATACATCGCAAAACCTACTCAAGGTTTTGCTTCTTTTAACAGCACGAAATGTATTAGTGATTGAATAACTCAACCATTGCTTGCAACATATTCAGAAAGAAATAATAAATCTCAACTTTTTTCTGCTGATTATTAATCTTCTTAACTTCTCTGCCGTTTTTGTCTTGTTTATATAGGAGTAATATTTGCTGACACTCTCGTGCTTCCTGAAGATTCCTTTCATCGTGCCTTTTCTTCTGATCTACGTCAAAGAAAATATTTCTTTGACGCAGATTTCATTCTCATAAATTAACACCACATTATTCTTATTTCTGCTTGTTACGAGAGGGTGGGTTTTCTTTTAAATCTCATGTCTCTAATGAAATCATCCGATAAACATTCTTTGTAACACCGCAATTTGCTCCCGACAAACATATTCTTAAAAATATTTGCGAAATGAACATCTGGTAACTGTTATTGCAATGAGATTCCACTAATTATAAAAAGCATTGTTAATTTTTAAAACCACATCAAACAAGATTAAGCATGCAGTAACGATGCACGCTTAATAATTGTACACTATGTTTAACCAAGTGCTAACCAGGATACAGTCGAGGAGTATGTTAACTGTAGAAATTAAATATTGAAAAAATAAATAAATTATCTTATTGTAAAATTTTCGTCCAAGTATCAAAGGTATCTTCAGTACAACTTAAAAATGGAACAAATAGTATAAAACTTAGATTCTAAAAATAAAAAAAGGCACAACTGCTTTAGTAAGTTAAGGGACAATAACTTCTAAACTTTAAAATCTTTAATGAATTTTAATCATCGGCGATCAAGTAAGCATGTTTTCTGTTAGTTGCGTATATTCTTTGGCTTTCAAGGGGAACCCCCCCCCTTCCTCCTATTACTCCGAATGTCTAATTCACCTTAAGTTGCTACACAAGGAGAGAATACAATACATTATATTATCTCGTTTAAAAAAAAAGTGTAAAATATATATTTGCTGTCGATTTCACTTCAGAAATTGACAGCAAGTTTCGTTGCAATGGTTCTTTTCAATAAAACAAATAAGAATACTGACACTATAAAATCACACACTCACACACACACACACACACACACACACATAAATATCAGGAAGGTGAAATCCCTCCAGTAAATTTCAGTTCTTTCTTCAATATAAAATGGTAATAAGAATGTCATAAAAGGTATTAATAAAATAAGTATGCCTTTCATGAATTCATGGCCACTAAAAACATTACTCATTCTATTCTTTCCTCCTTTAAAAAATAGTGTTCATCTAATTACTAAAATACAGAACTGATTATGGCTTCAATCTGACAAAAAAAATAATAAAATGAAATACGAAAATGAAACATTATGAATCCATCCATATTTCATAGACAAATAAAAGGAATCTTGATCGAATGTTTTCCAGAGACTTATGAGAAACCAACCTTTGGCGATGCAGTGTCTCCATCCATAATGAAATCAGTTTTAATAACAGATTTAATTTATTTTCCGCAATGTCTACATTTTTATTCTGCAGTTCATCTGTATGAATAGGCCAAACAAAAGCAACTGCTATCAAAGTTCATAAATTATAAAAGAAAACACAGAAATCGATCCATAGTTATTAAAGTCTTTATTCATAGTGAAAAACTCGGGTTGCACCAAAAAAGAAATAATTGCATGTAGTCAGCAATGCAAGTTATATTTGAAAACATTTGTTATACTTCGGAATAATGCAGTGAAGTTCCTAAATACTACTGGAAACAAAATCGGAACATACAGAAAAAATATTCCGGCAACTCAAGATATTCAAACCTAGTCTTTCTTGGCACAAATGAATCAGCTCTACAGTCAGTATTCTCGGCTTCCAAAAACTTGGTCTCCCCAAGACTCCACTTTTCATCTGCACATCTACAATGCTCATATACGCTACACCTTCAATTGGTGCATCAACCACCGCTCCAAAAATTCAAGCTGGGAAGTCTGGCTAATCGCCCAACCCTCAGATTTTCTTCAGTCACTCTCTCGCAGAGTAAATTTTGCATTGTATATTCTGCGTGCATTTTCTAGTCGCCCAGTCTGTTTTTTGAAATGAAAAATTAGCGTTTGCTTGAAAAAAATCTTCCACAGGAGAACAGGGAGAAAAAAAAACAAAAATATAAGGTTGCATTTTTTTGTTTTATTTCGAGAAGAATTTTTTATTAAACAGTTGTAGCGACAAGAATAAACAAAAGATTTCAAACGAATCCAATTATTCATTCTTTTTTTAATTTTTCAAAATTAAATTTAAAAAAAAACCCTAAGCTCATTTCTAACTGATCACTGACATTTAGGTATGACGCTATTTTTTTTTTTTATTTCTTAAGTCTTAAATTTCATGGATATTTCGAACAAACTGTTGTGCAGTTGCACATTTTATTATCAGATAATACTAACGCCACAGAGTAGCAACTATTAGATTTCCAAATTATCTCTGAAATAACGTGACGATTCAATAGAAGTATTTAATTATCTGTATTTAAAAATTCATTTAAAATGAGATTTTCAATTTTTATAGAACTTTCCTTATCATCCAATTTGAAACAAACAAAAATGACCACTAAAATACGTAGAGTAGAGAATTAGGCAGTTTAAACGTAATGTGTCTTAAAAAATGAATTTAAATTCCTATTCACAATAACGCCGATTAACAATAACGCCGGTTGCCTGCGCGTGCTTTCTTACTGTAGTGTGGTTGACTGAGGAACGACGCTAGCAGGCACTCGAGTGTTTACCGAGCTACTACGACGTATATGTATCAAACCTAGTTTTAATGCTGAATTTAGCTAATTGTTCTATTTAATTTTTTTACGTACATACGTATTTAAATTGATAAAGTACGTAATTACATACCATGTCTGATAATAGAAGTGCAGACAAATTAGCAGAACTTGGTGTTAAGAAGGCGCAGAAATCAATCACACTTGAAAAGAAGATGGAGGTGATTCGAAGAATGGAAGATGGGCAGACACGTGCTAATGTCTGTAGAAGTATGAACTTACCTCCATCGACTGTTACTACAATTATGAAAAATTCAGATAGAATAAAACAGTCTGAGCAACAATCTACGGCAGTACTAAATGCAAAACATGTACGTTATACCAGGAGTAAACTTTATGAAAAAATGGAAAAATTATTATCATTATGGGTGGATGACTTGAATCAGAAAAACATTCCTGTGATGCAGGCTGTTATAACTGAGAAAGCAAAAACAATTTTTGAGGATCTTAAAAAGAGAGATTGAGGCGAAGAAACATTTTTAGGAAGCAAAGGTTGGCTCATGAGATTTAAGTCTCGAAGTAAGTGTCACAGTGTCAAATTATGGGGTGAGTGCAGATGTTGCGGCAGCGGCTGCTTTTCCTAAAGAATTTCAAGACTGTGTAGAACATGGAGGTTTACTTCCTGATCTCATTTTTAATGTTGATAAGACTGGGCTCTACTGGAAAAAATTGCCATCACGCATCTTCATTTCCTGTGAAGGACGTTCCGCTCCAGGTTTTAAAGCTGCAAAAGATAGACGCGCTTTTGTTGGGTGCAAATGTCTCCGGAACTTTGAAGCTTGGTGTACCATTCACAGACACCACGCACCTTCAAGGGTCTAAAAGCCGTGCTGCCAGACTAATGGAAATGGAAAAAGAATGCTTGGGTTACACAAGATGTTTTTATAGATTGGCATAGACATTATTTTGTCCTACCGTGCTTCGCTTCTGTAAAGAAAATGATTTGCCAGCCAAGGCATTACTTCTCTTGGATAATGCCCCTGGACATCCTCAAAACCTTGCTGAAGTAAGAACACCATTGGATGTCAAGGTTGTTTACATGCCCCCAAACACAACATCGCTTTTGCAACCGATGGATCAGGGGATTATATCAATCTTCAAAGCCTATTACATTCGTATAACATTTATGGAAATGGTAAGAGTCTTGGACACTCCAGGAAAAACTATTAAAGATTATTGGCGGTCATTCGATATTTTAAAGGGCATTAACAACATCGAGGCAGCTTGGAACGACGTGTCAGCAAAGTGTTTAAAAGGAGCATGGCGAATACTTCTTCCAGCATTTATGCACGACTTCGAGGAATTAGAGCAAGAGGAGAATGTTATTGAAGTTGTTACCAATCTTGCGCGAGAGGTGGGATTGTACGATATTACAGCTGAAGATGTGACAGAAGTCTTAGAGAGCCATGATGAACGGCTTTCCAATGAAGACTTAAAAGAATTAGCCGAACAATTAAGTCAACATCCAAAGGAGGAGAAAGAAAAGAAGAAGGTCCTCTGAGAGATATGAAAACGGCCGATTTACAGCGTATCCTTGCAAGCATAGAGACATTGTCTGATGAACTCTGAAAAATGGACCATGCAAATAGAAAGGAAGTGGCCATGCAAATAGAAAGAAGCGACAGATCACTTTCTTCTGTGATGTGATCCGTGGAAGCTGCTGTACCGGTCGTGCAATATGGGGAAGAGCTCCATCCTGCTTAAAAATGGTCTCGTCCAAACATCGTCGTTGCTGAAGTTGCAGGATGACGAAACTGTACAGCATAGTGCGATAATGGAACAAGTAATTGCAGTGTCGGAGTGATGTCCTCAAAAACGAGGACTCCAACATCATAAAAAGTCGGAATAATTTTATTATTATTCCGACATTTCTATGGCCTTATATAAAATCTGCTGTGAAGTCACACCAAATGGTAATTTTTGGTGAATGTGATGAGAGTTCCTGGAACCTATGGGATGATTCAGGAAGCCCAAATTCGAAATTTTGGTTGTTTATAATCACTTTCCTATAAAAATGCGCCTCATCACCCCATAGCATTTTCTGAGACCAACCATCGTGGACTACTAATCTGGTAAGACAATCAGAGCAAATGTCAGTTGCTTATCATAATCGTCGTGTAGCAGCTACTGTACGCGGCAGATTTTTATGGATAAAATGTAATACTTTTGCGCAATACTTTTCATACCGTTTAATAAGCCATATCCAACTGCTAATATTGGCAACGTTTTCATGTGATCTGTCGACAAACCCGATGACAACTTAAATTACGCGTGGTGGCGCTGGTTTCCATCCTCTGTCTAGTCGAACTTCCAAAGATCCTCTTTGGTCTAGCTGCGTTAGCTGACGGAGGATCTTCGCGTAACTTCTACCGGGGTTCGATACTCACGAAGAGCGGCTAATGCATTGCACTTGTTAAGGTAAACTAACTTTGCAAGTAACACGCGATAATGTAAGGTGCATGACGAACACGACTATCGGTTCCATGAAAATTCATCGAATGAACAATACATCGAAAGACAATTCGTCGAAAAAAACAATTCACCGAAAATTTTAAATTTTCGACGATGTTATGATAAAAGTGATCATTTAGAAGAAAAACTGTATCATTCAAACAGCTTCTTGTACTGGCAACTTCTACTAATTCCGCTAAGTCAGAGAGTTATTGTAATACATAATTTGAACACGTTATTTCTTTGTCGCCCCGAATATAGCTGAACTGAAAACTGAAAGGGTTCGACATTTCCTCGTAAAAGTTTCAAATAGCGAATCTGAGTAAAATTCATCCCATAATAATTGCTGTATTGAAGTCGCATATTACTACTAGCAACATTAATAATAACAATGGAGCCTGCGTAGTTCAGTCGGTATAAACGAAGCCATTTAGTTAGAAAGACCTGGGTAGTTGGAATCCCATTTACGACGGAATTATCAGTCCTGTTCAGCTAAAGGTAAATTAGCAGGCATAATACGGAGATGACCGGGCTTTTCCTCCCGGAAACAGTCAAATCAGTCCCATGAACAGACAGGAAACAGTTATCGGACAAGAAAGACTATAAGAAAAACCATATTATTCTATATTTTTTCCCTATTAAAGTAGCATTGCTTTCTCACCTGCACGGTTCAGTTTTTGTTCTAAATGGATCAATTTTCTCATAACATTTTCGAAAATTTAAAATTTTCGGTGAATTGTTTTTTCTATGAATTGCATTTTCGACGATTTGTCGTTCGATGAATTGCCTTTTCAATGAACTCTCCGGATACCCGACTATCAATAGGAATGCGTTTGTGAAGTTTTCCCTTTACTTTAGAGGAAAAACATAAATAAAGGGAAAGGTCTCGTTGCCGGTAAAATTGGGTTCTACTTTGTTTTATGCAAATTTTCGTTTCCTCGGCAACAGAGCCATATTCTCCTATCGGTGGCTTTTCGAACAATTTTTTTTTTCTTCGTGGAATCCTTCCCATGTCTTGATTGTCTTCCTACCAAATTTAGTGACATTGCGAGATCGAGCTACGTAAGTCTCTGAATAGCAGAAATTTAAATATGGAAACCCTTGTGTATGTATATAATATGCACATACCTCAGGACCAGTGAGCATTTCATCAAGCATATATTTCTGAGTCTTCTGCTTGTCAAAAATCGCATGAATATAGTTCCGGTTCTCAAAACTGTCAATATCTAAAACTGGATTTACATTGAAGAAACGTAATCACTGATTGAAAAGGAAGTGTAGGGTCTGATTAAATAAATATTTAAAATATCCATCGTCAGCTTGCATACGTTTCCATTCGATTATACAAAGCATAACTGTACAACACTGGGGTATTATTAACATGTTTTCACATCTTCGAAATAACGCAGAATTGCATTTATCCCCTCCCTCCCCCTCTCTCTCTCTCTCTCTCTCTCTCTCTCTCTTTCTGTGTGCGTGCACACGCACACATCTTAGTCACACAATGCGTTTTTTTTGTAACTCCATATACACAAACACAATGAAAAGTGAGGACCATTTACACTCTGTGTGTGTGTGTAAATAAGCCGAAATTCGAAACGTTTTTATGTCACATTTTTTCTTACCGGCTTACCAGCCCGGAACTCAGGGGATTGGGCGCCGTAGGCGCCAGGGCGGGCGGAGCCCCCTATTACACACACACACAATGGAAAGTAATGACATTTACACTAAAAACTTATTCTCTTTCAAACAGTACAACGCGAAATTGAAGAAGAACTGATGTTGTTCCTTCTGCATTAATACAAGTTGTTTTATTTGACCTGATCATGATCCATCTTCCACAGTACAATATCATATCAAAAAGCATTTCAAGTTAATCGTTTCTAGTTGACTAAAGGTCAATAAACACTATTCTGATCTTTTGCGAAACTTTCGTCTTTATTTGCATAAATTTAAAGGAGAAATAAAAATATTTCCGGGTTCACGAGTATTCGATTTCTTCTTTTTCCTAGTGCATTCCCATTTGTCTAATTACTTTTGTTTATGAAAGTCTCCGTACATCGTATCTAAATGTTTTGTCCGAACTTATTACTCTGAAATTTAGTTCCGTACTTCGTTTGCTAAATGGCACAGTTTTACTTTGCCAATACAAAAACAATAGAAAGGTGTGCCACTCGAGAGAGGCGTTCGCGACAGGTTCGCTAATAAAGCACGGCGCAATATATGCCATACCTTTTCGGAGCGAGCGTAGAAAGATAATTTACAGCTGCAAACATTGTTAGAGTTTACGTTCGTAGTGAAAGAGGCAAATTACATGCGACCTCATTTACGCCTCCACTTTCCTCCTCCTTGCTAATAAGCACGAGGCATGGATATTTGCACGTTTAGTGTCATTCATTATGGAAATAATCGATTCATGCGGGATCGCCTCTCACACCTCATACGGATGAGAGAAACAAAGCCTCGTTTGTCATTACTTATTCAGCGAGTGCGATTTCCCTCTCCTCCATGATTATCCTTAGAATAAGGCATATGCTTAAGCCATCAGACAGGTATGAAGCATGCGTTCATGCAGTTCGCTGCGTTTTCAGATCGATTTGCTTGTTTAAGGATGAACCATCGAATTAATATCCTGGAGTACTAGCCCATCGTCTTCGTCGGTATGGCTGATTAATTCACTTAAAATGAAAAAAAGCTCTTTTTATATTTAGAGTTGAAAAACATGTACACAGAATCAAACAGAAGATAGTATAATTCGTAGGAATTATACGAAATTTAATTTAATAATCTTGGTTTGATTGCATTCAAATACATGCGAGGATCAAAACATTCACCATAAGTGCAAATGAAAACATTTGCACTTGTGGTGAATGTTTTGATCCTCGCACCTTGGTTCAATTGTTATTGTTGACTAGCAGAACATTTCCTTGAAATAAAAGAGCAGTTTTAAACTGAAGAAGAGTCAGACCGTTTCATATGGAATTGATGGATTTTCCAACAGATAACTTGAATTACTGCTACCGTATAAGGCAAATTAGTCTGAAAACAAAGCGAAATTCAGTAAGTAATATGGGGGGGGGGACTAAAGTTACTTAAAAGGCTGAGTATACAGATATTGGTTTATGGCTGGGTGTAAGAATAGGTCGAAGATCCAAATCACGGCGGCAGTGACTAAGGCTAATTATATCTGATAAGTGGGTGTGTCTTCAGGAAAGTTTGTCTGATTAGTAATCGGAAAATTCTTGCCATCCCCCTTATAAGACCACAAGTAGTATAATGAAATCTTGTATCTAAGAATTGATTTGAGGTAGTTCTTTTTATTTACTATTACAGTCTCTTAAGGCTTAGAGGTCAGTGTGTTACTGTGGCCATTTTCCTCTCAGGAACCTAAATTTCTGGGAGATACCCATCTACATTCGTATGAGACCGGCTAATTTACTTTCAGTTAGCCCTTATCAAGGTTCCTCGTGTCTATTGTGGATTTTTCCCACCCGCTTAGCATCATCGATAGATTAAAAGTAGGGCCTGGATTAGAGGTGTAAAAATTTCGGGAACTTAATCTACGGAATAAAAATGGTGGGAAAATGGACTTAAGAGTTGTAAAAATTGGATCAGGAAACTTCCAAACATAAGCCAGTAACTGCCAGCGAATTTTCTTTTAAATAGAAAATTTCCTTTTAACTTTGACAGGCTCGGGTTCTCTCTATTTCGAACCTATTTGAGGTAACAATATGATCTGAGTCATGACGACGAAACTATGTCCAGTATATATATATATATATATATATATATTTTTTTTTTTTTCCGTTAATTTTTTTTTTCGTTCATTTCATTTTATTTTTGTCATTAAAATGTTATGAAATTTTAACTCATCTTTAAATATTTAATTTCATGCTATAATTAATGTAAACCATTCTCACGATTATTAATCCCAACCACAAAGTGGGAAACGAATCTTAATTCACCGCAATTTTAAACTAGTCCCAGGTGCATACGTGAGTTTATAACAATTGCATACGAGAAAGGTTGAGCCAACATTACATTTATACGTAGCACCTATAGTCTGCACGTGAGGGGATGACGCAACGTTTGCCCTTCAGTTCTAGAGAACCGAATTGAAATCCCGTATAGGTTACAAATAAGGATTCTCAGTCATAATTGCGTTGATTTAAGTTACTTCTTGCTACTCTCGGTTGACATTTATAATCCTGCATTGGTCCTAATTATTAATCATGTCCCGAAATTAAAAATTTAAGGACTCATCTAAAACCATTAATGAATACGAAAAGATTAGCAGGAGTGTGAGTGTGCTGCAAACTCACGCAGTCCATAAGTGAGGTAAAGTGGAGCGAATAACCTAATACATTTGCTATCATTTTCACTATTGTGCTAATTAAGTACAATTTCTTCGCCAGCGTAAATAACTCTTATGGTGAGTAGAGAGTTATACATTCCTACCCACTGGTAGCAAGTTTGTATGAAATCCATAACTCGCATAAGAGAACTTCATTAAAGCTTTCCCAATAACCATTCTCCACGTTATCTTTACTGTTCTAATCCCGCATTTACTGGTACAGCAGGAACATATTTCGTGTAGTGGAACTGCTCCACACAGTACCGTATAATTTTCCTAAAGAGATTGCTGGATCCAAATGATTAGAAAGTACGATATTTATGCCCACTAACGCATAACCCTCTGCCCTGGTTGGCCGAATGGTTAGCGTATCAGCTCTTCAGCCACAAGGCTGCGAGTTCGAATCCCGCCGTGCGCATGGATGTTTGTGAGTGTCTGTGAAAGTGGTGATCGGCGGTAGATGCCGTTGGTGTAGTTGAAGTTCGCTGTAGTTGACGGAGACAGAGTAGATGAAAAAAAAAATATATAAAAAGCAGCCACAGAAATACTTAATTTTTACACTCCCATTAAGTGTCTACTCTCTTTATTTTGCTAGTTTTTTTTCTGTCTTCATAAAAAAAGTGATGACGAACCTCTGACCCTCAGTCCTTCCATTCCGAGCGTAATGTTATGATATAATGAAAGTTTGCTGAACTCTGGGTAGTAGTTTATCCAGAACAGTGAAGCTCCCATAAAAAGAAGATTCATGCTGGAAACGATAAATCATATTTTCAAAGACACACACAGAAAAAAAAATGGGATTGAACCTTATTTAAGCAGTGCTTTGAAAGGGCCACCAAGACCATCTAATAATGATCCCATTACTCCCAACGCTATTAAGCGTTTTATTATTCAGGCTGGAATAATCGTATAGTCAACCTAATTGCTATGTAATTTGGATCACAGGAGAGATTAAATTATCGTTCTGAAATTAACCTCCTATTCGCGAAAGATTTATACTGTTACGAAGAGGTGGCAATCAACATTTCTGCTGCACATCGGCCACCCATAAAGAAATCGCAAATACGCATCATTAAGTTGGACTATCCATTAGTTAGCTATTACATGGTTGCATGAGCATGACGCTTGGCTATAATAATTATATGCATGTATACATAATTATTTGAAATAACGAGTAGAAATATTTTTAATCTCCTACTTTGAACTTATCTAACCGCATGTAGGAGGACTACTAGTATTAATCGAGGGGCAACTATTAATCCCCTCCCATTTCCTTCCATTAGTTCTCAATCGAACTAAATGAAAGATAATCATTACATACCTTAATGCCCGAGAATCTCATGGTAAATGTGGAGTTGTTCGTAATGCAACTGTAATTTATTTTCAGTCAGATAGTTGGATATGTAATCGTGCTAGCGGTATATTTAATATCCCATACCGAGATGTTATAACGAAGTTAAATTTGGACAGGTTACACTAGAATGATTTTGTACCCTTTTACTTCCTAAACGTGAGATTTTCCCATTATTTGGGATTCCTATGAAAATAATGAATGTAAGCTTATAAAGATCATCCTTCAGCACATAAATTGTCATTTCTAGAACTAAATTTATGGCCTAAGCTCCCTTAATAACCATACGAAATGACGGCCTGTCGTAGAAGAATACACGTAGATTCCTTGTTTTTTTCTTTTTCCATTTATTCCGTTTTTGTGCGAAGGCCGCCAATATAATCCTAGGCTGTGCGATTTGCTGCTACATTTCAAAGTTTTGCGCTTCCAAGAACATTGCGCAAAGCATAACACATTTCTGACATTCAGATGGCATTAGATAAACTAATAATTCCTCTTACACTTATATATTTAACTTCCTATCATATCGAAGGCTTGTTTCTGTTTTTGTGTTTTTAAAAGATATTTAGAGCGCACTGTTCATCCAGAACAGCTTCTGTAATTATACCCATTTCTTCTGTCAATTGGGGACATGTCGTGATTTAATTTTTCAGTATATTGTTTGGAACCTACAGAGGGACTAAAGACTCTGCTAGGAATTTCTGTTTTTTTTTTTTAATTAATCTGTCTCAGAAAACAACTTTTTTCCTGTGCACAAACAGGAAGCATTCAGATAACATGAATGCTTTATTACTTTAGTTGCTATTCCAGTCAATTTCAATTGTGATTAGTTAAGCCAATCAGAATGTTTTCTGCAAATAATAATGGTATTAACTTTTCTCTGTAATTCATCCGCGCTAATTTCTTTCTATTCTTTGGATAAATTTAAATATTTAAATCGGATCAAGTGTTTCCTCTACATCTTTTACGCATTGACAGTGCTATAAGCTTATCAATTTCGTGTTCAGATTTCAACCAAAATGTTATCCATTTCATAAACATTCCGAGGTGAACAATAACAGACTTCACCCAACATCATGTTGACTGTGTGTGTGTGTGGGGGGGGGGGGGTTATACATACGGGCAACGACCTACACATAGGATTTTTGGGTGGCCAACGAATCATTCAGTTCTGTATGTAGTAACTCGACCCCCAACAATAGTGATAACAAATAAGAAGGAATAACACTAACTGAATTTATTTTCCACTAGTTAAAAAAAAGTGATGATTATTGGCATAATTTCTCGATTGCTAATGAATGAATATATAAAAATCCAGAGCGTGAGTCAATAAAAAGTTTCTGACCCGTGCTACAGACTACGGTCTTTCGAACATATCATGATCACAAACAAATATTCGTCATGATATGCTCGAAAGAACATGTACATACTTGCATATTACAGAAATGTGAAAACCATACAGAAGTATCTTCCTTACAAATCAGAAATCATAGTCTTATATTTAATTATACATAAAAAAGATCTCACTGCTTATTTATGATCATCTTAATGCTAATCCATTGTTTTGCAAAATGAACATACTCTTAGAATTCTTTGGCAAAGAAGTATAGCAATATGTTGTTAGAGAGTTTTCACCAAAATAGAACTTGTAGAAATAGTTTGTAGTTTCCATCTGTGTCCCGAAGCAAAATATTCGCCAAATCCCAGTAAAGTTTTTTTTTTCGAATATTAGAAACGGCACATCTGAAATCATTTTAGTTCGTCTTGTACAGGTACACTCACACATGCACTGATAGCACGCTAGTAACTTTCCTTTATTGAAAACTGACTCCATCATAATAAAAAAAAAAGTTTGACAACTATGCATGTAGCTCTACTAAATCGACAGCTTCAGATTGTAAATTCGCTTCTCATGGGACTCGTAGGCATAATGTGTAATCCTCCCTCCCCTGTTGCAGACGTTTTCTTTTAGACACTTCCTTGTTGTTATCTATGTTTTCCAAACCATCTACTTAAATATTCGTCAACGTAAAAATGTTATCTTTTCCACAAGATGGAGTCTGTGTTTTGTTGTTTACCAAGACTTCTCTTTTCGCGTGAATAAAAGTTTTATTTTTATTTAATTTTAATATTTAATTACTTTTCCTATTTAAGGAAATAAAAAATAGTATCCATAGAAAACTATAATACTAACGCTACCTTACCAAATCTGCACACATTTATCACGTGATCTTCAAAAGCAATGGGCGCATATTTAACTCTATATTAAAGCTCAGCGTTTTATCACGCAAACTGGCACTGTTGCACAGATGGCCGACGTATAGACCTTTGGTTCCGGTAATGATACTTATTGGTTTTATATCTAATATTTGACGTGTCATTACCGAATTTTGCATGTTTTTCTATTTGCACGCACAAATTATACATACTCTAAAAATTTATGTAATCCAATAATCATAAATATACAAAAGTAAATACTTGCGTTCCTATCAGATATACACACACGTTATGCTGTGCACATACCCTCAATGCTTATGTATTTTTCCATTAACCAGTATGGCAATCACCGGCGTCTGGAACGGATGAAATAAACTTAGATAGACAGTACCTTGTAAATTTTGCTACAGAATTAACCTAATAATTTTTTCGGCTTAAGATCTCTAAGTTTGGATGCATCTTTAAGCTGTCCTCTTTAATCTGGTTGCAGGAAATGATTATTTATGATGAGGACCTTCTTTGATTAACAATTTCTGCATGCACATTTCATGCAAAAAGTATAGATTATAATCTATACTTTTATATTTTAAATCTTCTCCTAAAATGGCAGATAATCTCTCCCGAACATAAAGAATATATTATCTGATGATTACTTTGGATTGAAAAACAAAAAAAAAATTCCTGGAATATTAACTAAAGCAATGATCGTGTGCCACTCACAGTATTAAAAGTCTGTAAGGTTTTTGAGATTGTACTGAGTGATTCTAATTGTGTAGCAAAACCCATTGGCTCTAAACGATTGCAATAACTTGTATTTCAGAAATTTGTGAATCAGAGAAGTTTAATATGCATCTTCAGATATATTACTATCTTGTAATTAAATATGATCAAATTCTTTGTTTTTTTTTAAATATTTAATAAATCTTAAAATATTTAATTGATTTTTATGATTTGATACTCTGTTCACTATGATCTTCATGAAAACAGGCTATTTCTATAATGTAGTATATAAAATAGTATATTAATAAAATATAAAATATAAAAGTATACTATATAAAATAGTATATTTCTATAATGTAGTATATAAAATAGCGTAATATAATTTATTGTAATAAAAAAAAAATCAGCTAACGCCTTTTTATTCCCGTATACGGGGAGTAGGCGAGGCCATTTAGCCCTATCTAACTTTTGGAGACTGAGTGGGCAGTTCAATCTCCACTGGTACCAATCAGAGATAGATGGCCCAAGGCTATCACCAATTAAGCGGTACTCAGTGAAGAGAGACGGCTCAAATGTGCCGCCATCTCGTGGTCCCTAACCCTAACACAATATATTTAATGTCTGAAAATAATGTGGGTTCTACGGTCGATTTTCTTGAGTTTACAGGACGAAAAACCCGAGTTTCCGGGAGGAAAAACCTGCTTGCCTGTGCCAGAGATCGACTAACTCGGGAACCGGTCGAAAAAAGGCTTGGAAAAATTTCCTCTAGTCGCCGACTAGACTCGAAACCAAGTCTTCCTTCGTGCGGCCAAGCTCCGTGGTTGGCAAACGCCACATCCACTGAGCTACACAGGCTCTTGTAATATTGATTTATTCATTCTTGAAAGCTTAAAAGAGGATGAATATACTATATATTCATAAGTTTCCAGAGAATATGTATGTACTGTATAAGAACATTTTTTGTGGCTAAACGTGTTATTAATAAGATTAATAAGTTATCAATTATCTATTTGAGTTATTAATTTCATTTATTGAGAAATTAATAACTAATGATACTTAGCAGACAACAGGGCCTGTAGCAGAAGGATTTATACGTATGTAACAAGGGGTGTTACATTAAAAAAATATATTTTACACCAGGGAATCATGTTATTTGGTTGCATAAACCAATAATATGAAAAAATCTTATTGTAATTTATTGAAGACGAAAAGCAGGTGTAGAGGGGGGAGAAATGTCATTTTTTGGAAAATTTCAGCTGCGTTCTGTTTTTATCATGCTAGGTTTACTGAGTGACTGTCAGTTATAATTCACCCTTAAAGCACAAATATTCGATTTCTTTTGTTATATGAGGTGTGGGAAATCTTCGTGGGAGGAAAGCTGATATTATGTGTGGATGATAAACACAATAATAAAGATGATAAATAGTAACAATATTCTCTTAAAGTAACATCATTAATTTTCTTAATTGCACTGAAGATTTGTTTCTGCTCAGTGTTACAATCTGGTTGAAATAAAAGCTGAAATCATTCCATAAATTTTAATGTTAATTCTAAAAATCAAATTTTATTAAATTCCATCTAGCCCATGTTGAACTATTAATATTGATTCAAGTGGTTTTTGCCAAATTTTCGATACAAATAATCACATACAAAGCAAAAGTGAACCATGCAGGCATATTTAGTTGACTTGCATCACAAATACAAATATTAATAAATTCAAACCAGAACGTAGTTACCGCGTGGGTTTACTAACGTGGGTTCGAATCCCGCTGTAAGCATGGATGTTTATGAATGTCTTTATTGCAGATTAGTTTTATCACCTGGCTTGAAGTGAACTGGTTCTTATCTGGCTGATCTTTCTTTTAAACCCCTCCCATATGAGTGATCCACATAAAATATATCGTAAACTGATAACTTTAAATTGCACTAAAATACCTCTGAGTTAAGAATGTAACATCGTTCACGAATCGAACAAGACGTGCTTTAAAAATGAATCGCCTAATTTTAAAATGGAGATCTTATGAAATTCTAAACAGAAGGAAGGGATATATTTTCTTTACAAGGGACTAAAATACACGAATGTTGCATTAAAGGAAAATAAAAGTAAGCCGAGCTTAATTAAATGCACAAAGCATGAGATATTAGTTTTATATTATCCTAACATTGAATCTAAGGGATTAAGAAAGCTAAAATTAAGCAAGTACGAACGTCCATTACAATTTTAGATATGATTACGGCCTCGCTGATAAAAATGATCAAAATATCAAATAACGTTAAATTAAGCTTTGCAATAATTTAATATATGAAGATTAGTAAATACTCATTTTTAATTCAATAATTTAATATTAAATTGTTGAATTAAAAGGAGTCCTGTTTTTATTATTCGGCGTAATTCTCTATAGAAAAGCGGATGAGATTTTCATCCCCTCTTATGAATTGATTTACTAGAGACACTTCTTTGAATAAGTGGATTTCCGTTTTATCAGTTACGTATTCGGATGATATTTTATCTTATACATTTGAATACTTATAGTTATCTCTGATAAGAAGGTCGCCTTTCCGATTATGCTCAACGATCTCCCAAAATATTGGCGAACAACAACGCTGATGAACTTTGTGAAATTTTACGTTTCACTATAACACAGAAATCGAATTAAGAAAAAAAAATGCTTTCTTTTTTTTTTCTTTATACTTTTCAATCTAATTTCCATAATTTTGGCATTATCGATCCATCCAAGTAACGATCTAAAAAATCGTGTTGATTTACATTTAAATTTTATTGGATTCCTTTAACAAGTAAGAATGGTTTTGCCAAAAAAAAATAATAAAATTGTGTTTATGATTCTGCTCTCCTTACAGAATACAAATTTCGCTGGCAAGAAGCGGACTGACGATACAACGTGTATCTGAACAGCTAGATTATTCACTAGATTAAAAAAAAAAAGTAAATACAAAATTATTCATTTTCAAGTTATAAAGGAAATTCTCTTTTCATTGCACTGTGTCCCGATAGTTTAATTTTGCTCCGCTGGTTTAAACTTTTTTTTCTGTCTTTCAAAACAAGATTTATTTGCTTCTTTCAGTTGGTACTGTTACAAAATTGCTTGTCAGCATTTCTTGCGATTCCATATACAAATTAAATTTCTTCCGCTGAGTTATTAAACCGAAGGGGATTAGCCCGAAAATCTGCTTAAGCCGTACGTTGAGGTTCCTAAAGACGGAGCAAAAATCTCAGATTGTTAAAAGTCCTAACAAGGTGAAATAAATCTAAGAACAGCTTACGATCTGTGTACAAGGCAGGAATGGTAGAAGGGATGGCACAGTGTTGTACATATCGTTGTTATTGTGTAATACCGGCAAGACCTTCTGGTATCTGAAATATTTTTGTCAAGAATTTCTAAATTAACACTAACAGAACTGACATCAGAAAGAGATTTTCTTAATTACAAAGACGATATCGTAAGACTTTTTGCGTTATTGTACATCTCCGAATCAAAAAATTAGAATGATTAAAGAAAATGTGTTGAATGGTTTGCAATTATAATTTATTGCCTAGAAAATAATTATTACCGAATATGATTTAGCATCATTAAAGGCTACGTAATTGGTAGATTCCTGCTGTCAAGTGAAAAACAATCGCTCATAATTTATCTATTTAAGAAATTCAATGAAGCATGGAAATTTTAAAAAAACAATTCCAACTTACAGGATGCTCTTGGAATAGGATACTTTTAGTAATTAATTGTAAAAATTAATAGTTCAAATTATTGTGAACTTTTAGATTCATAAATACTGTTTTATTATAATTTAAAAATTCATTTTTAGAGATTATGTTACCAAACTGGATATTTAAATTTCAGTTAATAATTAATTCCGTATTGAAGGAGTTTAACGAAGATAGATTTCTTCGCATTGTTAAGAAGATAGGGAACATTCCCCAAGGTCCCTGGGTAACCCACGTACCGAATTTCACTGGGTTGAAGGCATGGGCGTCCGCAGCAAATTTTCCAGAGGGAGCAAAGCAAAATTTTCCAGGGGGGTAAAGCGTGGAGACAAATTTTGAATAAATTTGTAAAAAAAAAATTAAATATTCAAATGTTCAATCAATTTTTATTTAATTATTTAATTTTTTTTTCACAAGTAGATCCCGGAGGGAAGTGCCCCATCCCTGCCCCTTCTGCGGATGCCCATGGTTGAAGGATCATAAATTGGGAAGTGCACGTTAATTTGGTTATTCTTCGAGATTTATCTGATTTGTGGGACAGAAATCTTTATTGAGAAAGGTGTAACAAAGCTACATATTGTTCAATATAGATTTTAAATTAAATTTAAAATTAACGAGTTGCATAAAAATTCAGAAAAATAAACTATTCAACCGACACAATACGATCATTTCAAAACGATGAACTATGATATTTGCAAAAAAGCTTTCTGACTCAAAGTTACATATTACAATTAAGGTTAAAGGAGATATAAAGAGTAATAACTAATGAAAACTAAAAAAAAAAAAAAAAAAAGTATTTTCAGAAACTGAGGACTGTTTTCACATTAATTTTGAAGGCCGGTGTGGCAATTTTTGCCCCCTGCTTCCAGTATTGAGCTAACCTACATATATTATATGATTTTACACTGTAAGATAGTGATATATACATTAAACTTAAATCAAGTAAATGAAATTTAAAAATTGCAGAGCCAGTTGAGGATGAAACTCAAATATGACAATGGCAGATAACAATGCCAAATTACATCGGTAATTTTGACTGTAAACATTTCATTTGTTGTTTTTTACGAATATTTTGTGATCAGAATACTCAGGAGGATAATATCTTTTTGGTTTAACTAATACATCAGCATAAATTCTTAGAGCAGGTTCACTCGACATCCTCTTGTTAGAAATCAAAACAATAAAAAAAAATTAAACACTATTTATTTGTTCCTAATAATACAGAACATGGTTTGAGCAGTTGACAGAAAATAATATAGCAAACGGTCGGTCATTGTCACATCGTTGTCTACCAGCTCACGTGCCATTTGTATGAATGAAAATTCATGATTAGTCACAGTAGAATAAAGCTTGTGTTTCTTTTTTCTTTTGGCAATTTTACAGTTCCCGATACGATGATAATGGCTAAGATTTCACCAGCTGCTAACAGCGTAGGATCAAATAGGAGTCTTCTATTTAATGCATCGTATGCAAGAATACTAACACTGACTAGTAATACATTTCAGCGTTACCATCAGTTCAAGTCCAGCATAAGGAGATTCCCTCTCGCTTAAGAAAATACGATCGGTGAACTTCCAGAAAACAAATATTCTTCCTTCTATTGATTTAAAAAGGAAACAAAATAACAAAATGCATTGTCTGATATCCGTAGTATAGCAGATCACGTCATAAAATATGTATTGTACTTAGAAGCTGTAAGTGCAATAATTTGGTGATAAACGACTATTAAATTTAATTTTTCTAACGAGCTGATGCAATTAAGATCTTCCTAATTATTTTGAAGGATTATGCATTGCTAATTAACAATATTTCGACTCATTAATCTTGATCTAAACGGAGTCGATAAATTAAAAATTGTTTCACGAAGAAATTAAAAAGGTATCCGATAATTGAATCAATAACCTCGGATGAGGCGAATTCTCTCATGTTATTCGCATTATTTATGATAAATGCATTACAACGTTAATATATAACAGGAATGTCCCCCAAGCTCTTACGATTTTTTTTTAAATTACTTTAACCCTCTCAATCGGGAAATTTGGCAATTAGTATAATTATACGAATTTTTTATAATAACATTCAAGAAATTATTTTATATGAGACTATTAAGATTATATGATTATATTGAATAACACTATATGAGCTGTCTTTATCGACAGTTAAGGAAAGGTATGGGTCCGGTCTAGGATACAAGAAACCTTAATGACTCTCCAAATATAGTGTCAGAAAATTGATGAGGTTTCTTTAAAATTTAATATTAGAATCACTTCTAAAATACACGAATTAAATGAAAATGGAGATGGCGATTTCATATCTGAAATGGCCACTAGTTTTCTGCTGTTTGTTTTTAGTCTCTTGTCTGCACATCTGATTAGTGAAGAATGTAACCACAAAACACTTTCTATCATAAATGCTTGTTTCGAACTTTTTCTTCAGCGAAGAGCCTGCACATGACAAAGACCAGAGATAAACGATATTTCTTGCAGCAAGAGATGCACAGAGTACCTTGAAAAACTACTGAACATAGCGTACTCTGTTGTAAAATGAGAAACGAACGAACAGAAATAAAACAGGCAGAAATACAAAAGATGTCAGTTGACTTTTTCTATTAAAAAAAGTATAAATTCTTCAAGAATGTCTCACAAAACTATTCAATAAATATGAAAGCAAACAGGAAAGAGCGTCATATGGAGCGTAAGTTACGCGATTTTTTTTACATTATACTGAAGCCTAGAGAACACCGTTGTGCACTTTTTTCATCCTGATTTATAGTTACGGATTGATAATGTACAAAGTATTTGGAATGTTGAAAAATGAACCAGCCTTTGACAGTAATTTATGGCTGAGTAAGATGTTAGCAATTTATTTTGATACGAAATTGGACTACCAAAAGAATTCTAAGAGACGTTCGCAGAGACAACACAAGCTAGAATGGTTGTTATTGTTAATGGCATCTGCCACGTTCACAAATCATGATTGTAGTTCATATATGGAAAACCACGTTAATTCTCTCTGTTTTTTTTTTTAAATCGCTAACGTAATATTGTAGAAATATTCAAATATTTGCTACTATTACTGACAATTATGGCAATTGCAAGTATCAACCAGCTTCACTAACGGGAATATCATCTACATAAGTCACATTATGTTATTGAAGACTATAAAATGCTCAGTAAACAACACTTAATCGACATGCTTCTTGAAAGGAATTATTTCCGATTGAAAAAAAATAACTTTCGAATTCGCTTTAGTATTTCAAATCACTCGTTATCCTTTCAACGCATAATCTCCTGTAGCGCTACTTTGTGTTCTACATTTTAGTAGATCATCATCTTAACTTCCAAGCTTGCCTTTAAATCAAAACAACATTTTCAGGATTAAAGAATCGTTCAATTCTTTCGTTAAAAAATGATTTTTATTACCCTCTTGAACTTCACTGTCTTTTGTATGCGTCACAGAACTGCTAACATTATTTCACAGATGCATTTGCTACTTTTAACATCAGCGCCACCTAGGTTCAGAACAAGTAATCATTTTATTTTAGTGCTATGCTTAATAAGTTTGTCGCATTCATCTCTCGTACATCAGCACAATCCAAGTGTTAAAGACTGAGGTTGAAACTTCTTATATTTAAGAGCAAACTATTAAAAATAACCAACTAAGTTGTTTGTTTGCATTAGACCAACGCAATAAATTGGTTGAGCATTTATCTTCCTTCTGCGGAATAATTGATATATGGCATTATTCAAAGTAAATAATTGTTTAAACATATATAGTATGGCTTTATTTGTTTTCTCGTCTTGTTGCATGTAGTGCGTATCTGAATCGGTTCAGAATCTTTGTACCTACAGATCCATGACTGATAACCCAGCATGATATGTTTGAAATACTTCAACTGCCTTGAGATCTTGTGTACAAAAAGACATGTTTTTTTTTTTTTTCATTTAAAAACTTTCTTCCCATGAAAGGATGTAAAACCTAAAGTACAGAATTGTGTGTACTAGTGGTTAATAAGAAAGAAGAATCTGTAGATTGAATAGCCATAAGTTCTAGTTTGCTAGAAGGACAGTATAAGGAAGGCGTTTCACAGTAGCAGAGATATTGAGGTGCGGGAAGACAAAATTAGTAGATTTGAAAATGAACTATGAATCGATGTTAACCAGAAACTCGTATTTTACAGACTTCGATTAGAATGGAAAAATCAATGACCACTTTGCATGACAAAATATCTATAATGAAAGGGTGAAGGCAGACCAGAATATCCAGGAAAAAGTGATTATGAATAAAATGGAGCAGTGAATGAAGGATGTAGATTCACCAATTAGCCTTAAAGGATAGCATTTAGAATTTTACGAATATGTATTAAAATATCAGCGAGTAAACAAAACACTTTTCTCTGTCGTTCATCTATACTTTGATTTCTAATGGTAAAACATGAACATGAGCCAACTTTCGCCCTAATCAAATTCACATTATACAAATTTATCCCCCCCCCCTTCCCCCCAATTAGGACCTTTTAACTATGGCTAGTAGGCAAGTATCATGTTTCTGGTAATTGCGTGTATTCTTGTGGCAGGGTTGCATGTTCTGAAGCATAAAAAATCCTTCCATCTCAATATGATACCAGCAAATACAAGGTCTTAATACAGGTTCGTGGGTTCCGACGCAGGATTCGGACAAGGCATTGTTGATAACGATTGAATTAAGGATGGTTGTTGAAAAAGAAGGACAGAAGATTCATAATTAGAAATCAAACTATTAGGAATTTGGCAAAGACTTTACATCACGTGGATGAACGTTTGATGGCATGGTTGGCCTAGTGAATATATCCAATTTCCAACAGGATGCGAGTTCGTATCCCGCCCTAATCAAGGATTTATGGTTTATGAATGTCTTTAAGGTGGTTGATAAATTTCATTAGCCGGTGCAAGAACACGATTCTAGTTATCGGAAACCTGATGCGGCTTGTAAATGTTCAAGGTTTATTACTCTGTAGCAGTGTTTGTGTATTATATATTCCTTACCCACCAATCCCATTGCACTAATACTATTGTATCTAGGTTTACAACCTTTCATAGGTGGTTCACATAAAAACCAGCTGAAATCAAGTTGCTCTGGGTATCTAGATGGAATGGATATGGTTGTAATGCCAAGTAAAATCGGAGTAAAGCGAAGGATGCAATCCTAGGGGAAGAACTCGAATTTATTATATCGCCAAAAAAAAAAAAAAAAAAACTGTAAGAAAGAGGATTGGAGTAGAAACAAACGAGGAGAAAGATACGGACGAGCTGCTTCTCTGGAAAGCTTCGGTCTCTCAACTAAAAGAGACTCGACTAAATAATCAATTTTAGCTGTACCTTCCTAAATATAAGAACACCATTATGGTTGGACGTATTCGAGATTTATATGCAGTTATGAAGATAAAAAGTAATCTCTTAATCAAAAAAATGATTAAGACATCACTTTGGCTCCCGCATTGTATGTCACAATGCGGGAGCCAAACTCAAGATTCATTTAAAAATACCTGTGCAACTGCAGTTTTTTGCAATTTTTTATTGCAATTTTTATTTATTTATTAAGAACTTATAATGCCTTTAGTTGTATTTAGGATAATCTATTGTATAATAATCAAAATATCCCTCCATATTTGCATATTTAGTATAATCGTTCTTTAAACAGTCTAAACTGGACTAGGGATTCGGAGGGGGGGGGGGAGTAATCAGAAAACCGACAATGTCGATCATTATATGTACGAAATATGTTTGTTCCGAAGTGGATTACAAACTAGAATCATATCAACTGTAAATTCGTTGAGTGGAAAATAAAATGCTAAAATAATTGTTAAAACGAAGTTTATTTAATCCTGATTCTAGTGTATTATGTTTGCTTAACACATTAAAGTAAGTTCTCATCGTGTTTAAAATTCTTCGAACGCACAGAGTATTATAAAAAGTATAACAGGTTAAAGCTTATAGAATTTCAACATTTCCAGATTAATTCAAATAATCTTAATTAATTCAAGCTTAATATGCAATTTAGTTAGTAGTTATTACAAACTTCATATTTCCAGCCGATTTGGTTGCATACTAAAGAAAAGATCATAAGAAAGAATAACGATTTTTTTAAATTATATAATCGTGACCAACAAGCCATGTGATTGCATTTATAGATGAATTCAATGAAAGCATCACGGCTGACACTTCTAATTTAACCGAACAGAATTAATCTTTAGAGCCTAAAATAAAATGTGGGGTAGTTAAACGCCTCACTTTCCTATTCAAGTCCATGTGATGCCCAGCTATTAATCACAACCAGACCATGCTCACCACAGAACTTTAACAGAAAAAGTTTAACTCTTTTAATATCGAATTCGGCCATTAATTCTACGGTAACTGATAACCCAGACATTGTTGGTTACTGACATTCTCCTTCGAACTGAAAACATACAAAAGGGGTTAGAGGAGTATCGATCGCTGATTGGTACGTTTCCTTCTGCCTTGTACCAAATGTATAGGACACGTGATTAGTCTTATTGAAAAGAAGAAATGGTTTCTTTGATACCAAACTCCAGTATTATCATTTATTTCGGATTTAGAAGTTAATAAATTTTTCTGTTAATTCTCCATATGACTGTTTGATGGAATGCTTCGTTAATCTACAGAATGGATTTTTGTTTTTTCATGAAAATAAAAAATAGTGTCTTTGAACAATAAATGACATACTATTAAAGAGATGATCAAATACCATTCCCTAGAGGGATGTCGAATTAATCATAAGAAACCACTACTTTTTCGTCAACAGGAGAAAAATAGTTAAACTTTCTCCTGAGGCATATTTTTCTGTGCAGTAAATATATTTTTCTTCCCACTTTATTTCAGATTAAGGATTTCATAGTTGCGCAAAACCATACAATGTCTTCTTGAGTATAAGTAATCATTTACTAGGCTGTAATGGAAGCTAGTTCAGTTGGTGACTTTCAAACATAGTCATTAGTGATGAAGAGATATAGACCACAAAGAGAATGGACTTAATATCTTAGAATAAAGTAGAGTTTACAGAGCCTTTATTGCGATCGGTGCGGGTTTTAACACTTCGCAGTAACAATAAAATACAGAAGCTGACTACTTTTGTAGTAAGGTTGCGAATTTCTCATCGTATCCTCTGATACGTGAGACATGATTCACGTTTGTTGGAGTCGAGAGAGAGAAAATGGCGATTCCCACAATGAATCCTTTTCTAACAACTAGAAACGATTAGGATATTTACTGTTAGACAATTAGAAACATTTCATTGTTTTCGACTGGAACGTCTCATTTTTGGAATAATTACAATTGACAGAAAATACTGTTGTAAACCAAGGTTTCAGCTGAAATGGACCACATCTGAAAGGGCAAAAAAAATCAGAACCTTCCTTCTCCTCCTCCTAACCATTAAGATGTATAAATATAATGTTAATAAATCTATATGTATAAATTATAAAAGATGATGGTTCGATGTCTAACATATGGTTATTTAGACGGAAAAAGTTCTTCTAGCATCACTTTAAAATAGTTACTCTTTTTGATCGAAAAGTTTTTCTAAGTTGGTGAGGTCGTTACTGATTGTACGCAGATGTAATAAGAAACTGGGACATAGCTATTCCTCCCCCCTTCCCCCAGAGCTCAGTCTATTTGTCATAACTTTTACCACATCAGTCATCAGAATTTGCAAATGAGTCGAATGGACGCAGATCTCTTGCCCCTAACAACTCTTTTTTTCCACTATGTGTTGCGTAAGGTACTTGAGCAAGGTAAACGACGTCTCTCTACTTGTGTGTTCCCCTTGAAAAGCCTGACGTGTTTGGAACCGCTAAACCGACTTCATAGTAGGTCTTCGGGTAGAAGAAATCGGCATGTGCTTGGAGAAAGTTGCTCGGTGGAAAACAAATGTTGTATATCCCAGCTTTCATTGCGGGGGAGATTGTAAGCAAGTTCCTAGCAACAGGCTATTTCATTAGATAGGAGAAATTTCCTTCCATTTTCAGAAGTACGAAGAAGCTAAAAGGAATCAGATAGTTATTAACTATTGTGCAATTTTCATACAGGAAATGTGAGTCGACATTTTCGCAATCAGAAACCAGGCAGACCAAAGAGAAGTAGGAGTGGCAGGAAACGGAACAGAATAAAACCACATAAAAAGCCTTTGAGTTATTAAGCTCATATTTTTCGGCTTAATTTGCTTTTAATGGTGATCGCCTTACTTATCATAAATATTTACTATCGCTAGGAAGTAGTTCAGTGAGGTAATAAATTGCACCTCTTCGACTGCTCTTGCAATAATATCCACTGCGGGAATGAAAATAAGCGACGTAAGTTAACCATATACCTTAAAGACAATAGTTAAGCGAGCGTTTAATGCGATGTTATTTTTAAAAATGAATCAAACTTGTCAAAACAAAGTAGGTGTTCGCAAGGGATAGAATGTATGTTAAAAATCGTACGTTTCTTGCATAAAGAATGTTCAAAAATATTTCAAGAGGGTACGGATAATACAATAAATCTGAGATATTAGTATTTATTAAATCAACAGAGTTGATTGCTAATTTCAGTTGTACACCTGTTTATATACATTACTAAAATGTTGCAATCTGTCTGGCAATGCTAACACGTATTTTGTGCAGGAAAACACCTATGCACAATATTTATTCTACTAAAAAAGTAGAAGACATCTAAACCGCACCTACTTTAATCCCAAAAGCATACTGTACATAGTATTTACTCCTTTTTTTTTTCAACAATAAGAATGTACTATGGCCTACGGAGACTACGTCGAGGGGTAGCATCGTCTATTTGAGATTATCATAATGTATACTGTAAGACTAATATATCCAGTGCACATAAGCTGCTTATCCACCGCTTCATTCAATATGACAATGACCTCTTTTTTGTTATGCTAAACATAAGAAGATGGTAATAGAATGGATGAGATTCTTAGAAAGATCAAGTTCAGGCCACATAATGAATGCTTTTGAATCATAAGCATAAATGAGATAATGTCAGAAATAAGACAGGTCCTTCACAAAGCGTATAGGATACAACTCATAAAATAGATCTTTTAAGACACTGTGATAAATCGCAGAAAGATAACCAGGAAACAATTAAAGTTAGAGGTCACGTAACCACCTCAGATTCATTGCGCCTCCTGTCAAGAACAAATTATCGAAAACACACTTCGGCATTCTCTCAGCTGAATTTAAACGAAAGGGAACCGAAACTAGCATCGTTCTGGTTAAAATGTACTGTTTATATAATAGTAAATAGCGCCACCATTACAAAACCATAATTGAATAATATACAAGGGTTTGAAAGGAAATCATTAATAGAAAATCATTTAAACATTAAACGTATTCATTCAGATTTTCAATACTCGATGATTTCTAATTCAACAAGATGTTAAACAAGGTCAGACCAAAAATAGTCAACGGGCATTAAAGGGAGTGTATTTGTCAACTATTTTGTAATTAGGTAATGCAAACTCAAATCCTCTTACCAAATCCCTCGATGTGCACATAATGACAGAACATGTTTCCAATGCATCTCACCTTAAACAATAAAATGCGGTTTTTCTGTAAGACTATATAAGACCACCCTTGAATGAAATTAAATCCCGACAAGTGGACTCACTTGATTTTCTTATGGTTGTAATTATATATCCATGGCTATCTGTACTCAACATCCTCTGTCAGACATTTTCTTTGGAGCAGTTCTGAAATGTGGTTTCAATGACCATATCCAAGGGAGTAGCTTATGCTCAAAAGTTCACTCGAGACGAACTATTTTTTAATTACAGTTTACGGCGCTCTCAAGAGTCTGCTGGAATAAACGTTTCTTCATTCATTCATAACTTTCCCTCCATTAGTTTTGACATTAGCGTTACAGTAGTCATAAAGAACAATAACTAATGCTGGTTAGTATCACTTTTACTGGAAGCATGCGCAGAAATCTTCCTTATGTTGAATGTTCCTTATCTTGAATTCATATACTGTCACGTTTGTGTGAATTTCACCCAAGAAAGGTTATAAAGCTATAGTACACAATTTTTAATACCATGACTGGACTACGGATTACGTAGTCATTAAACCCCATTTTGCAGACCAAAGATGAAAGATTTTCCTTGCAACTTTAGACTTTCAATAAGCGGATGGTAATCTCACACCAATAGTTCAGAATCATCTGTTGGTATGAGATTTCCGTATTGTTACATTTTACTAGGATCTACAAGGATTGTTACTAGTCTAAGTATGCAAAACATTTCTAATCTACAGCGCATCACTAGGGAATAGTTACATAAGTCAAGAACTGGTTGAGAAGATCTTAAAGCTAGGAGGGTTTAAGCACTATAGTTTTTCTCATATAACTAAGAGAAACAGTTTCTACTATCATTAGCAAAACTATGGAGACGATTACAGGCTATTGAAGGAAAATTGTTAATGTATAGAAGGAATAGGTAGGAGAAAGTACAGAAATGCAACACTCCGGTTGATAAAATCTGAATGAAAATCGCTGTCGTTCATTGAAGAAAAGTCACAGAGCAAACTGGCCACATAATAAAAAACATAGAGAAGACACTATAAGAGGAGTTTGAATAATTGTTCATTCTAACTTGTAAGTAACATTTATTATTTTCACGATACTACTGTATATCTTATAATGAACTAAAAAACGTAAGCGAAACAAATTTATAGCGTCATACTTTCAAATGCTAAACGCGTTCCAACTGGCCTGAGTCCCGTTTCCACAAAGAAGACTTTTACAATAAGAATATGATAGTTTCTACTCAGAGGATGATTTCCTTGAAGGATATGATGAGCAAATTGTAGAAAGCGAGATAAATCAGCAAAGCATTGGGAATCTGCTGGATAAGACAGAAAACTAACCTCTTGGTAAGACTTCAAATTTCAAACCTCGTTGGTGAAGGTTGAGTCCTTAAGAAGTGAAGAAAGAAGGAAATGCTATAAAGAGGAAGGGAAAAGAAAGAAACGGTCTCTTCATGAGTGATGTTCAGTTGAAAATCCTTATAAATATTCCTTGAGTGCTATGTGGGATTCTAACCCCGGCATTTCGAACTGGAAGTCAAATATCGCAACGTTCTTGTGATTTCACTACGCGCGCCCTTACTTTGGTTAAAAAAATTAACCCCATTTTTCACTCGTCTCTGCACCTCCCCATCACATGATAAATTCTTCGATTTTTCTACTTCCCAAGGCTTTATTTCAGCCAATTTATCAAGCTGTGACGTCATTAATGTTCAAAATCTCAAATGCTTTTCTTGCCATTTTTGGAAAACAAACTAGAAGAGACACTTCAAATATTGTTCATTAACCAGAACATTAAAGAATTCTTCTCACCTCTAATACACGCGCTCTTTTCCTCTCTGAAGAGATATTTCTTATATATCTCCAATAACTGTGCGAGTATCCATTCCCTGTGCCTTTCTCATCACTTTTCACTTCTGCCAATTAACATGGTCTTATAATATTTGCTGCAATGACCGCTTGCGGGTCATTGCACACAAAACCTCTCTTATTATTCAACGACTTTCTGTGTGATGCCTATTCTTCACCTTATATTAATATTATATATGAAACTGGATTTATACAAAAGGGTGTAGCAACAAAAACACGCATTCACTTAATATAACACTCGCTCTGCATTTTCTCAAATCGGAAATATCGAAACTGTTGCAAAAGAAACGTAGAAAAATATAAACATTCTCTCGGCAAAGCAAGATAAAAATCATCCAATAAATTATACTAAATATTATGCGCATGGATTGGAACAATAAGTCAGTAGGGGTCCATACACATTGATTACTCTAAACTCAGCGTTAATAGCCGATAAGCAGACATCACGAAGCAGATTTCATCTACTCATTACAGTCCACGGCCTGACTAAACAAGTAATTAATCAGAATGTCCCGCTTCAATGGTGTATCAACGGAGCGTGTTATTGCTTAATTTTCCAGCGGTCCTTTGAAACAAGGAGAAATAAATGATAGTGTCATTCACAGTACGATACTTTCATCTCCAGTTTATGAAAAGAAACATTTATTCTCTAATAACTGACTTTCCAGTTGTGTGGGTATTTCTGTTTTAATCCTAATGTAATTAAGTCCCCGAACTAATCTTCCAATTTGGAGCGTGTGGGAAAGGATGACAGTAATCTGATAAAGGATTCCGCCTACTCCAACAAAGAGGGTAGATTGTACATGAAATACATGGAAATATCTGATATTGTCCACTAAGAGACACCTATTACACTTATCTTTTTGGATGCACGGTAGCACAGAATTGCGTTTGTATCCACTAACACAACCTTTCTTTTCATTTTCCCTTCGATTCATCTTCGTTTGTTATTTCAACCCAATCAGACATATTACGTTCCGTTTTGAACACGGCGAACAGCGAATAAACACACACACACCGGCAACTGAATTTGAAAATTTTATGTAGATGTATACATAAACTTCACTTATGCGGCATGTATGCAAAACACTTGGTCACATGTTCTAGACAAGTATTTAAGAATGGCGATGGTCAGTAATCGTCAATCACAATCGGAAAAACAAAATATTTCCAGAGTTCAATAAAGGGCTTATTATGGGTACCCAGCTGGCTGGAGTCAGGATTTTGAAAACAGCAGTGCTTACTGGTTTCTCTAGATATCCGGGTGTTTAATCAGTAGAAAAATAATCCACATTGTTTAACTGTGGTCCTAAGATATTCTGTCAGGAATGAAATCGTCTCTGAGAAGCCTTCTATGGACAAACAGAACTTCCTGTGTGCAACAATTGACCGATGCATGTTCCAATGAACATCCCGCTTTTGACTGAAATCTTTGTAACGCAATTGGGAATGCACTTTGGGATAGATATTTGTCATATTAATTTAAAATAATGCAATACAAATTCAAAAACCAAATATAATTATTTGTCAACGTAATTATTTTCATCAAAAATGATGACGCCAAATTATAATTATTAAAGACGACTGATTTTACACAAATTTAAATTTCACTGGAAATTTAATTTTGTGTAATCTATCCACGGCCACTTCCAACATCACTCTGAAAATGCGTCTCTGAGATGCAATACTATACTAAATGAGACAAACTCAGCATTTCTACAACAAAAACTATGTTACTAGAACAATAGAACATAATTTCACTAAAACGGCGAAGACATTTAAATTTGCCTTTGTTTACTTTCGTTAAAATTACCACCAGAGCACTTAATTCAGTTTTGTTGTTTAATTAAAGCTTCTTTTTATTCACTTAAGGTACATATAATTCAATACTAAGCATTTTATTTAGAAAACACATGATAAATAGATTGCATGAGTTGTGAAAAGTTGTAACTATTACTACCCCCCCCCCCAACAAGAAATAAAAAAGGAACGTTTCCAACTCTATCCCATGACAACGCTGTTTGTTCTTAGAGCATTGAATAATTATAGCTGAACAGGTGAAGTAGAAATGAAAAAATAAAACGCTTGAAAGTTCAAACGGTTTGCACGTGTCGGCAGAAAACAACAGAATGTCATTGCTTACAAATGTCTGTCACGTTCCATATTCTAAATCATTAAAAAAATAGAAAAAATCCTTAGCTTACTCACAGTATTAATGTTACTATAGGTTTCATCCCTTCGTGAATGGAAACGAAGGATGAAGAATATTTTGTGAACGAATTTTTCACATTTACCATAATGTGTAAACAGAAACGAGGCTGCTATAAGTGACATAATACTCGTAAATGTATTTAAATTACTTACTGTGGTACAGAAGAATTACGTGACGAATAAAAGTAATTTATGCATTCAAATGTGGATCATAAAGACCATCTTCCCATATCTAGAAAACCTTTGGTTGGATATTAGGAGACTGATGTGACATATATTATACAGTATTCGTAAGTGATATTTATTGAGTAGAAGAAAGTTTATTTTATAATTAAAAAATTTTAAAATTTAATATAAAACATTTTAAAATGCTCAATACCCTTCAATATTTTCATATCATATTAATACAATAAGTTGAATATCAGGAAGCAGTTATTTTTGATGAATGTAAGTAATTATGTAAGTTTGCTATCTTAAATCTGCATATGAATACGAAAAATAAATCGCCAGTATTTACATTTCACGGTAGATTATTTGAAGCTTATATAATGAAAAGAAAATGTGTTCGTAATTAATGTATGTCTGTCGGAATATAATTCTAAGGTATTCTCTTATTAACATTATTAAATCAATATCTAGCCGTACTATTTAGGCCACGTAGAAATTTTCACAATGGGAGCAACAGATACGTTCACTGAAGGCTCTTAGTTTGTAACACTGAAGCCATTACCACAAGGCAAATGGTATTTTCCCAAAGTATGCATTGCGTACCAAACTGATCAGGTACATTTGTACCTCTGTGAAGTTTCATTATTCATGTCAGTTGCATAAAGCAATGCAAACAGTCGCCAAAATAACAGATTTAACTATTAAATTGAGACAATTTTATTGCTGTGATCAGAGAATCCACAACAAGATTTGAATAACGATATAGATATACAGGGAAGAAACAAGAAAAACATTTCATATGGAAGAAAAGGAAAACAATGGCATCATTTTAAGTATATCATGAAAAATTATACAATATGGTTACATAAATAAAATTAATCGTCTTCCTATGTAGCTTCTTGGCAACGTGGGCACTTTTCTACGTTGCCAATATTTTTTTTTTGTATTGCAAATAAGTCATTACTATCAGTAATCGTAAATGATTGAAAATGCAACATAAATATGCTGCAGACAAGCTTGTAAGTTAAGATATTGTGAGTGGCATCAGTATCTATTTAAACACTTTACTTTAAAGATAGTATTCTGTATACCATCTTAGGATTAAGTACATTTCATGGAATACCAAAACCTGGGCCCATTTTTCTTGCACGAGCCCCTGATTTATATTACAAGATAACAGTTACTCATCCTCGTTACTGGGGTACTGTTTGGATAAGCCACGATCTCAATTGCAGTATGTAGGTGTCGTTACACAGATGATGATGGTCCTATTAATTTCGCCTTTCGTTATACGATATCCTGGTATTTGTAATGAGACTACTTTCAAATATAACTAAAAAAGTTTTTTTATCTCTTAAGATATTTAATTAATTTATTGCTTCTCATGGCAATTTTCTCTTGTCATCAGAAACGTGTTTAAGATGCTTTACTCTTATTTAGTTTTTAATGTAGAAAGTCGTGTGTTTATTATGAAAGTTAGTGTAATTAAAACAGGAATAAATAAAACAATTTATGCCAGATAAACAGGTTGAGAGAGGAACGATACATCACTGCATGACTTCAGAAAGAAAATATTTGTAGTACTAAGGACTGTTTTCAGCTTATAGTTTCTAAGGAGTTTATTATTATTATTATTGTTCCGGGCAACTCCAAGGAGTCGACAGACTCATCGAGGGAGGCCCTAACATCATGTAAAGTATCTATCATACCTTGCCTTGAACTCATTCACGGTTGTAGCACCCACAACAGACTCTGGAAGCTTATTCCACTCATTCACCACTCTCCAAGTAAAAATCCTAGCTCTGACACCCTTGTCAACCACGCTCTTGCCCAGCTTCCATGCATGGTCCCTAGTTCTCCCACCACCAGTCATATTTTCAAAAATATCTTCTGGATCAATCTTATAAAAAACCCTTCAGTAATTTGAATGTCTCAATCATATCACCCCTCCTTCGCCTATCGATCAATTTCTGCAACCCACAAATCTTCAACCTATTCTCATAAGGTTCATTCCACAGACCTGCTATCATCTTGGTCACTCGTCTCTGGATCCTCTCGACTTCCTCCCCATCACGAAGAAACCCTGGTGCCCATAACTGGGCACAGTAGTCCAGATGGGGTCTTATCAAGGCTCGTTACAGAGGAATAACAACTTGTTTGTCTCTGCATGTTAAACTATTTTTCAGAAGCCAAGTGATTTGGTGAGCTGTTTTAGTCACTTTTGCAATGTGCCCCCTAAACTTCAATTCCCTATCCACCAACACTCCCAAATCCCTATCCTCATCAGTCTCCTGGAGTACGGTTCCACCAATTCGATGTACTGCTGCTATTCTTTTCACTCCAAAGTGCATAACCTTACACTTTGCCACATTAAATTGACATCCATTTTTCCTAGCCCAGTCCTCCAAACTATCCAAATCATCCTGTAAAATTTTGACATCCTGTACATTCATAATTGCTCTACCCACCTTTGCATCATCAGCAAACAAGTGAACACTTCCTCTCAAATCCTTTCCTACATCATTGATGAACAAATTAAAAAGCAGTGGTCCAAGAACAGAGCCCTGAGGCACTCTACTAGTCACAAACCGTCTTTTAGACTTCACTCCTGAATAAACCACTCTCTGGTATCTCTCCTTCAACCACCCTCTTATCCATCTCACCAACCCTATATCTATCCCCATCTGGTCCAGTTTACTGATTACGGTTCCATGTAGTATCCTATCAAAAGCCTTGGCAAGGTCCAATAGTATTACTGTAAACCCATTACCCCTATCCAGTTCAGCCGTCACTGTTTTATAAAACGTGAGCAAGTTACTGAGGCATGATCTCTTCACAAAACCATTTTGTCCCCATACAATATCACATTTTCATCTATCCAATCCTGTATTCTTTTCTTCAATTTCTCTAAGACCTTGACAATGATTCCCGAAATGCTAATCGGTCGGTTATTTACAACAGCAGTCTTGGAACCACCTTTATGCAGTGGAACTATTTTCCCCTCTTTCCACCCCCTCGGGACTAACTCAGACCTGAGACTCAAATTAAACAAAATGGTCAAGGGTACTGACAATTCTTTAGCTGCTTCTCGTACACCACGAGCTGGTATACCATCCAATCCCACAGATGTATTGACATTGAGGTTATGCAATAGACTACTTACCTCCACTTCATTCACCACAATTCCGGTATAATCTACTGGTTTATTCGTTTCTGCAATGTCACCACCTGGATGATATATTCTTGCAAAGTGCTCACTCAGTAACTCAACTATATCAACTGATTCAGTTACCGCCCTACCATCGGCATTCTTTAAAATCATTCTGCCATGTGCATTTTTCCTTTTACTTGCTACATATCTAAAAAACTGTTTAGGATTCTCTTTAGCCTGCATGGCCAATGTTCTTTCGTAATCCTTTTTCGCTTTTCTTACCACACTCATTACCCTTCTGGCCTGCGCTTTATACCATTCATGTGCCTGCCGGTCACCTTTCTCCTTAAATTCCCTCCATAGTTGTTTCTTTTTTTGCAGCTCAAGCTTAATGGTGTTATTCATCCATTTAACCCCTACTTGATTTATTATTCGGACTCTAGGTATACAGTCAGCCATTGCTTCATGCAAACACTTCTTAACTACCTCCCATGCACTATCAACTTCTAGTCCTTGCAGTTGTACATGCCATGGCACTGTACCAATCAAACTCCAAAGCTTGTCATACTTTCCAGCCCGATAATTCTACATGTACCCTATCTTAATTGAAAATTCTACACCTTTAGCCACCTCACAAGTCAAGACCCTATGATCACTCTCACCAATTGGTGGCAATGTGGTCATATTTGTTACAGCCAAATCCTCAGATGTAATTACTAGGTCAAGCACTCTCTGACCCCTAGTATTTTCCATTACATGCTGTCGCAGATAGTTATCCCTTAATAACCGCATAAAATCCAATTCCTTCCTCCCGTGTGTCCTCTCCTCACTCCAATCAATGCGACCATAGTTGAAATCTCCCATAATAATTATCCTCCTTCCACTCATTTCTTATATTTGCTTGTGCGTACTGTCACCACCATCTTTTCTATCACCTGGTCTATAGCAGCACCCAATTGTATATTTAGTTCTGCTAGCCAAAATCTCACACCAAATGGCCTCAAATGTACTCTTTTCTCTATCATGCAATTCAACTTCTATTTTCCTTGGCTGCAGCTCATCAGCTATCATCAACAATACTCCTCCCGCCATTTTATTCTCCCTGTCATTCCTGAACATACTATACCCATCACATTCAATCCCACTAGCTATATCATCTACAGTCAGCCATGTTTCACTAATACCAATAACCTGTGGTCTGAAAGTGCCAACCATGGCCAAAAACTCTTCCTTCTTGTTCCTAATACTCCTAGCATTAGTGTACATGAATTTAAGACCCCCATTAGCCCCAACCCTACCTTGATGCCTTATATTAACTATTCCCACTCTGATTTGTTGTCCTTATTTGCTCGGGCATATTATATTTATTCTTACATTCAACTGCTTCCCTAAGGACTGTATATCTACCCCCCCCTTAATAAATCTAGTTTCCCAGAATTTGCACATCCACCACATTCAGCAACACTTTCTCAAGTCTTCTTACACCGTAACCATTCAAATGCAAGCCATCCATGTTATATAGATCCTTTCGCCCATTGAACTCACTCCACACGTCCACAAATTCCACACCACTCGTCATACATAACCCACGCATAAAGTCATTCGCAATTATGGCCCTCCTTTTAAACATTTCACTGTCATATCGTGGCAAAAGACTAATCATTCTAACTCTCTCACTCTTTTCTTTTGCTACCTCAAACAATTAATTCAGTTCTTCTATCATTTCCATTTTGTCTCCTTTCAAATCATTCGTACCTGCCACAACAATCATTTCTTTCACCCTTTCCTTTTGCTATCTAATAGACTCAGTTACATCCTTTATGGTCGCACCAGGTTGATACGATTTTTCAAATCCTCTACTATCACACCTCGTACTAACGAGTCTCCATACAGCACTCTATCCTTCATTTTGTTCATGTTCACACTCATACGTCTATTTTTCCTGTCATACTTTTTATTATTGGCTGGTTCTTTCAGTCGACTTTTGCTCATACGCTCTAGCTGCTGTTTTGCCCTTTGTATCGCACCATTCAACAACGCGATCTCACTCATTGCATCTATCTCATCTTTTTTATTCTCTGTAAAACCATTAATACTATCATTCACACTCTCACAATTCTCTGGTACAACCTCGCCGTTTCTTGTCATATCCCGATTTTCTTCATTCTGAAGTTTGACAAAAATATCACACGCCCGATCCGAAATACTCTTCGATTTCTCATTCTCCCTACATTTTCTGCACACATTCATTCCTTTATTATCATCTAACCACACTCCGACCGCACTCCGCAAAGCGTACATTTCGCAGCTAGTACACGGAATCGTCTCTTTTATACTCGCGTTCTTTGATAAAGATGGGGAACCATCATTAATGGCCGCCATTTTCCTTCGTACCGAAGCCATACTTACTTGCAACGTATTTTATCAAATTATAAATTATAACACACCAAAAACACACAAACAGACGCACTAAGAGACGCAAGGCAAACAAAACTACGCAATATTAAGTACATTTATCAACGATAACTGAAAATAATACTTATCTTATCCGGAGCTTTCACGAACACTACACACTACGAATCCTTCTAGCGGAGACAGCCCCAATAAAATATGTTATAAATACACACAAAATACTCTAAAAACACTAAAATCGTTCTAATATACTATAAAACCAATTTTCTAAGGAAAAACACACACCAAAAAAACCAAAAATCGCAATTTTACACGAGCGCTAAATTACACCGACCACTCACCATATAACCTCGAACCCAACCAAACTTGACATTATAAACTTGACAGTATGCACAAAGTGCATTTATAGACAATATCAAACTAGAATGGAAATTAATGGATACCCAGCCATTAATAAAAGAATGTGAACCAATCAAGAAACAACGTGAGCTATGCTTTTTGTCGGGAAATTTGACATTTGTGTTAATCTAACCAGGATTCGGGATTTAAGTTAATGAAATGAAATAATAAGATGCTATCTATATCTAAAAAATAAACATATAATCATTATTGGGTCATCATAAACGGAATATATTTTAGTATTATCATATTTTGTGAAATGCCATCGAATCTATACATCTAAAAAAAAAGCAATGTGCAACCAGAAACCATATTTTTAAAGAACCGAAACAAACTCCCTTCCGTAGCAGACTACACAAGGCGAGTTTCAGTAATTACTGAAGACATATTCTTTTAAATCGATAAAAGAGCACATTCAAATAGAAAGATTCAGTAGAATTACATTTCTCCATCTTTTTATCCTGGATAAGAAAAATCTTTGAGGTGTCATTACTTTAGCGCATCATTAGCGCTTTCCTTTAAACTTCCAGGATCATAACAGCTGTCTTATATTTCAAGAAAAGCAATAAGACTAAGAAATTACCTGAGAAATGTTCAATCTCAATAAAAAACTACGCAATAAGAATGACGTAAGGAAAATTTCTTTTTGTAAAACTCGTGATCAGATTACAGTTTTGTAAAGTTCCTAACTTGAATGCTTGTTAGAGGCAATTTGATCCTTTTTCTTCCCTTCTATAAAATAAGAATAACGAACGTCACTAGCGAATCAATGGACTCGTGAAGTTCTAATTAAATTGCAAGAAAATGTATTCATACAATACATCTATTTGAATTAAAGGTATAGTAAAAAATAAAATGGGATTTCTTGTGAAATGTTTCATTTATGGTGGCGGTACCAAATTTAAAATTCAGTTAAAAACTGAAGTAAATTGAAGCCAATACATTAGTGTAAGGTACAAAAACTACTAACAAGGGGTCTCGATGACCATTTTGTAATGGTATACACACCCGCGTCTTGCTGTGTACTTATACAAGAATAAAATACTAAAGGCTAAAGCATCTCTTGTGAGAGGTAATTTTATACGATAACATTGAGTCTTGAGAGCAGCAGAGCTTGGAACGTATAGCTTGAAAAGAGTTTTCTGTCTAATGCTATGCATTTCATATTTTCTTCAAACACGAACGACGTTGCACTAATATCAGCAACTCTCACTGCAAGCAAAAGTATCGCCAGTACCAATGTGAAACAAATAACGTAGTTTCAGTTCTCCTAAGTAAATTCTAATCCTATCTTGTTTCCTTCTTTAAAATTTTATTGACAAAATTTTAAAATAAGGCCCATTTCTCATGTACATTTCACTTTTGTTAGTACTAAAATAGCATAAGTTACCAAAATTCAAGAGAAAAAGGGAGGATTGTGGGACACGCAGGCCACTGATCTTCGAATTCTGGGTTTATCCTCATGCCTCCCTCCAATGTTTTTCAGGGCATCAAAGTCAATTCCTCTACAGACGCTTTCTCCACCCCATTATCACCTAATCCATTAGGTGGAGCCAGAACGTTATGGCATAAAAATATACCAAATGGCCTTCACCAACAGAGGGATTACGCTTTATTGTTATTTTCAAGTTTCTAGATGTCCATGAGAATTTAAACTGCGTTCATCTTATCATACAGAATGATTTAAGTGATATTTCAAATAATATTTGCATTCCTTGCACGCCCACGTTCGAAAACTGTGGTAACAGGATACGAGTACTTATTTAGATTGAAACATTCGGACTGGCGGTTAACTTTCTACTTTGTTTGCTTTAGCGGAAAGGGATGACTCGGTACAAATAAAAAAAATTATTTTTTTTTATTTGTACCGAAAATGAAAAAAAAAAAAAATGAAATAAAAATAAAACATGAAATGTATTTAAAACGTAATTTATTAGGACTGTCTCCATTTTTTTTTTTTTTTTTTTGTAGAATGATTAAAACCACAAAAAAAAAAAAAAAATAATGAAGAGAAAACGAACGAGAAGAGATAAATATATAAATTGAAGAGAGAGATATCCAGTCTATTAAGGAAAATATAAATGTAAACATAACCACAAAGAATACACCGTAAATAAGGAGATGTTACTATAATGCTTAAGGTGAAATAAATGCATTATACAACATAATGGAAGCATCGTAAGGAATGTGATGGTGCCTTATCATCATCGTATGTTACGCTTTCGTGCAGGCCTAAACATTTTACCGAGTAAGCTTCCGTAACCAATAATCCGGCGAAATAGGTTCGTTGCTCCTTATTCCCGGTGGTATCCAATGTCTTTCAAAACGTGTGTTCACGGAGCCGGTTTGCCTGCTTTGCTGGAGGAAAAAAAACCCCAGGATAAACCGAGAGAAAAACCTTGCTGTTCACAGCCAAGACCGGCTAACTTGGCTATGGCTGAGGAAAATCCTTGAGCTCCTCACGTCTCCGACGGGAATCGAACCTTGGACACTCCTTCCCCAGGCATATAGTTGTGAATGGCACAGCCACTAAGCTAACCGCGCGGACTCTGGTGTCCTATAGCAAGTACAAATTGCATCAATCGGAAACATAAGTTAAGTAAAGAGTTCAAGTCCTCATTGTCTAAATTAAATGAAACTTCCTATAAATTAAATATTTAAGTAATTTTAAATATTTTTATGGATTACAAACTCGAAAGGCTTTTTATTCTTACATTGACTCTAGTGATTAAAATAACATAAGGAAACATTTTTTTTTTTTTTTTGAATAGGTTGAAGTTATAATCTGTAGGGAATACTCTGTGATAAATCTGCCATAAGGAAAAGGGTAAATAGAAATGAACATATGGGTTGCTTTGAACGCTGAGTGGATGCTGATAAACTAATGTGGCATTTTTGCACACTTATATGAATTATGGAATCCAATTGAGTACTGCGTCCAAGTGTGTGTGTGCGCGCGCGCGTGTGCAGAAAAAAGAGAACAAACCATATAAACACCAGCTTTTTATGAAGACGTATATCGCACTATCTCAAAAAATATTCTAAGGTTCTATGTTTTTGGTAATTGTACACGTGAAAAGTTGTCTAGAACGGAAGAGGAAACCAAGCTTTTGGGGGGGATGTGTGGTCTGTGGATGTTAAGAGGTTTTGAATGAAAATCAGCTCAAAAAGAGAAATCTGTGTTTAGAATCCGGATATGAAAACCAGAGAGAAAGTATAGTTAAATCCTACTTTCCAAACTAAACGCCAGAACTGTTAATTAGCATTGGTGATCTTCTCATGCTACTCAAGAATGGGTGGCGTGAGGAAGATCTTAAAGATGTTTTACGATATGAGTAAGTTGAACAGAGTACTGCCATCAACAAAACTATGGATATAATTTCTGGTGAGAAAAAGCGTTAATATATATAAGAGGAAAAGGTGAGAGCAGGTGCTTTCTTCAAGAATTTGGTAAGAGAATCTAAAGGCAAGAATAAGATAAATAAAAGACTAAGAAGTAGTTTAGGAAGTGGGTCATTCTCATTCGAAAAAGTTTATTTGGTAATAAAAAAAAACTATTTCACAAAACTATATCTTGCAATGTCTCTGTCCCACAAAAAATGGCAAAGCACATTGACAGCCTCATGATCTGTGTCCTGTTTCCACAAAAAATGTTTCTAAAATGAGTATTATTAAAGAGAAAAGCTTATACTCTGAAAATAATTTACTTTAAGGTTATGACGAATACCCTGTAGAAAGCAAGCATCCCTTCCAAAATTTCATGTTGGAAGGGGATGTAGCCACTATACCTGTTGGAAAGTGAAGGTTGAGTTATGTATTACAGCTGAAGCTAATAAGCTATGGGAGGAGGTGACTGGTCTTAAGTTGAAAATCTCTTATAAATGTAAATTATAAACGCACTTTCTTTGGATCAAAATTTCTTTTCCTAATTCATTTTATATCTTTATTCCTCTCCTATTTATGAATCATTCATCTTCGACTTTCTGGTCTCCAAAGCTTGATTTTCACGCATCTATCGAGTAATGACGTCATTTTTGATGCCAAGGAAAGCCATTTGGGATTTTGAATATTAATTCAAAATCCAAGAAGGCTTGCCAATTTTGGAAGTCGAGCTGGTAGAGATGCCTTAAACAGTGTTCATTTCCAAACCAAAGTAACAGGCATCCCTCACTCCTAACACACGTGCACCTCTCTTTTCTGAACGGACATTTCAAGTATATTGTGGACATTACTCTCTAGCGAAAAACTCATTCCATAACTCCGTGTCAGTATCCATTCTTCTGGATTACGTTTGTAAAATTTTCACTCCTTTAAGTCGACACCAAAAAGGAGCCAAATAGTCAATCTGGGATTTATATTCACGAAATACCTGCTCCGATTGATTTCAAGAAGTCCTTTTGGTGGGATCAAGACTTGCAGGTCATTCTCCACAAAAACCTCTCGTTTTATTCGATCTTTTTTTTCTCCGATAAGTGTGTCAAAGCAGTCCTAGCTAAAATTACAGTATATCATTTTACTATATACACAATACAATATGAGTAATAATAATGGAGGGATGGTTATCTTAGGATTCCTAAAACAAAAAAAGAAACTATATTGCTAGGAAACAATATATATATGACATTATTTTACTAAAACGGGGACTAGCCAGGTTTAAAGTAGCTTTTTTTTTCAGCTGCTTAATTTGGTTAAAACTACATAAGACGATTCATTCAATTCAATCTTTTTGTTCATCCCAACTTCTTTTTCAATTACTTGGAATTAATCCGAACACTCATATTTTTTAAAAAATAATAATTTGGCAAAACATAAGCAGAAAAATTAAAACCCAACTTTACATAATACTTTATACACGCTCCTCTGTTCCTAATAAGTTTTATTAGAAACATTAATCCCTCTATTCTCACAGGTAACGAATCGAGCAACATAGAACATATTTTTCTTATTTATGCATCTCGAAACCATACTTTTATAGTAGATTGCATTAAATTATCCTTTGTATCACAATTTAATTTTCCAATCTGTTGTTCTATGGTCTACCAATTTTCTATAGGGTTAATGTCAAGTTAATGGCAGCAATCAATTGCTACTGAAGCAATTGGATGTGATTTTTGAGAAACTCACTTTTTTTTAAGTGTGGCACGGAGCGAGATTCTGTTGGAAGATGAGTTTGTGTGTTTCTGGATCTGTGATAGCACACTTTTATCCAATATTTTTATGTATTGGTCACTTTTCATCATACCATCAACATGTAGAAGTGAATCTGGACCTTCATGTGTAAAAACAACCCCAGAACATCTCTTCAACTGGGTGTTTAGGAGCTTGTTGAAGGTGGGCAGGAGAAGTCTTCTCAGTCCCTTGATTTGCAAACATAGATACTCGCTCTCCTTGAACAAAGAAATTGCTCTCATCTAAAAATATGACCTTCTTCACTTCTCAACAGTCCAATATTTATGCACTTTTTCCCTCTGTAACATCTTTTTTCTGCATAACCTTCGTCAATAGTTGTTTCTTTTTTGGTCTGCGGGCAGCCTCCCTGCTTTAAACAATCTTTGGATTCTGTCATGCCAGAAACATTAACCCCACTACCTGCCAAGTCTGTTTTAGTCTACAGCAGACAATCTTGGATTTATTTTCCTTTTCCGATCTCGCCTAAGTAGTTTTCCTTTTTCGTTCATATTTTTCTTTTTTCTCAGGAGAAAAAGGTATCTGTCTCCCTAAATCTCTTTAAAATCGCATTAACAGTACCCAAACCGACACTCATTAGCAATTTGTCTTTGACTCATGGATGTGTATTTTTGAACGCCTTCTTGGAGATATATCCATTTTGTAACTACACAAAATCAATAAAATTCTACGAATGTCACTTGTTTACATTATTAGAAACCCACCACACTATTTAATAATATCGTAGAGACAGTTAAAACAAACGGCACCCGACAAAAATAGTGAACTAAAACCGAAAATAGTAAAGAAACAAAATCTTGAGAAAAATTCGACTTGTTCGGATTAATTTGTTCGCTACTGTAAAACATAACTCAGTGCTAAATATTCATTTAGAAAACACATACTATACGAAGAGTAAATCGGCTGTGAATAACTCGTAAGCAGTAGAAATAAACAAACCGTAAATGTTTAAGAAAAAACGTAACAATAACGACGCTGCTTGCTTCTTAGAACATTCAATAACCGAGCTAACAGTCCCAAAATAAAGCAGACCGCGAAAAATTGAAAAAATAAAAGCGTTCGAAAAGTTCAGCAAATGGTTTGTACGTGTCATCGGGAAACAAAGCAGTCCCCATGTTCACAAATGGCCCACATTCACTTTTTCTTGTTGTTGAAACAATCTGCCACGCTTGTTAGAGACGTTCAGAGTACCGAAATGAAAATTACTGCCATGGCTTTCAGTAATATTTTGTCTTTTATTCCTAATATTGGTCATTTTCAATTAATTAACGGACAACTATTTTTCATCTTTTCTGATAAATTACGTAAATTAACAAAAAATTTCAATGGCGAATTTATGTTAAAAGAATCTAATATTAAGATAGCAATGAGATGAGAAGATAATTTTATCTGAGCTACCTACGAATACAAATTTTTATGAACTGAGATTAGTAACGATGAAGTCATGAAAATAGCCGATTACCACATTGATCTCGCATACAGAATACAAAGTCCAGCCATATATTTGGCATTTTATTTCCCCAGTAGAAATATTTAATAAATATATTCATGTGGTTTCTTTATTCATTAAAACTTATTTCTGAAAAAAATTTAATTAATATATTATTCATTCTTATCAATATGTATTTCCTCGGAGGGGAAAACAAATTCATTTTTAATGTTGAATCAAAGATGAGTGAAATTTATTCTTTCCTGCAGATCAAATTTGTAGCATTGCTTCTGCGCTTATAACAGAATACATAATTTCTAAGTACTCTTTAAATATCAAATATGCAAGCATTAATTACTTTAAGAAATGCAAACTTCTGTTATCTTTAATATTTAAGGCGAATGGCATTATTGGGAGGAGCGCTTCCTCTCAGGCCAGATTAAGCTGTGTTATTAGTTCTCAGCGAGTATGGTATCTTAGTTCCCTTTTCTATCAGTAAGTAGCGAAATCTAGAAGCACGTAATTCTACACCATTATTTATAATATCGTAATTATCAAGAAACAGCGATGAGCAATAATGACGTAACTTCTCAAAATTTTATTTGCTGCTACTATAATTAATTCTGCATTAAAAGAAAGAAATGCATCATAAAAGTTCCACTGAGTGGGCAGAATTTTTGATGCTATGGTGGCATAAGGGTCTTACAGTGGCTGCACTGCATAGTTCAGAAAGCCTGGACAGAGGGACGAATTCCCGATGATTGGAGTAGAGCTCATAGTACCAATATACAAAAAATGAAATAAAACTGAATGTGAGAATTACAGAGGTATTTCCGTTCCTGGCAAGATCTATGCAAGTATACTTGAGAAACGGTTGAGAAGAATTGTAGAAGAAAAGCTTGGTGAAGAACAAGCTGGATTCAGGCCAAATAGAGGCTGCCAGGATCAGATCTTCACTTTACGACAAATAGTCGAGAAAGCATGGGAATATAACAAAGATCTGTATTTAAGTTTTGTCGATTTGGAAAAGGCATATGACAAGGTGCCAATAGAGAAGCTATTCAATACGCTGCAGTTATATGGTGTCAATGGGGCATTATATCAAGCAATACTTAGTCTTTATTTGAGTTGTAAGTCAGCAGTTAGAATTGAAGGAAGTACAGGAAGATGGTTTAATGTTAAATCTGGTGTGAGACAAGGATGTACATTATCCCCTCTGTTATTCATTATCTATATGGATCACATTATGAAGGAAAGTGGTATTAAACATGATATCAAAATTGGAGATGTTAATATCAGCTCTTTGCTTTAATGCGATGATGTTATACTTCTAAATAAATCCGCTACAAGTCTGCAAGATTCTCTGACTAAATTGAATAGTTGTTGTAATAGATATGGTATGAAGGTCAGCAATAAAAAGACAAAGACAATGAAAATAGGCAGAATCATTGAAAATGTCAACTGTGTTGTGAATGGAGAACCTGTGGAACAAGTAAAACATTTCAGCTACTTAGGCACGATTTTTACTGAAGATGGTAAATTAAATATAGAAATAGACAACAGAATCAGCAAAGCTGGTATGGTGGGAAGTCAATTGAATAAATTCATATGGAATAAGAGAGAAATTAGTCGTAGCACTAAATTAGCTGTATACAAGACAGTGTTCAAACCAATTTTAACTTATGAATCTGAGAGCTGCGTCAGAAGTAAAACACTTGACCAAAGACTAGAGACCGCAGATAAGATAGTCCTGAGAAAGATTAGAGGCGTGAACAGATGGCATTAATGGCAATATCATATTAAAAACGAGGATATTAGGAAAGAACTAGACATTGCTAGCATCCAGGAATGCGTTAGCAGAGCTAATCTCAGGTGGTATGGTCACTTAAACAGAATGGGCGAAGAAATATTAGCAAAACAAGTGTTCTCTGCCAGGTTGGCAGCAAAACGACCCAGAGGAAGACCAGGTATAGGTGGATTGATACGATACAAAGTGCCTTAGACGATAGAAATATAAGATATGATAATGTTGGAGTCTTGACAAGTAACAGACTGATTTGGAGGAAAATTGTAGATAGGAAGTTAGTAATGATGTCATTTTTTTTCATGTAGTGCTATCATATCCTGTACACCCCTTGAGGGTACATGACAGGAATTTGATGATGATGTAATTAATTAACGTACTTCTGCAGTGACGTCAATATGTGTTCCATAAAATTCCAACTTCTAATATGAGGTTCTCCTATCCTTAGCTAAATCTATCGTAAAGCCCGAAATGTTTCATCTCAACAGGCTGTCAAATAAATGCAGCCAAACGAGTACAATCGGGTTTCAAACAGCTGAGTTCCAATACTCTCTTGAAACCGAAGAACCTTTCTAAGCGATTTCCAACCAAAATGCGAGTCCGGTCTCATACAGGCCGGAGGAATTTTTCATTTGAAACTAGTTTACCTCGTAAATCAGCATTTATAATACATTTGATTCATAACCTTATTTGTTTCGACCGCAGTCCTAAACAACCACCACCTCAAAAAACACAAATGATACCAACAGGCTACACTTTTGAATATCTTAATCGGTTAATCTTATGAGTACATGGTCGTTTCAAATTGCAATGTTTGCAATTTTGACTTTCAGTTCACTTCTAAATGAAATCACTTATCTCTAAAAACGATCGGGTTGTAGCCTAGTTAAAACTAGCCGATGGGATGAGAAATGTGATCACTCAGGGAAGGAGGAAGAAAAACCCTAACAGTTGTTAGGATTTTTCTTTCCTCCTTCCTATCCTAACATTGTGAAGAACTGTTAGGATTGTTCTACATTTCATTCTCACTGAGGAACTGAACAGTTCATTTCTAAATATATTGATTACAGCTTACGATAATCTTTGCTTGTAGGAAAGGAAAATTCGAGATTTTAAAATTTTCTGAAGAAAATATTTCTTATTGGAGAATTAACGCTGCCCATAGCGGGAAAAAAGTAATTTACACACCGTAAGATTAAAGTAGTATACAATCGGCGAGTCTGGATTACTTTAAAAAATGTAGTAGATGCGTTTGTTTTTAGTAATCCAGATCAAAATTCAGCGTCATTTTTTTAAAATAAACTGACTAACACTTGTTAATGTTATACTCATTACAATTTACTGTTCACCCATTAATTTAAAAAAATGGAAGGGGAAATAAGAATTCCATTACTAATTTAGTTCTAGAAATAATATATGACGAAAATAAAACAGTTTAATTTTTCTACGGATCAAGTATTTAAATTTCATGTCGATCAGTGACTCATCACAGCATATGAAATAGATGTCAAGTTGTTGTTCAATAGAAAACCAGCCTATTCAACAGCCTATCAAGTGAATCACTTTATAAGGTATTGAATATCTTTATAAGTGGAACATAAGATAGACAATAAAGCTCATGAATAGCAATAGTGTATTCTTTGTTACGATGCATAGTAATTAACTGTTAATTAGTTGCACAGGCGATTCATGTCTAATTAGGGTTCTATCTGTTGAAATCTGTTAAACCTTCAATTTAACCGTCTGCACTAAATTTATTCCCTTTGACTGCGACTACACAGATTTTTATTGAAATTCGGTACTTCAATTTTTGCTTCAAGCAGTTCCAAATGTAAAGTTGTACAATACTTGAAAATTATATACTGAAATAATTTTACTTTGGCTAAATCTTCTTTTCAAGGATTAGGCATATACTTGTTCCTGTTTCACTGGTGTTTCATCTTCCAGCTGGTCTTCCTCTCTCTCCCTAACCCACCACCTTTGGCCTATATCTATCCACCTCTTTTGGTAGCCGATATCTTTCATACTAAATAGATTCTTTCCATTTCTCTCTATATTAATTGATCTTTTCATTTCCATCATAAATATCTAATTCTTTTCTGATGTCTTCATTTCTTATATCGTCCAATTTTGTGCATCCTTTAATTGCTCTTAAAAATCTCATCTCTACAGCTTGTATTTTACATTCATAATTATTTCTGAACCATATATAAGAACGGAAGTGGTCATTAATTTATAAAATTTTAGTGGTTTCTCGTCTTATTTTTTTATTCAGTGTCCTCTTAATTGTTCCTCAGATTTTCTGATATTGGTTCATTTTTTAATCTATATTTTTATCTTTTAGATATTCCATTATGAGCCTAAATAATTAACCTTTGTTAGCTGTCCTATTATTTTCTATATTAGCTTATTATGTTTACTTCATAAACTGGTTATTGAAGGCCATTTTCCTTGTCTTGTAATATAAGCTGATATACATCATTGCATCGATAATAGTTCTTCTAGTTAACTAGATAACTTGTTTTGTTGTTGTTTTTCATATTATAATAATCTGATCAATATACATATTAAATATAATTGGAGAAAAGCTACATCCCTGCCTGACACCTTGATTTATTTCAATCTCTTATGTTAATTTATTAACAAACTGTAATAACTGTGTTTTGTATCATTATATAAACTTCGTGTAGCTTGTACCAAATGAAATGGATTTTTTTTTTCATTATATTTAGTTTTTCTCTGTGTATTTTATCAAAAGCTTTCTTATAATCTATAAAAGCGATATGGGTCTCTAAATGAAATTCTCGTCTTTTTTTCAATAATTTGTTTTAGTGCACAAATATTGTCTATACATACATGATCTTGCATGATGAAGTCATTTTGTTCCTCTGAGATTAGATTCTTTGCAATATTTCTAAGTTTTTTATTCAGGATTTTGCTGTTAATTTTGAAACCTGTATTTAATAAGCATATTCTTCTGTAATTTCCACAATCATCACTGTCTCCTTTTTTTTAAATATAGATATAACTTTAGCTTTTAAACAATATTATGGATCCTCATATTTCCTCCAACAGTCATTTATTAATTTTAAGAATATGATGTTAATATTCTCCACCTATTTCCAAAGCTCTGCAATTATGCTATTAATCCTGTTCATTTTCTATTTTTTGATACCTTTATTAGTTTTTAGTTTTTCCAATTTCATTGGTTCTGTCTCAGTACTGATTTCTTCGCTATTATTTTCTGTTTCATTCAGGTGTGTTAATTGTTAAAATACCTTTATGGGCCAGTGTGACTTTCGACTTAAGACGGGGATCATCAAATAGAACCCGTCGTAAGTCTAGAACTTATTGTATGTGTGAACAATTAAAACATTTCGTTAGCGTGAGGTGCATCAGTTATATGCATAAGCTGCAGTATTCTACTTTTTGCTGTTAACTTAGCCTTGAGTTTGTGCCTGGTTTTTTATTTTCCCTTCGTTAATATTATTTTTCTTGACAGAACAATTTGAAATAGTTTTCCCCTTGGTCTGGAGTGTATTGAATGAAATATGTCAAAAATAATCTTTCACAATCGGAAGTATTTTAGTAGAAAACTTGGTGAAATAAAATTATCTACGGTAGCTAAAAACTACGTTCAGTTTACTATTTTAGTCAAACAATAAAAGAATGCTATTACGCAATGAACACTTTTAATTGTCTACAATTTCCTTACTTATATTTAATTAAAATAGACATATCACTTTAAACAATAAAATATATTATAACAAATTACTTTATTCAAATATTTTGTCGATGTAATCTTCAAAAGAATAACTACTCCCTCAAAAAAAGGTCATCTCAAAGGACCGAGACAGGTAACCCAGTCGCCATATCGTTCTGCATACAGTTATAAGAGAACCCCGGGGAGATCGAGCTATAAAATATGGACGCCTTGGCCAGGAGCTTTATCAGCAGAGTACTGAAAAGAATAAAAGAACGCCAGGCGTTTTCTTTTCTTCTTTCTTATGAAGAATTCGGGATGATTCATTTCTTTGTGTTTGTTTCTTTCCTGATGCCTACAGGGAGCTTGAGTACAGGCACAAAAGAGCATTCAATACTGAAGATAAGGAGCACAATGGATTTCGATTAAACGATTGTGTTTATATTCACATTGCCAAAGCCGTCGCAGATCAGATCGCGCCCTGAGGCAAAGAATTAAATATCGTCCCTGGTGGAGTATAACATAAAAATATAAGAAAATCTCCAATCTTTTTTTGTTTTTATTACAAAACGATTACAAAATAATATGAAATAAATGTTTTCTCTAGGGATATCACACAATAAAACTGTTTATAAGCTCTTTTAAATTTAAATTATAAGCAATTTCCTCCTCTGTCGATATAGATGATAGACCAACCAATCTTTCTTGGGTCATTGCTGTTCGCAAATAAATTTTAATCAATTTAAACTTAAAAGCACTTTTTTCCGCACTTGCTACGCTAACAGGAATTGTTACTTTAGCGACGGCGCCTACTGCAATACGCCTGAACGAGCCCTTTATTAAAACCGCGCCGTGAGGCTACATCTGTCGAAGGTACCGCACATTACTTTAAATAACCGCGAGGCCATTTTAAACAAATTGATGTAGTTTACATTTATTAATTCTTGTGTTCGACTAAATATTTATATTAAGTTTTCATTTAGAAGAGTATGACTATTATAAGCGCTTTTCAGTTTAAACGTCTGACGTTCATTGTGGATGAGAATTATTCATTACTTTTACTAAATTAATACCTCATGCAAAACTTGCTCTTAAAACATGTTTCTGTTTCAGAAAACGTATTTTGGTTTGGGTTTTCTTACGGTGTCAACAAAGAAAAAATTTCTGAAAATAAGCATTTTGACTGTATCATTTGCTTTACACTATCTACTTTTCCAATCATGAAATAAGGATGTGTTGTATATTTAACTGTCTGTTTTATGCTTACGCGTAAACTCACATTTTACCATACAAGCTTTCGAAAGCAGATCAAAGTAGCGTGATTAATTCTTGATCACACAGTCTCCTATGTCTACATATCGCGTGTACTTTCGTGGGCCGATTTGCCTGTTTTTGAGGGATGAAAAACCCTGCCATCTCAATTGAAAAGCCCTGATAATGGTGGTTCTTCACGTTCTGAACGGGATTCGAACTCATGTCTTTCCAATGAAAGGGTATCGTCGAAACTGGCTGAGTTACAGATGACCTACCACGTGCTAATTTATACTAATTTTGACCTTTATTCTAGTCTAATTATGTGGTCTTGATATTGGTGAACAAGTGTTCAAAACTGCAGAGGATGTTTTTTTTTTCTTACTGTCTTAAGCATTTCTTTTATTGCGAACAACGAATCTGTTAATTATTATCTTTAAATCACCTTCAGTATATGCATTTTGTCAATTATTTTAATCTGTGAACATTATTTGACTATGAAGATATATGACAGTCAAATTTCGGAGTATTGTTGATGAAGAAAACTTTTTCAATCCTTCCCCCGTTTCAAGTGCATTCTTCATTTCCTAAGATTCAAATACACTGTCATGAGCAACGTGATATGTTAAAATGGATTCCGGTTTTAATACAAAACGTTCAACACATCGTCAGTGCAGTGATAATTTCTAGTATAAGAATAAAAAAAAAATCCATTTTCAATAATCCTCGCAATTTCAGTCTGTACTTTGCAATCAAATTAAACTCGAAGCTTCCTCCACTCACGTTTCATCTACTTAACACGAGAATTCAGCATATTCATGCGGCTCACCACGAGAATTCATCCATATATTCGCGCAGACAATCCTATGGCAACACGTGTCATTTATTTGATATTTTATGGTGCATGTGCTTGAGCGAAACGCATAATATCTCATTCTAGATATAATGTTGTCTTATTTCTACAAAGGACTAATTAGGAATGTTAATAATTAATCTACTCGTCAGACATGTGTAAAATAATTCATCAAAGTAGTTCTGTCGAAACTGAGGTTTAACTTAAATAATTCACCAAAAATGTGGCTGTTTTTGCGCATGCTATCGTGAGTTATAATTTTTCTCCAAGGCCGAAGAGGAAAGGGTCTAAATGTGGGAATTATGCAGTTTTTAATATATTATTATTATGTTCCTAAGGATAGAATTATCTACTATTACATGAGGAGCAAATTACGTACAGTAACAAGAAATAATTTTCAGCTGAGTTTTCAGAGATGTTATAGGATTGCCAATTATTGCTTTAGTAGTACGGTCGTAAGTTTTCCCGTACAGTGAAAACTACGCGGCAGTATAGTTCGCCCACCGATTAGAGATCCCTCGACACTTCTGCGCATGTCAGAAAAAGGAGAATCCATTCCGATAATTGGTAATCAATTTGTCTTCTGGGATGAGTTTGTTATTTTTTTTGTTATTACAGGTCGGAAAATTTAGCTTTTCTTTTACGAACATTGTAGTTTTTAACGTGTAACTATTTTGCTTGTATAACAGTTGGAAAAATGTACGTAGAGTATTATCAAAATTAAAAAAAGGTATAGCATAAAACAAAAATTTAACTAAGTTTATTTTTAAGAACGTTTTCTATAAAATAAAAATTATAATGAAAAACAGGAATTTTTTCAAATGAACTTAGATATTCTAAACTTACAGTTGAGAGAACTGAGACACTTTAATGTCCTAAACCGATTAATTATTTATGACTTGTTGTGACTCTTTCAACAAACCATGCAAAAAAAAATGTTGGAATTGTCAAATCCTTTTAATCATCAGAGTCTTCTTTAGACTGCCAACATTACTATCAATCCAAGTTTCATCTAGATACACAATCGGTTTTTTTCCCTCCCTGAAACGTCTTATTGCTCTCAAATACTGCGTTCCAGATAAAACAATGTCACTTCGCTCCATGATAAGTTTCCTTTTATTCTGAGACTTTTTAAAACAAAATCCGATTTCATGAACTATTTTCCTTAAAGTTTCTCTTTTCCAAACAAAATTAATTTTTTCTTTAAGCACAGGAATCAATTTCGGAACAGTCGGCACTCTTTTCTCGACCACGTAAAATTCGTGAATAGTTCTTCTTATAACGTCTACATAAAAATCATTCATAGCTACGGTTTCAATGGGTTTCTTTCTCTGGCGCTTTTTTTTAGGAGATTTAAATTTTGGCTTACCTTCACCTTTTGATTCCCTACGAATTCTTTTAACAGTCGACCCCGATACGCCCGCAATTGCACTTGTACGTTTTATGACTTAAGAAAGGGGAACAAGGAAATGGCGTTCTGACGATTCGTTTTCGCAGAATGTCAGCACATTATTCAATACTCTTTTGAAAAAGCTACTGAAACGTTTAACAACAGAACTTGTTGACTGTACTGGATCCATCATACAAATTAATAATTTTAAAAAATGCAAAAAAGCGACAACAAAAATCAAGCTAGTACTAGTACAGCGACAGATAAGAAAACACGTGATTTCGCATGTTGGCGACCAATTCGTACATCCTTCATTTCTTTCTCCCCTTCAGCATGAATCGATTATTCTTGGCAAAATTCCAAGGAGAGACCTGAAAACAGTGGGCGAACTATATTCGGATAAATAGTTGGTTTCCATTTCAACTTTGCTTCGGACAAGTCCCCTTATGTGAGATGCGGAAGGTACAGATAATGTCTATGTGATTAATGTTCCTGTTGGCGATGCTCTTGTGCTTTAGCAACCCCCCCCCTCTTTGATTAATTGATTTGAGAAATTGATTAAAACCTACTCAAGAATTAGTATGTCACAAAAAAAAGACATTAGTTTGGCTTTAATAGCTATTGAAAATGATATATGTGCGGAATTAGACGTTAAGACCATTATTTCTAATTTTGTGAATATGACATCAAAAACCTTAAATTTTAATAAACAAAATTTCAAGTATATTTATGTAATTTATTATTTTCTGTTATTCTGTAAAGATATTATTTTTTGAATACTTATATTAAATGTTCTCATTATATCTGAATTCTTTTCTTATTTTCTCATCTATCTTCAGTTTCTTTTATTTTCCTAAAAGATAGTTCCACTTATAAAAATTATTAAAACTTTTTTTACAAGTTACTAAGAATTTAGTAACTTGTAAAATTCAAGTTTTTTTAATTTAGTTCAAATAAATTTTAATTAAAATTCGTTTTAATTTTGTTAGCGATTCGGGTCAGTGAGAAGGCTATAATCCCTGTATCATTTTATTCAACGATTAAAGTGAAGTGTCTTTATCAAAATTTGCTTTAACTTTTGAGAAGTTTTTGAATATTCGGGTTTTTAACGATTATCCTGCCTAGTCAACACCCCCGGTTCGTTACATTTAGCGAACCAACGTGTAGTTGTTCTGTCAAAATTTATTTAAGAAATTTCAAATAATTTAAATTTTTATTGTTGTAAAAGAACCACACACGCCCGGATCGTTACAGGGGCGCTTAGATAGAAATTTCATGCAGGCGGCAAAGACCCTAGCACCGGATCTGGTCACAGTCCATGCCAAGCTATTATGACAAGGAGGCTTTTTATTTTATTTTATTTTATTATTATTTTTGTTTATTTTTTGCAAACTGTGTCACGAATTTTATGGTTTCATGGCATGGGAACCGAAGATTTTTTTTCGGTGAGTATGCCACAGCCACTAATCCCTTTCTATTTTTTTATTTTTATTAAGGAACAGACATGTAATGAAGATGAATCATCCACTGCTTTGTTCTGTTCAGCCTTTCTCAGATCCCATCACTAATCCACGCCCTCGTGGAAAATTACAACGTTGGTAAATTATAGACTACGCCGAAACCTAATAACAAATGAGTTAAGATATTAGAAAGATTTCTTTGACTATTACTTGTTCTATTTCGCATACCCTTCCTGTTTTTAAGTTAGTTTTGGCCAAATTCAATTAGAATTATCACAAACAATATTTCCTGCTGGGAATATGAAATGAAGAGGTTTCACTAATCTCCGAAAGAACCGTTGATATATGTAAGTTCCACTAATTTATGTTGTTCAATAGTGAAAACGAGGTAAACGGACTCATAGTTATATATTAGGGTAGATATTATCAAAAAGTATATTACAGTCTTTACAAAAGAACAATGATAAGAACACCGCCGATCCTTTCTTCCAATTACTATCTGCCAGTTATACATCTTATCAATTCAAGTATTTCTGTGTGCGCTTGCTGAGAGCGATGTGAGGAATACTTATTTCACGTTTATAAGAATGAACGTTGACCAGTATCGTAAATAAAAATGTTTAAGAGATAATCTATTGCGGTAACCTCTTATTGGTAACAGTTGTAAGAGTTGTGTAGCAAAAAAAAAAAAAAAGTTAACACTAAAAAAGCTAAACTCTCTTCCTAGGATCTTTTAGGAGTGAACTAATTAAGAACATGCGATTATTAAATAAGTAGAGGATCATGCGTTCTTGTAATGAACCTCTACTTATTTAATAATCGCATGTTCTTAATTAGTTCACTCCTAACAGATCCTAGGAAGAGAGTTTAGCTTTTTTGTGAATGTTCCTTATGAATACATACACAGTTGGGTCAAAATACACTGGTGCAAAGCCGAAGGACGAACAATTTCTGAAGAATACAATCGCAGATTCAGAGGAATCAGCTTGTGGCAATTTGTGAAGGATAAAAAGGCAAAAGACGGCGCTGAGCAAATTATCTTTGAAATCTTCGAAGACTCCTGAATCACAGGTATACGGGGTTGTGAGAGTTGCTTTGCAGTTCAGGGTGGACATATTCCACACTGAAATGTCTCTCCGCATAGTTTTCTGTAAGCATAGCGAGCTTTTTTTTTTTAATTGCCAGAACTGTTGCTACGCGACGAAGCGACAGCTCTGGAAAGTACCGTATTGTCACAATCCTCCGCCCCCTTCGATTAATGTCTACCGCTTTGTTCAACACTACAGCACGCGACTATGCTCAATTAGTGTAGACCAGAGATGAAAACATTTTTTTTTAATTGAAAACGTATTAGTCAGTGGAGCTGTTTTCGATATTCTTGCCATTTCACTGAAAGATGGAATATAATATATTGCATCAACTTCGTATGAATAACAAAAAAATATTATTACATTTAGATTTTTTTTTGTTTTATAATTTCATCCATAATAAAAAGAAAACGGTCATTATCAAGCACTATACAGTTTAACGGTTTCTGCATCCAAGTAAGAGATTAACTCGGCTGTGTATAATAACACGTGTGCAAAGTATGTGTGTACATATGGTGGTAGCTTTTGTTTTCAGTCTGGAGTCTGGTCTATTCACACTGAAGTATATAACAAAGATGTTTACGGCCTCTCTGTGACTATTAAATATACAGACGCTAGTAACGAATGGAGAAAAAACATACCTTTTGACATTTCTGAAATGGTCCTGATACACGTCAAAGAACTCACGTTGTTTGCGACGCAATGATCTGAAAGCAGACATTGATATTAGTATTGGAGACAAGAATTAAATACAGAGAATATTTATTCTAAACTAACATATGATACATAAATAATATAGAAATTAATCAATATAATTTTTTTCATTTATTGTTCATATTGAAAAGTAATAATTGGAAATAAAAACACTTTAAAAAGCCGTTAAGAAATTTATTACCTAAACTGGTAATTCGATACTCAAAATTCCAAATGTTGGCCGAGTACTTAGCGTATCCGCTCTCCAGTGACAAAAAAGGCTGCGGGTTCGAATCCCGCCTTAGACATGGATGTTTGTGATTGTCTGAGAAAATACTAATGCTGGTGAGCGGTAGATGGGGTTGGTGTAGTTACGATTCGTTGTTGTTGGTGGATTGACGAGTGGTGATGACAGAATTTTGGAGTAGGTGCCCTCCCTCGATGAGCCTTTGAACTCCCTGGAGGTTTCAAGTAATGATAATAATAATAATAACTTCATATTATATTACATCCAATAGGAAAATATTCCAAACAACTGACAGAATCATACTTAGGATAAAAAAAATCTTGGAAGAATTTCAAAGAAAATTTATTCATCTTACGCAGGGGTAAATGTGTAATAAGCTCTTGTCATTGGTTCGGACACCCTCCCCAGGAGGGAAATTGTTCGTTGTGAATGGCCTACCTAGAAAACATGGATATCGTAAAAATATAATGTGTCTAAGAACTAGTCAAGTAACATTTAATTAGCTTGATATTACATTTGAAAAGTGCCATACTTGTTTATTCGCTTGTCGTTTTAATTAAGAAATAAAACATATTGCAAATAAAATAATACGTATAGAGTAATACCATATAAATATATGATAATAGTACATTTCATTCGTCATTCACCAAACATGTTATCCTCAGACTTTCCAAGTTTCATTATCCTCTGCAGCCGAAACTGATCTACATACTATTTCCTTCGATGAGGTGAGGCTAACCTGGTCAACTATCTTCACTGCTGCAAAACGCAACCTTTCATTTTGCTAGTCAAACGGAGCTAGACTAATCTAGCCTTTTACTCAGTAATAAACAAATCAATAGAAAAGAACAAATGTCGTCCTTGGGCTGATATTTACCTTCAGCTTCTCTCTGCATAAACACGTCATATCAATAGTTCATCACAGTGTAAAAAACTAAACAATATCTAGTCTAACGCAATACCAATCCAGCATCTTTAGAATACTGTTCGCAAGTTGGGGTTGGTGCACCCAAAAATCCCAAAAATTCTCGACTTTATTCGAAGAATCCCTCCCTCAAGATTACACTTCAATCTATATCTCTCAGACGTACTGTGTCAAGCTCTGTCTTTTCTCGTATGAACATTGCTCCACTGAACTGAAAAGCATTATTTCTCACATTTCTCGGCCTTTTAAAACAATAGCAGAATGTGCTCAACGTCTATTTTCAGTACAACTGCAAATATCTCTAACCCGCTTCTTCTCTTCCTCATTTACATCATCTACCACTATCTTCTGCACCAGGTTTCTTTATGAAGAACTGCACAACAACAACATCCATTTCTTCAAGACACAAAATGCACTTCTTTTCCAACCGTCACTTACAAGCGTTCGCCAGCACGTCTGTGCTATAGATTTTTAGAATTTGTGTATGGATTCAATATAAAAAAGAAATACACATACATAGCGATGTTATATATAAGTGAAAATGTTGTTTTTGTCCATTTAATAAGTAGTATATATTTTAAAAAATAGGCTTACTGTTTTATGTGGCTCACAGCCAACATTATTTTATGTACACCTATAGTACGTTCAAATACCGTGGGCAAGGAACTTTTTAAACCACTTTGCATGTCCAATAAGCAATACGTGTTCTCAGACTATGTCATAAATTTCATCTCCCATCTAAAGACAATCGCGAACAACCATGCCCATAGCAGGATTCCAACCCATTTTTAAAAATCTAAACATTAAAGATCAAAAAGTTTCCTATTATTAAACCTTACTCAAAAATAAATCACCGTAATATCGATATAAATAAAAATATTTGCATGTTTTCCTCTCCACCATTATATATAGTAGTGTATAAAAAAAAAAAAAAAAACGCTGCCTACCAAAACACCCCAAAATGAAGTCCTATGAACCACTAGTAAAGCGAACAGCAAGTTTGTCGCCTTAAAAATTTAATGGATCTACAAGCTTATATCAGAAGCAATCCACATTACACCTACAAAATACCTGATTTCGCAGTGCTGGATTCCGTAAAAGCAGCGACTCAATTATTTATCATTATATCAAACCAACACACGAGAAATCATAACACTTGTAAACACAATAAGTGCTATGTGTGAGCAAGTGGTTATGAACAAACCAATCCCTCAAGACAACTATTGACGAATCGGTGGTCATGGTCACTGGAGAAAACATCATAACGAAGAGTGATCCAAAGAACAGGGGTAACATAAAAAGAATAAAATGAACATCTGTACGATAAGATGCAGCTGAATCTCAAATGGATGCGGACCTGAAGATGCTCGTATCCCTAGATGGCCAGAGGAAAGTGGAGGAATAGTAGTTGTGGCGACTACGGTGGAGTAATGCCCATGAAAATACCAATAAAAAAGACATCGGAGAAATAAGGCATTTATGAAAATATCGATCGGACAGACTGCGAGAGTGGTAAATTTCACTACGCGGACCGTTCTCGTCTGGACAGTATCAAACATTCCACTCAAAACGCCTGAACAGAGCAGCTGCAAGTTTGGGCTGATATGATTCACAGAGTGTTAAACGCCATGCAGGAATGAAGTAGTAGTCGGAAGAGAACACTGGACCCCTCTAGGCAAGCAGTTCATGATAGGCAAGACATGAATCATCCAATAAGGGAAAACAGATCCACTGGAGATCTGACCATTAACCAAAGAGAGTGAAGATATTCCTTTCTGAGTAAAAGGTGGGATTGGTTTGGTAGCATTTCAATTCACTAGATTATTCTCACAGCCACTGAGGAATATCCAAAAATAAAAATATATCCAACATAAAAAAATATCAAAAAGCCTATCTCATTGGAAAGCTTCAAATGAAGGGGGATTTCTGGTTAGTGAAAGATAGCCTTTAATTCATGGAGTTAAAGACAGAAATGCTGGATAGCATTCAGATCTCAGCTTTCGCTGACAATTGCTTCTATGCCTATTTAACATGAATAAAAATTTTCAATTTATTTACAGGGATTTATCTGAGTAAGGTGGAATTCTAAGCACAAGTTACGTTACACTATCGGATTTCAGCCCTTCGAAACAATTTAAAACCGACATCATTTTTGTCCCGAAGCTGACATAATTAAGATCTTCCTGTAATCAGTAGCTGTTAGCGCTTATTACTGGGTTAAAATAATGTATCTTGTACATACACACCCTCATACATTATGGATAAACACCAGTGTTTCTCCGTAATGATTGCTTTAATATAAGTAAAGTGTATCATGCCCCTCCACCTTCTCAATGTAAACTTTTTTGCATATTTCCACGCCCCAAAGAACACAATCACTAGCGTGACCGCTAGCCCACACTTTCACAGCCGTTCTCACCGCTAATACTGGTATGAAAAAATGAATTTTAATTTTATGGGATTTTAATGGTGCAAACGTTGACAGGGCCGTAATTATTGGCGCGAGCTTTCCAAATCACACACTGAAAAATGGTAATGAATTTTTAATGATTAGTTTATTGGTACGACAAAGGTATTTTAGATAAGAGAATTTTCATACTAGTATTCGAACAATGGAAAAAATGTGCACAACCTCACCTGCAGGGCTCGTTCAATTGCTTAATCTGATTGTATTCTTTCTTGCCCCCTCCGTCTTACTACACCGATGTAACACTACCTTCAGCAGCTAGAGTGCAATATTTTCGCTGCACCTGCTGGAATTTCAACAAACTGAAGAAGCCGTTTTCAATTAGATCACCTTGATCGTTCACCTTAACAAACTTGTTTACCATTTTCCTGAAGTTATTTGGGCATCCTTTAGCGGTCACCTTGCGAGAGAAAAACTCTCTCACATTACATATTTTGCAATTTTCTCTCTCGAGTACATTTCCTTGCATAAAAGTTTGTGTAATTTTTTTTTTTTTGATTCTTTGGACATAAAACGAATATTCGTAGTCGGAAAGCTGATGAAAGACGTATAACAGATGCTCTGTTTTGTTTTGTAATTACTGACATGCTTAAAAGGAGTTGCAGCAATTGAAACTCAAACTTCCGTTGGTAAGGATTATCATTCTTAATCGAGAGAGAACAATAAACATAACTAATAATTATGAAAAAAATGTTCAAAATTTGTGGGAGGGGGAGAGATACAAAACTCAGTGAGACAAAAATTCACAAAGAAAGCAACACTACAGGCAATTCAAACGTATGAGTATGTAATCATTTTCTTCACTAAAATCAGTGATGTAAAACTTTCAGTCTGTGTACCAATGGTTAACCATGACTTCTGTTTAGCCATTTACGGTGTTAATATATTATATGCGGGCCAAAAGGTTACAAGGGAAGGATAGTGAGCTGTGCTCATTAATTATTTCAGTTATGCTGTGACTGAAAAGTAAGAAAATTACTTCCCCACCTCCCCCTTTGTCAGAAGGCACAGAGACTAAACTACAAGTGGAATCTTGCGTATGCAATTATAAACAAAGTATATCTGATTTAAAATATTTTCGTTCCAAATTCTATTTATGCTATTGATGTGGTAGATTGTGAATATAATTCTCGGAGCATTTCTGTACTCAGTGGCGGTTCGTGGCTTGAAATCGTAGGGTTGCTGCAACTTTCGAAATATACATACACACTGTAAGTACAGTGTATACGTGTTTAAATAAAATATCAAACTTATGGTAAAAATTTAAAAAAAAATGAAACATGAATAAATATTATTTATTATCGATAAAAATATGGTAAACACAGTCCTGCTAGCGTTCTTCGCCCTCCTAAGTGCTACAAGATGGATTTTTATTATTTTTTATACAAAATAAGAGAATTGGATAGGATTGTTTATGATGAAATTAAATATACAAGCAAATATAAATTGATTAATAACTATATTTATATATCGAGAAAACTTGAGGGTGCTGCAGTTCTGCAGTGCCTATGCACTAGCCGCCCCTGTCTGTATTATACTTACGAAAAATAAAAAAAAATGAATAATTGCAACTTTGTTGGTGATTGTTACAGGAATATACCCCAAAAATCCATTTTTGAAAACCATTACGAGGATATTATTTCATCACTGCAGTAGTAGACTGCGTAGAACGTGTCTGGATTTGTAATGAATTAGCCAATAAAATGAGTAATATTCGGTATACATTTTAAAAGCTGAAGAAAATAACAAGGAAAACTGGTGTAATTTGGATTGCTTTAAGTCTGATTAAAATATTAGCCGAATTTCGAACAGCGGTTTAAAAATTTCAAGAAAGTGTAAAACGACATAAATCAACATTACAAATGCATTTAAAAAGGAAATTCCAAATGAAAAACAGTTTAGTATGTTCGAAATGAAACTGCTCTACCAAAGCCAATAATATGACAGAAAGATATCGAGTATTATGGAATTGTAGAAACGAACTTGAACCCTCAATCACGAGGTAAATGCTAACTTTTCTCTTAAGCAATGATTCCACTGCTTATAACCGAATAACTTTATGTTGATAAATTGGTAATGGTTCACAATTTTGACCGAACCCATCAAAAGCCACAGCCTCTTCTCTCTTAACAGATTATCTGTAATCAAACAAATACATGCACTTTAAATATGTGGAAACGTATAATAAATAAATCATTTTGATTTAAAGTTTATCAAATAGATACATTATAATATCTAATTAGCATCATTTAAGTTATTTTTCAAGTTGTCAGATAGGAACGATAGAGACAATGCATGGACATTTTTTAACCCTCGTCGAGTCTTCTTGCACTCTCAATCAAGTGTTTTGATAGAATGCGAAAACCGCGGGATATGCTCATGGCCGCACTTTTTTTGCGCAATCAATTAAAGAAAACTATCTTTATATTCTGTAGGCTTAATATGTTAGAGCGTAGTACACATGCAACGTGTAATGCAGATAGATAAAGTTTATTGGGAGTATGACGTCCTTTAGCAATCTTTTAGGACCATCTTTGCTGTGGCCACAGTAAGCTTGGATACAGTTAGTAAGGTGGCGTCTTCAATTCTAAATATCTCCTGATTGCTTAAGCCAGAGTGACAGCCAATTAAGGTGTCCTTGAGGTTTTAAATGCACTTTTGCATCTTTGAAGTAAAAGGTCCCTTGTAAATGAGATATCACGCAAGGATATCAGGTTAAGTCCGAGATCACACTTCTGTAATAAAGATTAAACACTACAGTTTAGGGAATTCTTTCTCGAATTTAACAAGTTCTTTTTACCGTCCAGGATTCAAGAAATGGAAGGAATATTCCATCTTAATATCCAGTGAATCGTACAATATCGCTTCCTAATAAATTGAGTATTTTTTTATTTAAGTTGCTTAGTGAGCATCTAATTAAAACATTTAAATGTTTAAATATTGTATGCCTTCGAATATGATTTCCAAAGTGAGTGCTTATATATCGAAGATGTCTTCCAAAATCAAATTGTGAGTTACGACATTTGTCGTTAACTGAACACTTTGATAGAATGGTTACATCTTACAAGAATGCCACTGTTGATGTAACAAAAAGTTACTTCATATTTCTTTCAAATCACCAACCAATAAAGGCCATCACATAAATACAACCTTCTCCACATTTCCCTCTTGTATTTACGCAATTTACGTTCGAAGACCTCAGTAAGGGCGCCTCCATTAGATCACCTTTTGAATTCTTTGTAGCCATCATTAAAAGGTCATTAGCTAAACTAAATCAGGAAAAACAAGCACGAGCGGTAAGCCCAGAAGAAAGAAAGGAAAGAAAAGAAGTAAAGTAGCATTCTAAGACACTCGAGTAAGTACACCCTGTAGTGGTAGGCTATGCTCTGTCTTCAAGGTGGAATTTGACTATCACTGGGAGAACACAATCCTTTCGCTGTCCGTTGAATTATTTGTAATCTAATAGCAATGAAAAGAATAGGAGAAAATGAATACCCACACACTTATAAATAATTAGGCTATTCAGTTTCGAAATGAAATTGCGGGGGGGGTCACTATCCTGACCAGATGGTTTGGATGAGGAGATAATGGTCAACGTAAGAAAGTTAACTTCAGCAATTATATGGAAGTGTGTATATAGAACAATCGATTAATATTTAAAGTAAGTTAACCATTCCCTCCCCTAGGAAAATCCCGTGTACCACCGACTGTACATTAAGTAGGAAAAATATATATGTTATGTTTCGCTCTGATTCTCGTACATCCTTTATTTTCACAAACTTCAATACACCGATGGTCCACCACCTCCCATAATTGCAGCTGTCACGTTCTTGCACGGACTGTCAGTATTTTGTCAAATAAGTATTTATACCATTCCTTCGCTAAAGCAGCAATCAGTTTCTTTAGTAAATTTGCTTGTTGGTCTTATTTTAAACTACGCCACTTATTCCTAACTTTATGGTAGAGCATGCGACTTCGTGCTGGTTGCCGTGCATTTACCCAGAATGTAGTATTCCGTTTTACGTTGCATCACGGAAAAAGGACCCGTTCAAAAATAGGAAAAAATCTTAATATAAACCACATTGACTACACTTTTTACCCATGAATCTAATATTAGTACTGTTCGTAGGCTAAATTTACATACTCCGGTTTCCTAGATTTAAAGACCAAACGTGGTACTTTTTGAAACAAAGTACCATGTTTAGTCTTTAGATCGAGGTCATGTTTGGTTTTGGTCGATGATGAACCGATACGCTCTTTGCTAGTTCAACCATCCCGGCAATATCCAAGTGCCTTAAATGTCTCAACGGCACTTGAAAATATGGACAATATACGCTCTAGTATATAAAATTCTCCTGACAGTCGTCATATTAAAACGCACTCATTCAGTACCATAGCTTTAAACGATCTACTGTACAACTATGGCGAGTTCTACACCTCACATGTAGAAACTCGGCATTATCTAAGGGTATTTGTTGGTCTTACTCTTAGATAAGACTGGTTTGATCTTGGATATTGTATCTCTGCTGAAATCGTACAACTCGAGTGAAGACTGATATGACAGTCACGCTTAACTGACTTAGACTGAAGACGTTTTGCTACAGTAGTACTTCAGAAGTGATATGGCCAAACCTATTTCTTAAAATACAGATATCCACGAACTATACCTGCTGATAAATGTTTATTCATCCATGAACTGTTGTCTCTGCTGACTGGGTTTTATGGAAGTCGCAGGCTATGTTTACAGTTTGACTTTCTACTGCTGAAATAGCTATACGTTTTCAATTGTATAAATGATGAAAACAGCTCTTAAATTTGTCCAGTAACAGAGCAGAAGTCGGTTACCAAAGCTCACTGAAAACATTTCGAATTAACAAGCACTATCAGCTATGAAAAGAAATAGCAATGCCTCACGAATTTCTGTGCACACATGTTTAGATAAGTGCTTCTGGGAAGTACTGAAAAGGATGATCTGAAAAATCACATGATGTGTCGTACGTAATGAAATTAATTCCCAACAACACCAAAAATTCTGACATGAGAAACTTTGATACCTGCTGTAACAAAGTCAGCATGTGTTTGGATGAAATAATTTATTTACTTTGATGTTCGACATCGATATTCAAAATTGCCTTATACCTTTCATTAAACTACAGTATATTCTCATCTTCTTAAAGAAATAGACTGAGAAAGAAAAAAGTACATAGAGAAATGAAAACACCATCCCATTATGTATCGGTGCTCATCATGTCTGAGAGCAATTTTCAAACCTTAAGATGCACACTCTCCGGAAATGAAATAGAAATTCAACAAATGGAATGAGTTCCTCGCTGAACAGCATTAAAATAAATCCACTTTGTTTGTGTGTGCTCCAAATAATAAGTTTCTGAAAACAACAGATAAATTATTTCATCGTGAGCATTGATATTGTCGGAGACAGCTGAATGTCATTTAAAAAAAAGAGGATCTTTCATATGTATTTCAAAAGCAATCCTTTTTTCAATTGATCCCTCCGCTGCGGTAAATAAATTCAGATGCCCTGTATCTCATAAAATCCCGGTAATCCTTCCTGCAATTGCCCACTCCACTAAAGCTTCAAAACAGGCTGCATTCAAAGTGATGCTCCGATTCATTCGTATTACGGAACATCCTTAGACGCACCTACAGATCGCTGTTCTTTTCCTTTGTCTTCTATTGGATTGCTCAAGTATAATTAAGTGTGATCTGGCGTTCTTCAAAAGTGTTCATTTCCTCGCTCAGATCTCCGCAGTGACTGTACAATTTCCCGTTTCCATGGTTACTGCCAGCTACCATTCAACACTACATAATAAGATTTCAGAACTCGGGTTTTATATTTCGATATCTTTTGATATGTTGAGAAACATACCGATAATGGTATACAAAATAATTCAAGACTAGCTGAGAAGATTCTAAGGGCTAGTTATTTTCGCCTTTTATCTTCACTTCGAAGAAGAAAACAGCGCCATATCAGTCTTTTGAACTCAAGGCTGGTAAACAAACAATCTTTATGTAAGAACTTGTTTTCTTCTGTTTTCGTATTTAAGAAGCTTCCACCTCTCTAGGGAAGACATTTTTTTTCTCTCTTATCGCTAGTATCGGAATCAGATTGCACAAGATCTAAGTTTCGCAAAGCGTTAACTCTACATTAAGAAATCCTGAGTGCCATTCCCTTAATATGATTATCCGCGTATAAACAAGAGCCTACACACACACAGAGGGGGGGGGGGGGAAGAGAGAGAGAATAAAAGTCGTGTTTGGAGTCCCTTTCTGTACTTGTGAATGCCGACAATTTTTTTTTAAAGAACGTTGGGTAATTTAAAATGAACTTCCTACAGTTCTCTGAAAATCCCTCTATAAAATAAAGTTTCGGATATTTATTTTAAATTAAATTTTCAAAAAATTTTCAAAACTTGTCAAAAAGTTCATTTTTTAAAATGAACTTTTTGACAAGTTTTAAACTGAATGCCTTGACATTTACTGAAATGGCTTTCTAACCGTTTTTGAAAGGAATTTGTACCACTTCTTCGAGTTAACTTTTTGAATATTTTAAAAAAAAATTTTCTGACAAAACAAAAGTCCCTTTCTTAGTGTCGAAGGGTTCGTGAAACCCCTCAAAAGCAATGCTAGACTTATTTACAAGATATCTATTTGGAACGGTGGGAATGTAATTATAATTGAAGAAATGAGGTCTACAAGATCAAGTATTCGGAATGTCAGTGAATACCATAAATATACTGAACCCGATCCGAGGGCATTTTCCATTCATGTTGATTAGCAAAAATGTTGATCTGGCAGTTTTCTATCAGGCGCATAACCTCCTTTGCCCAGTCGGTTTCGACGATATCCTTCGGTTGGAAAGATATGGGTTCAAATCCCGTCTAGGAAGAAAAGAGCCTTTATTAGGATTTTTTTACTGTATATATTTCAGAGGTTACCTCTAAAATATAGACGGGCTTTTTAATTAACGGGGGTACTTTGATGCAATGATATCAAGGTTTAGAATGCATTACGCGAGTCTTTTTATCGATCAATTTCTTCTTCGAAGATTTCTAGACTTCTTAGAAGATTCCTTCTGAAATAAGAATTTCCAGAAAAGAGGAAAAAAGGAATTTAAATAAAGACTAAGCGAAGCGAGCAAGAGACAATTATGTGGATTATAAAATAAAAAACAACCTGGAAAGAAACACAAGGGTTTCTTTAAATACATTTTTTCAAAAGGAAATTAATCGTTATTACTGAAGAAGGAGAAGGGAACTTGATATTTCAGTTACAAATACGAACTTATCAGCTGTTAGAGGATTTTGGTTATTTATTTTCCCCTGGTTTTTTACTTATATTATTTGAATTCATGATTAAGGTTTGAACGTTTGTTTTCTTCAGCGAAAAGATATTAAAAGTATATCATACGGTCACTATTATTATGCCTGTTTGACATGTCCTTCGTATCCTAACAATTTATGATTAAAAAAAAAGAACTGAATGAAAAAATTTGAAATCGTTCATTACTGATTGGCTTCGACAACGATAAAAGAATGCTAAAACTCAACGTAGTCAGTAATTATGCTAAATTAAGCAATAAAAGAAGATGCCTTCATTATCTTTAGTCAACCTTTTTTAATACAAAAAAACACATTTTCTTAAAATCCATCAAGGACACTAAAAGACATACCTTTTCCTTAATGAGTTAAAGCTTTATTACCATATTAATCAGCAGTTAATTAATTTTTCAGCTTTGTGTTTTCACAGAATAAATATCGTCTTACTTGGGAGGTGGGGTGTACATAATAAGTAGTTGACAAATCGAAGAAAATATACAAAACATTTTCTTGCGCTTCTGTTAACTTAAAGAAAAACGAGACAACTACTGGACGGTATTAGTTTTCTTGAATTCTTATACTGGATTGTACAGGAAGTTCGGGTCTGCTTATAGGATTGAGAATCAAGATTAAAGGGAATTCCATTTCTAATGAAATCGAATCTTTAATAAATTAAACAGGATTAGTGTCACATGAAAGTCCATGCTTATTCCGAAAATGAACTACAATATATTACCAGCTTTGTCTTGTTTTTTTTTCTCTGAAAGCATTAATTAAAAAACATCAGTTTTCGAAACAGTAATTGTATTGAGCCTAAATATAATTAAAAAAATCATGAGAACAAAGCAAAATAAAACTTAATTGGTTACAAGTATTGGATAGTTTTTTTCCGTCACCTCCCCCCCCCCAAAAAAAAACCTCTCACCATGGAAAATGCTTGTTTCACTTTTGGATGTTTTGTAATGTTTTATAAAGTATATTTTGGGTAATTATAATTCTGGAATCTTCTGATATCTCAGAATAAGCAGTCAGAGGAATTTCAAAATTATGGGAACATCATTTAAACCTAAATGCTTAAAACTATAAGGAAATATGAATAGAAAATATCACTTAATATGTCAAGCTATGAGAGTAACACACACAAAAATATTCAAACTAAAATATAATTTTGATATTACGACATTTCAGTATTAATATTCTAATATTAATTATTGAAATATTGGAAGGAAAGAGCTCGTGAATTGAATGAATTATGGAAAAGAGATGCTTTTCCATAATTCTTTCATAATATTCTTAAGCCATTTTAAACGTTAGCTTTTTTTTAACCAAATATTTCTAAACAAAAACAAAACATGATAATAACCAATAGGTAATATTATTTTACAGCTTTTTCTATCACTATGTAATTAACTTAAGCATTTCTGTAACTTGAAATGAAATGGAACAGTTAGATATAAATTAGACTTCATATGTCTAATCAGTAAAGTAAGGCACTAATGTTTTGTGGAAGATCTCCACAGGAAATAAAGCTCTCTTCATCCGAAAATAATAATAATAATATTTATGCATGGACTAGATATCCCATGCATATAAAAGTATGCGAGTAGTTTAAAATAGTTTAATAGAGTTTAGCAGCGCAAATAAATAATTTAATTTTGTAAGAGGATATTGTAGTAGTTTTAACAAACATATCTATATTCACTACATGCATTTATAATAGTTATGTTTTTTACCAGTTTTTAAACTATAATTATTTTTAGACTCCTCATATGAAATTTGCTGCAACAGTAATTCCTATAAGTTTAGAGGACTTTAATTACTAATTGTTTGTATAAGTTTTTTATTAGCTAAAATATTGTTTGAGTTGTATATTATTAAACTGGCTTTAAATCGAATAATAAATTATTAAAAAAAGAAAGAAAGCAGCGTTTATTTTAACTGAATTGAACAACACCAAAATCGATGAGAATAATACCATACCCTTGGAGGGTATTTGGATGGCAATGCTGTAGCCAATGAAGTTCTAACTGAGGCTGGACTATTGCTGTTACCCTCCTGCCATGATCAAAGCTTTAATAGCTCAATAACCTTATCCTTTCTCAATAACCTTATCCTTAACTGTCCTCTACAGATAACGGGGAAGATGAAAAACATTCTTGCTTCGCCCCTTTAAGCCAGTCCTTATAAGGGCTATAAGGAGAGAAAAGCATTTAATTACTTTGCGGAAATCAAAACTTCTGTAGTTTACTTATTTATTATCACACTATTTATAATATATACTTCGCATAACTCGGTACATATCCATTACCGTTATTAATGGAGAACCAGGTTTGCGATCAATTTTTTACGTAAGACTAATTTCTGAATGATGACGTTCATGACGGGTTTAAAACATGCGCAGATCGACAGACTATTCCTGAAGAGATAGTTTTAAGTTAGAAAAAAACTTGAGAATAGAAATTAGAGAAGAGGGAGGAGAAAGAGAAGATATAGTATTAATAATTTTACTACTCTGAAGAATTTTAACTTGTATCTTTAGATGATAGTTATAACAGAGCAATAACCCTAATGGTTATTTAGTTTTGTAACGAAAATTACCTCATACGTAGAACACAGGACAGTAGATGTAGTCGTGAACAGTTCTGAATTCAAGATTTCTTGATAAATGAGCGCTCTTCTTTCCACATTATTATTGTTCGAGTTATAAAGAGTTATGAAAAGAATATGTAAGATACTCTTTGTGGCTCGTTATAACTCGAACAATCAAGATCATGTTCCAAACATGGAACATTATTTACTGAGTTTCAAGTGTGAATATTCTAGCTGACACCATCATGGGCTGGGTGTATCGCAACAAAAAGAGTCTATATACGAAGTAGTCAACGTAATAGTGATGTCGTTTACTTAGATGATTAACCCACCCTGGAATAATAATGAAGAGTGATCTTTAAAAAAAAACTATGGAAATGTTGGAATGGAAGATCAGCCCTCTAAAAGAAAAGCAATTACATCTTGTTACAACCAAGGGGAGCTTATGGCACAATGGAGTTAAGATAAGATAACGAATAGAATTAAAAAGAAGGATGCCCATAATAGAATAATTTCTTTTTTGTAGTGTTTCTTGTCTTTTTTCTTACTGTCGTAGGGAATTGAGAAAGGCAGTACAGAGAGAGAGAGAGGAGGTCGATGGAGATTAAACAGAAAGCTGGTATCTTAGATAATGTTATTAAGAATAAAAAAACGATTTTTTTAAATAAAATGAAACAATGGGGAGATTATGTAAATAGAAGTCATTCGTCTTGGTTAGAAAACGCTATGCTGAATCAACAGAACTCCAGTAAAATTTTGATAATGAAATTGTCGCTAAAGCATTTCTGTGCATCAAAACCCTCTAATTACCTTTTTTGTTTGTTTGTTTCGACGCTAAAACATATTCGTTTTACGCTTCATATGTTATTCCAAATAATTATTTGCTTTTTTGTTGCACATATTTTATGATTTAATTATGTTAAAAATCTCGATGGATCAATTCTGATGTTGTAGCTTTTCTATCGACATTATTCCCTCCACTCCCCCCACCACCACAACAAAAAAAATTTATATTTTAACCGACAAAGATGCTCCTGAAGATGCGTACCTATTTCAATAATGATATAAGATTTGTTCAATTAGAATATCTCAATCTTATATAAGTGTCTCCAATATAAATAATTTTCATGTGGAACCTTAATGTATGAACCAATCGTCATGAAATGTTGAATTACCCACCATTTAAAGTTAATTACTTAACCGAGGCCAAAACTTCTGTAGTTTACTTGTTTATTGTCACACCTATTTAACATACATATTCGTACTTGGCATAACTAGGTACAAATGAGGAACTATTATTAATGGAGAGAGCCAGGGTTGTGATATCAATTTTTACGTATGACTACTGAATGATGCTGTTTGATGGGGTTAAAACATGCACAAACCGATTGCTTGACAAACTATTCCAAAGCATTGCTTGAACCTGAAATTGCGACATTCACCCCTTCCTAGGCAGTTCATCAAAAAGAAGTAACTCTATACCTTACAAGTATGAGCTATTCCTTTATTATCTTTCTAATTTTTGTGGGTTATAAAGAAAATTCTAAAGATAGTTCCAACAAAGACTTAAGACGAAAATGACAAAAGTCAAGACAATATTTCATCCCATGGCAAATATCAAAGGCAAAGCATTCAACTTCTACTTCTAAATTTTTAAATACAATAAATAATAAAATCTGACATTTTACCGAAACTGAAAATTCATAGGGAAAATATTTCTGAACAATAACATTTAGAAATTAAAAACAACTACAGAAAGCAAAATAATAATAATAATAAAATAAAAAAATATCGAATATTAATTACTGAAATCCTTTTTTATTGCAACCAAAAGAATAAAGCGAGTTATAACTGTCTAATTTTTCCTTCCTTTTTTTTCTTCTTCTTTTCGAGATGCTTATTATCGATTCTCGAATTAAACTATGCAAAGCTTAAAATTAAACTTTGCATAGATATATTTTCTGAGTGAACCGGATTTTACTTTACACCAAAACAACTGTATTATCCTCACACGTATATTTCTCACAAAATGCACGTTGGTGAAAGAGATGAGATCTCAGACACACTTAAGGAAGCATTCCTCCAGTCGTGTTTAATTTTGACTATTCCCCCCCCCCCCAAATCTTAAGCTCAGTCAACTGCATAAATTGACCTCACGAAATTTCCACAAAGGCAGACCTACGTTCATTTTAATTGGTGTTTCTCCGTCCAGCAGACGACTTAGAGAAAATGTCTGAAATAACGGCTAAATCCACCCTGATGCTCTTGAACTGTGTTTGCAGGTCAATGACGATGCACGTCTGCTGTGTCAGAAAATGACATTAGCCACTCCATTATGTCGCGAAGTTTCCATGACGTGGCCGCCTACCAAACCTCCTTTGCGAGCAGGCCACCCGCAACCCTTCTGGACCTTTAATGTCATGTTCAGCACTTCGACTTTGTTGGCAAATGTAAGCAAGGGGCTCTCTCTCAGAGAGCAAAAGTACCACCACACAATGAAAAAAAGCAGGGAAAACATTCTAACTCAAAAGGTACGTTAATACAAGTGTGTCCTTCCTCAATGTCCCATTACAGAACAGCCAAAGTTAATTAATTCAAATAATTTTCCATGGGAATTGATGGAAGGTGAACTTACTAGTGGCCAATTACAGGGGGGGGGGGGAATTCTGCTGAACATAAAACTTCGCGGGAAACAACAATTCAGCAGAAAATCTTTTTTTTAAGTGACTTAGTAACCTCGATCAGATACATTAAACTATGGGAAAAAGTGGAAGGAAATTGCGCCCATTTTTTTCTTCTTCCACGCGTGAACCAACGCCGCAGAAATAACCTAATATACGGGAATAGATGTATAAAATTTGGGGTCTTATATCAAGTTTAGAGGAATGGGGGGGGAGAAAAGAGAGTATTTACCAATTGCCTTAATCCTGTTTGACAAGGCCAATTTTGTATTGTTTGCTGATGCAACTGTACTGAAGATTGCGTTGATAATTCTATTCAGATTGCTCAGCAGGGCATACATGGAAATTGTCGAATTACAGTCGATATACTGATAACCTCCTTGAGAATGGAAAAAAAACTCATCTTACCCCTTTAAATCCTAATTTGTGTTATTCTATTAAAGAGCGGAAAAAGTAACAGACCATGCTTCCTACGAGCATGTCACAGCAGTTAGCATTCGTACATCGGGAACAGTGCATTTACAGAGCAGTTAGCAAACATCTTATCATCTCTACTGGCATGTACCATTGAACTAGAAATACTCGTCTGGCAAAAGAATGTTTGGCATGTGATTGAAACACTTGTTGCTAAACGTAACGTTAAATGAAACAACCAGCTTGTCATTAGCATTATAGACTACACACACGAGCACATTTCTCCCAGTTTTGTGGTTTTTATTACTGGAAGAATGGTGGGGGGTTAGAATGCCACTCCAATTGGAATAGCACTTTTTACTTTCAACATTCAATTCGAACATTCCAGCTGGACATGTTGAACCTTATTTTGACAATGATGACAAAATAATGATCTGTGACTTCTTACAAAGGAATTGAATGGTGTAATGGAGCATGGGGTACTAGAATACCATTAGATAAAATAAAAATTTAGGACCATCAAAAATTAGGACTTATTTCCACACTAGCTCATCGGGCGAGATCCTTGTTGTCAGAAGAAGAGGAGCTTCAACAAGAACTTAATTACCTCAAAGGGAGCTTCTTAAATAACGGTTACTCCCCCAAAATATCTATAATCGTCTTAGTGTACGTAATCAACATAGTAATGAAGATAACCCAAACCTCACAGCCTACATCTCCTTACCGTAGATAAGTTCTCATTCCCATAAGCTGGCGAAAATCCTGAAGAAATTTTATGTTAAAACATTTTTCTTCACCCTTTCAAAACTCCTATCTTGCCTCAGTCAACCTAAAGAGTAAAACACAGCATTCTTCAGTTTCCAGGAGTATACAAAATCATTTGCAGCATCGTGACATTTCTTACAACAGAACCCGTGCAACTGCCCTATCCAGCCATCTCTACTGGCTGGATAGTTTTATTTAACTTCAAGCATACATAAATTCTCCGATGAATTAGAGAGACATATCTTGGAATCCAAATAAATAGCTCTCGACCCTACCCATCTAAACAGCAATCTCATTTGCAGCCTACCCGATTCACATAGCGCTGTAATGCAGTTTTGGCGTACTCATGATATCATTCACTCGCAAAGTGCTTCACGCCAAAACTAACGCTCGGACTCAATTTCAAACACAACTACTACTTGTTCTAAACTCTGTGAGTGTCTAAAGTACAATATATTTTTAAGATGTTGTTTTCTCCATAGTATACTGTATTCACCTGACGAAGTCGGCATTTCCAATGAAACTAGTAGTAAAACCTTATTAAATCTCATAGTGTTTCTCGGTGTTTAAGTCAGTTAATAATTTTAAACATATATGTATATGTGTATACATATATGTATATATATGTTTAAAATTATTAACTGACTTAAACACCGAGAAAAAATAAGAAATTTAATATATGTAGGAAGACCTACATAACATAACCTTAAATATCCCGGTGTTTACCAGATTTGGTGCAATTGTGATATACCATACTTTCGCCAAACAGAGAATTCGATCAAGTTACGCATTGAAGAACATAAGAGAGAGACTTCAGTTACAGGAGAACGCGAGCCAGTGCTTTGTCTAGTCATGGTCTGTTCTCTGCCCATTCTAATGAAGAAAACCTTAGCCAAACACTATGGGACAAGTCTAATAAAATTTTTTTGTTGCCGCGATGAATTAGAAAAAAAGATAATAGAATCAAAAGAAATCATTCTCAACCCCCCCCCCCCCCTACATCCCAACAACAACCTGAGTTACAGCCTTTCAGACTGTCATTGTGCTACGATCAAATAGTGGCGTTCGCGAGATGCATACGCCCAACAATGAAGCCAACGAGATAACAGTTTTGAAAACGCAGACTTCAACGTTGAATATATATATATATATATATATATATATATATACACACTAACTTTCCGTGATGTTTACAATTATTTCCTCTATGTTTTAGCTTTTATTTCTTTTTTAATGTGCACTTGAAGAAGACTGATAGAAGCTGAAACTAGTTGTCCTAATAATCTTTGTATTCCAATTTAGCCAATTCCAATGAGAATTATGACAGAGATGGCTTTTTTTTTCTAATAAATTGATGCTATCCCTCCCTCAGCAAACAGAGAAATCGTGCCGGCAATGCGTGCACAGTTGATAAACAACAACATACCCCTCAACATTTGTAAGCAACTTGACAAAAAAAAAATTTTAAAAAAATATTAAAAAAAAGAATAATCCATGAATTCTTCTGAAAATAAATTTCATTTATTTTTATAAAACACAAATAATAATAATATCATGTAATATATCGAGATATCATAAAATATATATTATATATATTTCTTTATTATATAATTTCGATATAAACATAGGTAAATTAATTATATGAATTTATTTTCTTCTGAAAATAAATTTCATTTATTTTCAGAAGAAAATAAATTCATATAATTAATTTATCTATGTTTATATCGAAATTATATAATAAAGAAATATATATAATATATATTTTATGATATCTCGATATATTACATGATATTATTATTATTTGTGTTTTATCTTTCCTTACCAGGGGGCCCATAATTATAAGGTTTAGAACATCAGATTCTATGAAATATCCATTAAAATTACTGCAACAAATGTAACAACATGGAAAGAAGTGTGTGTGGCTAGTTGTATGCTTTGAAAGTGAAAAATACTCCAAAACCTGTCTGGGAGCAACCCCGGCTTTCGCCATAAAATGCACAGAATGCAGTCTTAAATAATGTAAGTGTTTTCTATAAATTTTGACAAATTGTGTCTCACTGAAGCAACAAATAAACCTTTTTTCGGGGGAAGAAGGTCTTTATAATTGCCGAGAATATAGTCTAAAGTGGAAATTTTAAAGATATCTCAAAAGCATTAAACTACCCTTAAGACGAGACAACTGAAATTACGTTTAGAGTGGAATTTTCTGCATACACAAAAGTTTTATTTCAGTCATAAATTTTTCTCATTTTGCCTGCTTAAAGTTACATTTGTATTTACGCCCCTGTTTGGTGTTACCTTTAGCAACCGTGTTAGAGTTAAACTGTTGCTTTTATTGAGATAGAATATTTTATATTTTCTCATATCTTGTACCACCGGTAATAGATTGTAATGCATATATTTCCTCCTAACTTCAAGACGCATTACGTATAAAGGAGAGTCCTTTTACTTACTGCATAATAGCCAACAGAGAAGACTCGACTATTGATCTCTAAAGAAAATGGCGAAGGTAGTCATTAGCCGAGAAACTTTATGTCCCGCTGCCATTATTTTAGTCTGAGTAAACCCGAGAATGATGCCCCTTTCATCCCGAGGTGGATGAAAGGGGCAAGCAAATGAACTCAGGATGTCATGTAAAAGAATAGCATTACCAGTCAATTAATTGCTCGCTGTCACCGTATCTTCATTATATTTAAGTAGTAGAACGGACTGCTTTATTATTATCCAAAGGGGGGGGAGGTTCGTACATAGAGTGAGAGGCAAAAAAGCACATCTGGCTACCACTGTGCACTCAACGATAGCCAATGAAATCTAATAATAGGCTTAGGACATAAGTCTATGTTAGTGATACTATAGGGAAAAGACAGAAAGCGAACGGAAAATGAGAAAGTATAAACGAAATGTTGTTTGATTGTCGCAGAAATAACGGAATACGACTGAAGTTATCCTTTGGGACTTCTTTCTCATTAATCGGCCTCTTTGTATTTGATGATAGAGAAACTTATGGATAAAGATGAAAGTTAGTGGAAGAATCTTGAAAGGGAATAGTCGACTTTAAAAAAAAAAACTAAAATAATAATCTCTGCTCACGACCTCATCAATTTTCGAATTCTGAGAAGAAAAGACAAGACGTATTCCGGATATCATAAGTGAATATTATTTCAGTTATTTATTTTTTCGATAATGGGATGATGCATTTCTTTGGAAATGTAAACAAGGCAATATCAATTCTCTCTTTTAGAAGAGTAAAGTAAGTGTTATTTTTCTTCACGTCACAAAGACGACAGTTCTTATGTAACAAATGGAATGTATAATTGGACTGCGCCATCAAAATGTCATATGCGTCAGACTTCGTCCAATTCTGTTTTCTTTCCACAAAATGTACTCCCAGAAACTAATAACTAATACATTCCATCTTCTTGCCGAAAGAGAATCATATTGCTCTCTCTCTCTCTCTCTCTCTCTCTCGCTCGCTCTCTAACTGTCTGAGGAAACATAACGCTACGAAAGCATCTGCATGCAATCAACCAGCACAGAAAACGTTTTGTAAGATTTAGCAATCCTTATGTGGAGTTGAAGAACAGTAGCAGTAATTTTTTCTCAGGTTTACAAAAATATTTCCCTGTTCAATACCCTTTGGGACAAAAATAAAAGTTTTTCAAAAGTTTTTTCTTTCTTTAATGACGTTTCAATATTCTCAACCTTACACTTATATATAATCTTTTTCTCTTCAATTTCTGGAGGTTTTTGAATGCATCACCCATCTGAATGGTATATTCATGTTGAGCAGAGGTAGATATTACATACAAATTATTTGTAGTATATAAATATCAAAAATGAAAAGTTAAATTTTTATTTTATTTTTCCATGGAAACCAACGACAGAGCAGATGATTGATTTTATGTTACTGTGTAACATAAAACGAGTCGAAAGCATGTTTTATGTTTCACTGTAATGCGAAATTGATTCAACAACAGCGCATCATATTGCTCATCGGAGTAAACATTTGGACACAATAACAGCATGATTTTCGTGATGAAATATCACACGATTTTTATATTTGCAGCAGTTAATATAAAACTTTATACGTCATATGAAAACAATATATTAATACTCATTTATCCAAATATTTTTTTTTCTTCGGCTAAAATTCAAAAAAAAAACTTTTTTTTTAAATCGTATAGAATTACAGATAAATAAATACATCAGGCAGAAATTGTATTTTGGCGAGTGAGTGTTTTAACGGTAGTTATTTTGGACAAATATTCTAGTAGTACTTCAGAGTTAATTTATAATTTTGTGATAGATAGTGAATGAATTCAAGGATTTCGCTTGACTTGTGAGTAGTTTTAATAAACTGGCAAAATTCCTGATTAAGGGTTCGAACTTGTCCCCTTGTTTAGCATAATTTACTTGTGTTGCGAAAAGGACTGTCGTAATCAGCGTACAAGAGAATGGTTTATGGTTTATTTGGTATTTTTTTATAAAAAATAGTGATATGAAGGTATGTCTTTATAAGTGCCTAACATATATTTATAAGTAGCTCGCTTCTTTTAAATATAACCAATATTTATTAGAATCGAGCAGCTGGTTTTAATCCATAAAAAACGGAACCCAGCAATTTTGTTTAAAATGGAACAATCAAGTGATGAATATATTAATTGTTTACGGTCAGTTGCTTCCTAAATTAAGTCTTTGTAGATTTAACATGAGAAGGTTTAAGCCTAAAGATTTACAAAATGCCGGAATCTGGTTATAGTTCCACTCTTTCACAGCTCATTCATTGAAAATCCTTACAGACATCCTACTGTGAGCCTTCAAGATATGAAATAAACAGATCTCGATGCGGTTAAACTTCATAAATGGGAATAAGGTGATTGTCTTAGGGGGGGGGCGGCTTTCTGTAATCCTAAAAAATCCCAACTCTAAAGGATAAAGATATAAGGGAGATCACAGATGAGCACTAGAGTGCTTGGATATTACACAAGATGTAAATCAGCATTTTATTTATTTATTTATAACTAATATAGTAACGGCCGAATAAAGATTTCGACCCTTTTGACGAGATAAACAATGATTTAGAATTAACTGGAAGTCTAGAGAAAAAAAAGTTTATAATATATTAATACTGTATATTTATTACGTGATGAAAGTTATCTCCTACTGAAAGATATTCACAACCATCCATGATAGGTTATTCACTAGGGAAACTAGCCTGCCAACACTTTGACTCTTTCTCATTATAACAAATTTATTCACTATAACAAAATTCCCAAACCATTTTATTTAAGTCCCCTATGAATAATTATGTTAAACTAACCTTTATGTTAGTTAAACAGAATGGGCGAGGAAAGATTAGCAAAGCAAGTGTTCTATAATTAGATCTATAACATTTTTATATCACGATTTTTAGTGAAGATGGTAAATTAAATATGGAAATAGACAACAGAATCAACAAAGCTGGTATGGTAGGAAGTCAATTGAATAAATTCATATGGAATAAGAGAGAAATTAGCCAAAACACTAAATTAGCTGTGTACAAGACAGCGTTTGAACCAATTTTAACTTATGGATCTGAGAGCTGGGTCGAAAGTAAAACACTTGACCAAAGACTAGAGACCGCAGATATGAGAGTCCTGAGAAAGATCATAGGCATGAACAGATGGCATCAATGGCAATATCATATTAAAAACGAGGATATTAGGAAAGAACTAGACATTGCTAGCATCCAGGAATGCGTTAGCAGAGCTAATCTCAGGTGGTATGGTCACTTAAACAGAATGGGCGAGGAAAGATTAGCAAAACAAGTGTTCTATGCCAGGTTGGCAGCAAAACGATCCAAAGGAAGACTAAGATATAGGTGGATGGATACGGTATAAAGTGCCTTAGACGATAGAAATATAAGATCTGATAATGTTGGAGTGTTGACAAGTAACAGACCGATTTGGAGGAAAATTGTAGATAAGAAGTTAATAATGATGTAAATTTTTTATGTAGTACATCCACAATCATCATCTGTGCTATAGATCTAATATAACAAATCATCTGTGCTATAGATCTAATATAACAAATCATCTATGCAGTTCCTAAACGATTACTATAACGACAATTAACTATATAAGTATATAAACATTTGTTCGTTTGTTGTTATTTTAGTCGAATATCGTTAAGCATACTCACGCAAAACAAGATGCCCAGACAATTAGTCGAATTATGCTTTACCAAGCAGTATCATTTTACTTTGTTTTTGCGAGAGTACAGGATACATTATATCACACTAAGCTAATACATCAAGTCTTAAAAATGAATCCTTGTTTTCTGTATAATAGAAAATTTTTAAAATTATCTTTGAAACATACTGAATAAAGAACTGACAGTTAATAACCATCAGTTAAATGTCCAACAGTTAATAACTGTTGGACATTCATTATCTTAAAACATTATCTTAAAACTTATCTTAAATGGAAAAGAGCTTTAACCATACGTTTTTAGATAATGAATGTCCAATAATTCTCTTTATTCACTGTCAGTTCTTTATGCAGTATGTTTCAAAGATAATTTTCAAAATGTTTGTTCCGTTATATTGAAGAATAAATATGAAACAAAATTACGAAAGTGCACGCTGTGTTGCATTTGTAAAGATATTTGTTAAGCCACTAGATTCCATATGATAATGTGATGCATTATGCAAATAATAGAAAACCTTTCACGTCAAAGCTAGTCTCAATCAATATATTATTTCCTTTGTGAAAATTTGTTTGAACTTTCATTTCGCATCATTAATAGATAACGATTAGGTCTAATACATTGCTATTAATGCTATCCATTAGACTTAATACATGGTATTAGGCATAAGTCCATCAAATCTTACGAAAATCTGACGGACGTATCGCTGCATTGAGTTCTCTCTCTATCTATCTATCTGTCTGTCTATCTGATTTAAATGTGTATTGGTTTTTTCTTTCAAGAAACTTAATTAACAACAAGAAAACAAAACAGAACTGCACTTTATCTAAATTCATTATTATGCTCAGCAGTCTGTTTGATTTCTAAACTTTTTTTTTTTTAAAGTGACGGCGGATATTGAAAGCCCTTATTAAGAAATTCCTATTTCTTACGGTCAAAAAATAGTGGAACTATTTTTAACCGTAATATAATTTGGAAAACTTCAATCACACATCTTTTTAAACAAATAAAAAGCATATATATAAAAAGATTATATCAGAAAAAATTATATATGCCCGTCAATAGAAAAACGTATGGCAAACAGAAGAATATAAATTATAGGTGTCGTTTATTGGTAAAAGCCGGGCTAACACTGCTGCTGCTGCATGGCAGAAATACTGATATTTGCTAAGCACTCTAAGCTAATTTAAATCTGTTATCTCTTGGCGGCCTTTACGTACGCAAAGTTCTAGTTCAGTGTTCGAATTTCGTTGATATGTTTACACAAGTAATTTTACAGGTCATATATCTTAGAAAGTTTTTAATAAGTCATTTAAATGCAATTTTTCTCACAAGGGGGTTGTTGTATTTTAGGAGAAAGGAGACGTAATTTTGCTGAAAACGCTGATACGGAAATGAGAAAACACATAATATCTTGAAGTTTTTATACTGAACTGATCTTGATCTCGTTTTTCCTAAAAGTATTAATGAATAACCGAGGAAAGACATATTTGTTCGAAGTATTTATACTGAAATGATAAAATGGCATCATTTTCTGAAGCGATAATTAAGTATCAATACTGAAATGAGAGAAGACATCGTTTACATGAAGTATTAATACGGAACTGACAACATGACTTCGTTTTCATGTAACATTAAACGACATAAAATTATTTATTTATTTGAAAATGTTAATTTCGAACTGGGATCAAGATGTCGCTTTTTTTCTGAAAGTATGAATCTGAACGAAGAGAATAAATCGTTTCCTTAGAAGTACTCGTATCAACAAATTCAAAAATGACATGATGCCAGTTGAGTATTAATATTTTGAAGAAAATTATTTCTTTATGTCAGCTATAGATTTCAGGAAAATGAGGTCGTGATGTCACTTCAGTATTAAAACTTCACGAAAATGATGTGTTCTCTCTGTTCAATACTTATATTTCGAGAAAATGGCGTCAGTATATCACTTCGGTATTAATACTTAAATGGAAGATAATCAACTGATCCGAAAAAAAAAAAAATTCGATTGGGGATAACGATACAGAACATCACACCACATCTTAGCGTCGTATCTACCAGCATTAATATTCTTTATTAGGAAGCACCAGTCAAGATCAAATATTTCTTGACCAGCCCTACCTACCTACCTTGAAGCTATTAGCATGAACACTTTTAACCTATTACTCCGCATGCGTTTGGTTTTAAGCAAGTGGGTATCTTGGCACGTTTTACTTTACTTTGATTTAAATAGGAACTTTTCTTTTTTCACTACGGAGTAAGTCTTTTGACATGCATTTGCACGAAACACTTACTTTTAACAACACGACGACTTGTAAACGTTTAATCTTGATTCCTTATAAATTATGAGGTGTCAAAGATAACGTCAAGTGAACACAGAGCTAGAAGCAGAAATGATTTTCATTCATTGTTCATTCTTCGTCAAATCTCTCTGGAGAAATCGCTTGATTTCCAGTCTGTGAATCGGCAGTGGCTGTGAGGTACAGTATAAACTTTAATAACGCTCACCATTTTTATGTGTTTACGTAGCAATGGGGGAAGGGAGAAGGAAATTAGCGGTCTATTTACAAGGCATCCTTTTATCACGGGTGAGATGCTACACAGGACGTAATTAATTGCTTATAACCAGCCTTAATAATGGTCGACGGTTGTGGTAATTATCCGTCTCCTGCTGTTTTAATAATATTTAGGAGTGCGATAAGAAGGTTTGACTAATTATGATGTATTTCGTGGTCTCTCCCCACTTTCTTACAGCCTCTTCTCTTTACCCATGTGTTCCTTTTGGTTTTCAAAGCAATTTCTGATAAATGCGACCTATGATGGATACTTCAGTATGCTTTCATGAGGACCTTTAACTTACCTATCGGTAAGATATATAGGTTGTCCAAAATGTTAATGACTTCATCCACTGGGACGTTGGTGAAAGGACACCACATCTAGTCTGGCGAGAATGTCTGTCTCCAAGATTGAGATGTTTTTCAGCTTTTCAATGAAATGTTCGTATTTTTTATATACGTGTCAGAATTATGAATATGTGCCTTCAGGAGATGGGCAAGGTATTTTGAAAATAACTAGGTGGGACAGTTTATTCCATCCACAATAGGACGTAGAGGTATTCCAGTTTTGTGAACTTTCGGAGAACCATATAGTCGTGGTATCAGTGGATATAACGACTTTAATTTCTGTTTTAGGTCTGTTGGCCAACTGTCCATGTGTCCGAGAGTAACTCCGTGATCTTTGTCATGTAATCTTTGGTGTTTAAGATGACTGTTGGCTTTCCTTTGTCCGTCTTTAGGATGATAATTTTTGTTCGCCAACATCTCAGTGGATGAAGTCATCACTATTTTGGGCAACCTATATCCTCAAGATATTACTTCTCTTTTCAGTCATTGTCTAAAATCAAATTTCTTCAAATGGAATGGAACGATATACAAACAATTAGCCGGTCTTACTATGGGTAGCCCTCTTTTCCCCTCCCTCGTGCAGACTTATTTATGGAGCAACTAGAAAAATACATTCCTTCACAATTAGACCCAAAACCTGTGGTTTGGTGGAGATGTGTCGACGACATTTTCATCATATGGAGAAACACAGAAGCAGCACTTTTGGATTTCTAAACTAAGATAAACACTTTCCATCAAAAACTAAAGTTCACCTTAGGAATTGAGAGAGAGATAGAAAATTAGTTTTTAGACACCTTAATTACAAAACAAGTGGATGGACTATTAACCTAATGGTTTATCGCAAACCGACTCACATTGGCCGGTATCTGCACTTTTCTTCTTCACACCACATATCTCAAAAGTTGAGTATCATACTCTGAAAGACAACGGCTATCCCGAAAATTTAATTCAAAAGATACTTTTCTCCAACCCATCCGAACAGCAACCCAAAGAAACTCAATAAAAATCTTCTATTGTCATTCTTTATGCTGGGATAGTTTCGCAGAAGATTGCAACACTTCTTAAATCATATGAAATAAGAGTAACTTTCAAACCAATATAAGACACTCCGCAATTTGTTAACATCACCTTGTTCGTGTGGTTTAAATTACGTAGGACAAACTTCCAGAAGTTTGGAAATAAGAAAAAAAAGAACACATCGGAGATGTTAATAATAACAGAAAGGATAATTCCGGGTTAGCCCTTCATTTCTCAAATACCAATCACAACATTGAATGGGACAAAATTCTATGCCGTATTTAGAGGAAGACTCGTAACGGAAACTCCGAAGAAGTTACTGTGGTAATCCATTCAAAAGGCAGCCTCAATAGGAAGCTTGATGACATATGGAAGACCCTCATAAGATCACTTAGCACACCAGAATTCAACTTCGCTGCAAATTACAGAACGCACTTGCATAACAATGCCTGACATCACACACGCTCCATGCATTTGATGTAAAACGTCTTTTGAATTTGTATAACGTTTAGTACTCGTTTATGTTTCTTTCTTGACCTGTTTTAAGCTGTTTTATATTTCTTATGTATGCCCGGACGACGCCAACAGTCAAGTTAGCGAAACTAGTCTGCTAAATGTGTTATTAAATTCTTCAGCCAATATATCACAGTCTAATTTTATTATTGAATTAAAGTCGGTGGTCGAAAAAATAGAATTATCATAATGTCACTAAATCAACCGCTTCTAAATTTCACCTTACATATTTTATTATTATAGTTGACACGCATTTTCATATATGAGGTATTTTTCTGTGAAATTCTTTGCGTAATAGCATAAGTTAACGTAGTTCTTTAAAATTATAGTTTTCATAATCATAATTGAAGAATAAACATTCTCTCTATTGAACTACCAGCTGGAAATCGCAAAGAAAGATTTAGACAAAAATTGCTATTGCAGATAGATCAACTAAAAATCAGTTAAATCAAATTAGAAGTGTAAATATTAAAATAGGAGTTTATAAGAGTTTATAATGCATATACTCTTTAGAGTCATTTCTGATTAACTGCGTTATCTTGTCTATGACCTATGTTATAAATAAGAAAAGGCCCTACTGAGATATTGTTCCGATTCCTATAAATGTATCGGAAAATATCTTAAACTTTGTTTCATGTTGATAGTATAGACTGTTTCTCTACTTTGTTTCATAGACTGTTTCTCTTTATATCTGCAGAATGCATTGCTAAAATCAAAAATTCAACTGGAATAATAATAATAAATAAAGTTTCGGGACAGGATGTCGAAATAAATTTGGATAATGTGTTGTATGTTTGTCACGCAATAAATGCTTCCTCAGGTGTAGCAGACGTAGTTTTATTCGCTTCTGAGAGCTCCATTCTTCGGATTTTCTATAGAAAGAACGTAGCTTTTAGAGAAATGCTAAGATGTTCTCTCCGAACACAAGCATTTTGACAAAAATGCTTCAGGGATGTTGTTGGAACAAATCAGATTTATGTTCACGAAGAGTACAAAAATTATACGTTGAATGCAGCTGTAGCTTTAGCAGAATGCTTTGTGAACAACTGAAAGCGAAGTCAATGGGCCAGTTGCATCATATGAAGTTATGATTTCTTTCTGAAGTGTGCAATATAAAAGCTTTTTCTTTTCCTTTTTTGATAGACCTTTCTCGGAATAACTTGAACCAAAGTTGCTTATTCTTCGGTATTTCTTTATGTTTGAAGAAAAACATGTTGCTTTGTAAGGGAACAAGTCGAATTCAATTGTGAGAATCATAATACACAGACATGCGCCATTTGCCTTTCTCACTGCACATTATTATTAATCTGCCTTCACAATTTCTCGCAGAGAGTATTTGTCAATATGTAAGCATAATGATAGGAAATATTTTATCGTGTGTGTAAAATAGTATTACAATTTTAAGCAAAAAAATAAAATATTAACGTAACTCCTTACAGTTTAAAATAAAGTATACAGTTACGTTAATTCTTATAGAAAAAAGTGCAACCTTAAATTAAAACACTACCAGGCAGCGTTTAAAAAAATAAAAAACATTACTCTTACACCTGTACATTTCATAGTTTTTTTTTAAAATCTGATTCCTGAATAGGGCCAAAATAATTGGTTGTGATATTTAAGAAAAACATGCAAGGTGCAGTTTCACGAAATTCGAGTTAGCTCCTCATGTTTGTTCCAACTACCACTCCCTCTCCCTCCGTGAAAAAAAAATTCCATGAGTACAGATCCTCTTACCTAATGTTCGCCTAAGAAGATGAGATGACAAAAAGAAGACGAAAAGGCCATCTTCGACAAAGAAATCGTTTACATGCTTTTACATGAAATGTTACCAACGAAGCATAATATCTCTTAAGCCTAATTTCACAATAATAATTTACAAGGCAACAAGGCACATATCGTGAATGACGTCACTATAAAAAGAATGCTTTGCAAAACGTACTCATTTACGATTGCCTCGAATATTTTCCATACACGTTTGAGAAGGTGCGGAAAACCTCTTTTGCGCTGTTCATGTGTCCTGGGATACGTAAACATGACTTTATTGACACATGTTCATCTTAATAGCAGGTTTTACTTTAAAATGCATCGAAGCATAAATGCTTCGATGCATCTTTCTCCTTATTGTTTTTAATGACATCACAATTTAAAAAAAAAATTAAAAAGCAGTTCCCATATTGTGGTTTTAATGAGTTGTTTCAACTTTGATGTCGCTTATCATTCTTTTAGTGTCACAAAACATCCTCATAATTTATGCTCATAACTGATTACGAGATAATAAGACAAAGCAAGTTTCAAGAGCAATTAATGAGGATTCGATACGTTTTCTGCGAGGAAGGTTGTGTGTTCTTGTTCAGTGATCTCGAGAATTGTAGGCTGGCCAATTAGCACCTATTAGCATGATTTGGATGATGATATTGTCGGAAGGACACTTACGTGAATATTCCTCGGAGTAGTAGTAGTATAAGTAGTATTAACTACCTCCAAACATTTCTTGAAATCTCCGCGGCAATTACATAAGAAACACGGAATTACAGACGTGGGAGATGAAAATTATCCAAGAAAAATCGGACCAAATTAAGGAGTACATAAAACCCTCCCTCCCTCTCCACTGCTCTCTCACTCTTTTTATATAAATTCTCATAATATATAAGAAACTAATCTTAGGTTTTCTTTTTTATTTTTCAATTTATTTCTTATGCTATTCGATTCTAATGCCCTAGAGAGTTTTCCATAAGTTTAAGGTTTTCAGGTCAGGAATAAGACCTCTCTACCACAATTTGATAATCGTCTCGAAGATGGTTTTTTATTAGTTTTCCAGAAAGAGAGTTGATAGGGCGCTTCCTCTTTATATGTTGTCAAAATTTTATCCTTTCTTTTCTAGTATTGTTAGCATGTCGCTCAACCAGACTTCAGGAGTTTAACTACGTACGTACCGATGTGCGAGGGTTTGGCATCAATAACCAACTCGGATCAAGATACAAACATTTTCTCCCCTAGGTCAGGTCGGCTAAGCATAATTTGATAATAATACTGAACTATAAGACAAAAAAAAAAAGATATATTTATATTTTAAATCATTATTAGAAAAATGTATCGATTATAATTATGAACACTATTCTTACAAAAATAATAATATAATATAGAAATTTAATTACCGAAAATGAACATGATCCCACTTTCTTCCCTTATTAGTATATCAGAGAAAAAGTACTGCTACATTGAGTACTATTACAGTTAGCTATAAATTTTTAATTTTTTTTCCATGTTTTATATTATTATCAGTTTGTTTTTATAAGTGTTTATAAGAATTCACAGAGGAGCATTCAGCATCTCCTTGACAACACAAGTGTCGCTGAGTAAGATGCATTGTCTTTTGCTGTTCTGAACTAAAAATACATCGCTAACTGTCGATACCAGATCGTCCTGTGATTTCAGTATGACACCCACCGATTATCTTTCGATGCGACCTTTGAAAACCATCATTTCCTGCAGGTCAGGACTATATGGTTTTTGTAAGGAAAATCAACGAGCGGTCTATTTATAAACTTGTAATTGCAAAACCACACAAGGGAATCTACTTTATCTTTTTTCCTATCTTTCAGCCTTTATAATTTTTCAATGTTTCAGGTTATTGGTGATTAGTCTTTCCTCTCTTGCGTTATTTCTTTATGGCATCTCTTAGTTTAGTTTCATCTTTTCCTCTCTTTCTTTCTCTCTCTCTTTCTGCCTGTCGAAGATAGACGAAATCAGAATGACCGTCAGGTTTCTGAAATGCTTAGTCCAAGGTAGTTTTGAAGGCACTCTAGTGACACAAAGAAACCGTTAGGAGTGGAACTGCATGACCTAGGTGTGGCCAGAAATTGTTAATTGGTTGTGGGCGGGAATATGAGTATAACGGCTTTAAAATGACCCGCTAGAGAAACGTTGTGGATGTGACGCGTAATGTGTTTTTCCTCGCGAAGAAATAAACCTAGAGGGGTAAATGCGAATATTAACATTCCACTTGCATACAAAAGTATGATGAATGGATATGTTAGTTCACGTAGATCAGCTGTTTATGGTGGAGTTGAAGAGTGTAGGAGTTGCTATTCCTTAAGACTTTTTTTTCCATAAATTGTTTCAGTGGGTAACGAATATGAGCATTCTTAAATTCGTGCAAGCAAATATCCTCTGGTCCATTAATGTTGGTCGAGTGGATAGTTTCTACTCTCAATCAATGGATTCCATTCCTGCTGTGACATGACACGGATATTTCTGAATATCTTTATGTGGTAGATTATTTTCATCGCCCAATGGAAGACTAATTAGTGCAGGCCTCCAATTAGCCATTCTCAATGCAATAATGTGCTATGTGTTCGCAACCTTTCATCAGTGCATTCAATACACCAACATGTATTTCATTTTTATATGAATAAATCAAAATTAAAGACATTTTTTATTACATCGAATCTAAAGGGCAAAATACACAAACTCTTTTTAAAATTAAAAAACATTAACAAAAAATAAAACAAAATTAAAAAACATTAACAAAAAATAAAACAAAATAAAAAAATAACATAAAATATTACCTGGTCTACCTACTCACTGATGAGACCTCAATAAAGATCGAAACCCGTCTAGGTAGTGACCTTCCACTATAATGTATAACACCAAGCATCTCCTAAGAGATGTGTTTTACATTATGGGTAATACTAAGAATAGTAATCAGAACTTCACCCACCTTTGCAACGAGTTGCCCTAGTGTTGAACTATGTGCTTTAGCTTACGCTACTGTCCGCCGAAAGCTTTATAGTTTGCTATATTCGGCATGAAACTCTTTGATTCCTATCTTTGAGTTTCTTATTCGGCTTTGAAATAATGTGGGATTTAATATCCCCTTAAGTTAAATAATGTTAAATAATGAAGCCTATTGGGTCTTTATTTAAGTAACATAAAATAATCTTATCAAGTAGTGATTTAAAGCCTGATTTTTTAGAATTACTTTTTCTCATAGAAAATACTCCAGCTATTAGCTTGAATGAACTAAACGTCAAGCTTCTGTTATGCAGGATCGCAGAGATAGATATCTCCACGATAGGATATGAACATCTATGTATGGGGCAAACAGAATGATCCGATAGAGGCGTAAAGGTGACTACTTACCTGCAGCAATTTTGTTGTTTCGAATTACTAATCTATGAGAGTAGTCTATAACGTCTAGTAATTGTGCGAGTTCTAAAAAGCCGTTCTAAACGTTTTTCACATTTGAGATATTAGTCGACCTCATGTCTTCCAATCATCTACATGCAGCTTGTAAAAACAAAGTACAATCTCTGCCTTGTTGGAGCTATTCCTATACGGCATCTTCTAGAATGATAATGCACCAGTCACTGGATAACGCTATAAGGAAGTAGTTCGAATGATACACCGGTTGCATCATTCACCTTCAATGAAAGCTGCATTTGCCGGATCCAAACCCAAAAGAACACAGAGGATTATTCTGCGACGTGCTGTGACCGCAAACTCCTCTATTTAGCGTGAAATGCATTGCAGAAATCATAGCTACAGACCTAAACCAGCTATTAGAATTAAGTGAAATCAATGACAATGCAGGTATATTCTGTTCAAGGCGGACTTAACACGTGATCAAATAAATGGTCACAATCCAATTTTACATCAGTGTACATAATAAAATGCATTGTAAGACCACTTCAAACCCTAGATTTTTTGATTGTTTATTCGTCCTGAATTTTAAATCATTATTCAAAAAGTAAACAGTGAATTAAAATCACTGCCTCATGTGGAATGAGGCAGTGATTTTGAACTCCTTTCACATCAACAGAATTAGCCCATTACCTCCTGTAAGGCTACAAGGAGAGAGACCTCACAATGCATTAGAGATACCAGTTAGCCTCCACTTCAGATAAATAGAACCTACACTTACAACACTGGCTTTGTGAGTTTCGCGGATTAAGAATGAAAGACGAATTTCAACAATGAAAGAATTGTCTTCTGTGTTTGCATAAATGGAAAAGATAAAGAGAAGATGGGTGGAGTACTATCAGACCTCTATGATGATGATAATGGTAACGTTAGATGATTCACGGCACCTTCAATTAAACGTAACAACAGATATCACCCTACCCACAAGAAAGGAGGTAGAACACGCAATCAAGAATTTTCCTAATAATAAATCCCCTGGGTGTGATAATATTCCTGCTGAGCTGCTGAAAACTTTGACTGGTAATAATAACTATTTAGTGGAATCCATTCAGGACATGTATAAAACAATACAATTACCTGAATTTTTTACAACATCTATCTGTATACCAATTCCAAAGAAACATAAAGCACAAAATTGCGAGGATTACAGAACTGTGAGCCTAATATCCCATGCATCGAAAATTATTTTAACCATTGTTAACAAACAAATTGAAAGAGTCATAAGCGGTGAATTGAGTGAACAACAGAAAGGCATCAGAAGATGAATGGGAACCATTAATGCTATCCTGGAACTAATCATACTAATAGAAAGATCACTTGAAAAAAATAGGAACATTTACATATGCATCATGGATTTTCAGAAGGCTTTTTTACCGGGCAAAACATAATAAAATGTTCAATGTATTAGATAAATTAGACACAGAAGATCATGTACTTAGATTATAAAAATGATTTACAGCAAAAAGAAAATGCAGTTGTTTAACAATGAGACTTCTGTAGTAAAAATAAGAAGAGGAGTCAGACAAGGCTGTATCATCTCACCAAATCTATTTAATATCTATAGTGAGACAGTGATGAAAAAGATTGAAAAACAAAAAATAGGAATGAGCATCAATGGTATAAAATACAACAATCTTAGATATGCTGATGATACCATTCTAATAGCAGAAAACAGAAACAAATTACTCAAATTACTGCAGCTATAGAATTTGAATTTGAAGGTAAAGAATTTGGATTAGATATAAATGCAAAAAAGACCAAATTTATGAAAATCTGAAAAGAAAGCAGATCCGAGCCAGAAATATTCATAAACAATATGAAAATTGAACATACAACAGAATACAAATATTCAGGTACCTACTTTACTGCAGATGGAAAGCAAGATAAAGAAATAAAAATAAGAATAGCTATAGCTAAAGATGCATTCTGGAAAAATAAAGATCTGCTCAGAAGTTCTCTGAGTATCGAGACAAAGAAAAGAATGATAAGAACATTAGTGTGGCCAATTTTCACATATGTTTTAGAAGGAAAAATTATGGGAAAAGGATCAAGTGGAAAAAAACGCAGCACATGGCTTGAAGATATAAGATCGTGGACAGGATCACATGGCTATGCAGAAAGAAAAAGAAAAGCCACCAGCAGAGGGAATTGGAAGGACATGGTGCCGCATCCTCTCACTGAGAAGCTACATGAAGAAGAAGTAGTAGTTTGCATAAATGAAGTTTTCCAAATATAAACAAAATAATGATTGTTTCTTCAGTATAGTTATATAATCACCTTGCGAAAAGTGTGTTATGATATTTCATTCCTTTGACGGGTCTCTCTTTCTATTTTTATATACCATATTTATTCGAATATAATTCGCACTTTTAAAATTAAAGTTAAAAAATCGAGGTGCAAGATATATGCGAGGATTTTTAGAAGCTAATTTTTTTCAGGAAAAAAATTAAATTGATATAAGTAAATCTTAAGTATTCATGATAATTTATAATTGCTCACATTATTGATAAAAGTAATTCATTTAAATGTTAATTATCAACGTTATCTACGCGATCGGCTGCTCACCTTCATCACGCGATATATTTGAATCTTTTAGAGACAATGTTTCTGTAATTAAATTAATTATTTCTGGCGAAATCAAGTCCCAAAATCCAGTTACACAACAGTTCTAATGATGGTCTCTTAATCTTAATCCAATCGACGTAATCCAAGATCAGAAGTCAATGAACCTCACCAGTAGCGCACTCAGGATTTAATCTTGGGAGGTGGGGGCGAGTTGAGTAGACGATTTGAGAATACACACTACGCATCGCATACGAAATATGATTGAGCATCTACAATGATCGCTAATTCATAAGTAGTATAGAAATAGACACGTCACAACATAAATAAAAAAAATGAATTTTAATTAGAAAAGATTGGAAATTTTTCTGGTGTTTTTTTTCTCCATTTTTCTTTGGGGGGAAGGACCCCTTCTCCCTTTGGAAAATTTTCTAGTTTTTTTTTTTTTTTCATTTTTCTTTGGGGGAAGGGCCTCTATCCCCCTCTGGATGCGCCACTAACCCTCACTCCCATATTTCCTGTACTGGTTGCCTCCATCTCTATGCATATGATTGATGCGTTATTAACAAAAGATCGCGCAACTCAACGACAACGGCAAGCTGGCGATTGTTGAGTCGAATTGCTGATTCTCTTGAACCGAATTCCAAAATATCTGAAACTAATATAACATTCACTATCTATTTTTTAGACTTTTAAACTTTTTTTCTAGTGCGAACTATATGCGAAACTTTTTAATTTCTTTTTTCGTAAAGTAAAATCAGGGGTGCCCGGTATACGCGAGGGCTCACTCTCATCCATCACTATCAGTATTTCCTTTCTTTATATGCAAATCGCTTCAATTGTCATGCAGATGGTAAACCGCGACTCTTAAGATCAATGCAAAAGCACAGATGCCAAGTTCTCTGCTGACATAGCATACTTATTCACACCGTCGTTTCTTTCCTTACTTGCATATGCAGTGATATATTAGACTCACATTGCATTTCCTCCAGTGTGGCTTTTTATCCTGAAGAAGGGTGTTTGTTTTCCATTGGATATTCTTGCATTCTGATAACACTCCATCTGTCTTTTGTCCATTATTCTTAAGGACCGTTTAACAATTTTTGTTGGTCATTGATAGTTACTAGAGTGCTGCTTTGAACAGTATCGCATTTCATTCCCAGACATGCAGTTTATTTTTGTGCACTGGTGTTTGACGATCAGAGAAATGGATGTTAAATTGTCTTCTGTATTTCACTGCAATCGTATTTAAAATTCATAATATGAATCATAATATAATATAATATAAATTCATCTAGAATTTGGCGCATTATGTTCTTTGAATCAGACCTCATACATGCCTATTCGAAACGTTTCACTTCAATAATACCGAACTCCTAGATTTGATCTTTTGCATGACTGTAATGTTTTTGAAACCTTATAATCTTTATTGATTGTTGTTTTCATATACTATACGACAGCTATTTCTGTTTTTGCAGCAAATATTCTTTGAATAACAATTATGACTAACCAACTAAGACTCTGAGGCCAATTACCTAAAGTTTGCTAATTCCGTGTGTTTTCCAGTCAATTTTGTCGTTTTCCATTAGACTAGATAAATCCTTCAATTGAAAAAAAACTTAGAAATGATAAATGTGATGTATTGTATAAGTTAACGACTAAATTCAAGATCAGTCTACAGTGAATAACAGGACTATCCCTTTACGTAGTCCTAAGAAATGCCAAACTTACAATACGTAAGATAATAATTCTATTCTTAGTTAATTATTTTATTTAGTTACCAAGTTGTTTGTTCATATCTTAAAAATAATGTGAAATATTCTAAAATATTTTATAATAGTTTAAACTATAACTTTTTTTTTAATATTCCTCTTTCTCCATCAATTAAAGTGCATAATGGCTAATTTTATCGTTAAGCTGAGAAATTCTTCAAGATACAATACTATAAGCAAAAGTCTGTATCCAATTAACAGAGCTATGTGATGAAGTAATACGCTGTCCTTTATAATATGCAATGTTTCACTTCCGTTCCTGTTGTTTCTTACTCACATTCATTCACTCTCTTCATGTACCGAATGACCCAGTTCTAATATAATGCTGTACTCTTTACATTAGCATAATTATGAAATGCAGAGGAAGATCACACAACGCCTAGCAACCCTTGATATATTAGCATGCAGCTTAAGAATCAGTTTGCGAATTAATTCATTTAATATTCCAAGACTTATTCTAATATTTTCTACTCCAGTTCCTACAGTGATTAATGAACGATGAAATTCTAATTAATGGTATTAGCTTCCTTGGGAATTATTTAAGCTCACTGACTTAATTTATTCCATTTGAATTGTCTCGTTCTATAAAGTGAATTTTCTAACAATTAAATGCCACTTAGCTTAATTCAGCACACTAAAGCAGGCGAATTTCAGAATTCCAATTAACGAAATCTAATTTCGCTGCTAATGAAACCATGCACTTTGTTTCTAGGGGTCGGTTTTAGGCTTTCAGGAATATTTGACGTTGCAACTTAATCTCAGTCATGATTGTGGTTCTCTTGGAATAAATGACGTAAATTAATTAAATAATTTTTAATTATCCAAACAAAACAAATTAAAGTTGAATAAGTAAGTAAAAAATATTGAAATCAAATGGAGACTTAAAATAACCAACAAATAGCGTCATAATGTTCAAAGGCGAAACCAATAAAACTATGTTGTTGTTCACTTCACCACCCCTTGCTGTTTTGTAAGATTTGAAGTGAACGTGTTATCCACATTTCAACCAATTGCTTGTTGTTAATTGATTTTTATTATTGAAGGTTTCCCTCCTTCAACCAAGGCTCCGTACAACTTCAGAAGTGCTAAGTGATACTTGGACAAAGTGTGTCGTGAGTTAACCCCAGTATTTACATATTTATACATTTTTCGGAAACGTTTTTTTAATAATGGAAAAGTGGCTAAGAACTAAGACTTTGAAAAAAAAAGCAAATGAAACAAGTGATGCTCACCCTAATTGTAATACACGTGTTGTAACGGTAAATCTGATACTATTAAAGTAGAAGAAACAAGCAGTTCAAAGAGAAAATACAGTAGGAAATAGAACAGTTCTTATTTGGAATTCGGGTTTACTTGGTGTGGAGATGAAAGTGAGCAGAAAGCTCAATGTGTTTGGTGTTACGAAGTGTTGTCGAACGAGTGCATGAAACCTGCGAAACTCCGACGACATTTAGAAACTAAACATTGTGATGTGAAAAATAATCCAATTGAATTTTTTCAGCGACGCTTAGGGACATTAAATTATGGGAAAGATATAGTTGCGGCCATGGGTTCCATTAATAGCAAGGCACTGGAAGCATCCTATCTCTTAAGTTTGCACATAGCGAAAACAGGGAAATCTCATTCTATCGGGGAAAAGTTGCTACCGCAGTTATAAAAGATGTGATAAAAACGATTTTTGGCAACAAGTTACTTAAAGATGTTGATTTGATTCCTCTTTCAAAATGCACTGTCGGTCGTAGAATTAATGATATGGCAGGTGAGGTAGAATCCCAGTTATTCGAAAGAGTTAAGAAGAGCCCTTATTATGCATTACAAATAGACTAAACTACTGATGTTACAGATGATGCGCAGTCAATATGCTACGTAAGATATGCGCATGATAACAACATTCATGATAATATTCTGTTTTGTAGAACTTTGCCATTCCGAACAACTGGAGAAGAAATATTTCACACTCTCAATAATTACATAATACATAAAGGGATCCAGTGGGAAAAATGTATGTGCCTCTGTTCGGATGGAACTCGCGCCCTTACAGGCAGGCATAGTGCGATTGTTTCTATGGTCAAGGAAGTAGCTCCGGATATGAATTGGGTACATAAGGAAGCGTTAGCCTCCAAAGGAATGGCACGAGAATTTAAAACTGTGTTATACAACGCTGTAAATCTAGTGAATTTTATTAAAGCTCGACCGTTAAATAACAGGTTATTTTCAGTACTCTGCGATGAAATGGACAGTGAATATATACAACTTTTGCTTCATTTTGAAATTCGCTGGCTTTCCAGGAGCAAAGTACTAAGGTTATTTCCATTAAGGCACGAAGTTTTGTCCTTTGTAAATGAACATAATTCTGATTTTGCATCACTTCTTGTCGATGAAGCGCGGTTATCAACACTATGCTATCTCTCAGTTTTTCGAAATTAAATGAACTAAATCTCTCCCTTCAGGTAAATTCTTTAACTGTTTTTGATGCCTACGATAAACTGAAGGCATTCGAGAAAAATACTGATGTTCTGGATTAGTTATGTAAAAGAAAGACAATTTGCAACATTGGAATCCTTTTTAGTGAAAAATGATAATTTTGTTGATTCTGAGTTTCTGGAAAGGGTTTGGGACCACCTCGAAACTCTGAAACAGAATTTTGAAACATATTTTCCGAATAACTTTTATAAGAAATTTCTGTGGATTCGCGACCTATTTCAGGCTTGCAGTCACCAGAACGATCTTTCGTTATCGAAAAAAAGAATAGTTAATTGAGCTTTCATGTGACAGTGGACTTAAAATGCAATTCCGTGATCTCGGTGTGACTCGAGTTTGGATCTCGCCTTCAGTGAGAAGTGAATTTCCCGAATTATCTGAAGAAGCGTTGAAAATCGTCATGCAGTTTTCTACAACCTATCTTTGTGAGAAAGGATTTTCATCACTCTTTCAAATAAAAACAATATACAGACATTGTCTTATTCTGTGTGCCGATCTTCGACTGAAGTTGACCAATATTGAGTTAGATATCCAGCAACTCTCAAAGGCCAAGAAGCTCAACCATCTGATTAAATGTAAATAGTAATATAATTATATCATATTATTTATTTGTTTAATAAAAACTAAAACTTTGTTCAATTATGATACACTTTTAATCGTTTACTTCCAATTTAATTAATTATATTGCCATATCTATTCAAAACATGCTTTTAGATTTATTATGTTATGAATGGCAGAGTTTTTCCAAAGTGTTGGTAATTCCTACATTGGTTTTTAACAAAATACAAAAAAGGTCAAAACGACGTATAGGGAAATAAATTAAAAACCCTATGTTTATTTTTGAAGTAAAACTTTAATTCCAACATTCTAAAATGCTATTTTACTTTGTTTCTGTTCGCAAAATCGTGGATGATGACATTGTCGAAGTCTATTTCATCACTGAGTTGCTATTTTATAGACAGTATGACAAGATTTCTTAATCGCCACAAAAGTGCCGCCCGAGGTGGACCCCCCCCCCCAGCTACTCCTCTGTTACTTAGTGGTCCGTAGTATTGTTTTAGGCATTTTACTGGTTCGTGGGCTTAGAAAGGTTGAGAAACACTACTGCTATAATATATTCAGACACCTTTAATTTATTATTAATATATATCTATTTAAATACCAATTTCATAGCTAAGAAGCAACAAAAAATATGATATGCAATTGCACAGTACATACTATCTGAATTCCTATGAAATACGAAATTTATCCTGTCCTATTTTCTCAGCCATACCGCTGGTGGGGGTAGCTATACGCCACCATACTAGGGAGATGATTATGAGCAGGGTGGTTTCCCGTTTGCCTTGCTTGCCGTACTGTATTTTATCCTATGAGTGTAGCAGTGTGTGTGTTCAAGGTGCTTTTTGCCTGTTTGCGAGATGAAAAATTTGGACACGATGTACTTTAACTGCTCTTTGCAAATCAGTTGTTCGATGCATTGATGATTTTTTTGCAACTTTTTCGGTATAATCTTAATGTTAGCCAGTTGTAATATACGTATATTCGGTGCAATTTAGGTTATTTTAAGATTTTATGGCGATACATCGCTTCGATTAACGATAGTCCTGCGTACATAATTTTTTACTTAAAAGGAGTGTCCAAGTTTCCTTTCTACATCACTCTTGACGAAAAGCGATACTGGTGAGTGTTGTCATTCCCCCCCCCCCCCAGCACTGTTTATAAAAAACAAATGCAATCGTTCGCTCTAAGTAAGGTTAACAGGAATAATATTTATAATTTAATCGTGCAATATTGTATACATTACGCAATGAATCGGCATTGTATCATAATCGTGATCACTCTTGAGGAAGAACGTTGAAAATGGGAAAGAATTGTATCCGACACACCGTTAATGAATAATACTGAATCAATCCATTGTATCAGACTTGGCTGTAACGAGCACACTTTTGTTTCTGGATGTCTTGGCGTCATCCAGATAAGCTCTTTATATTCATTTAGCTCCCGAATCGCTGCATTTTTCTGTTTTAAGAATTTTCACTTCAGGAATCCTGCCATGTGGGTGTTATTTTAGTCCATGCGTGGCTTCGTGTACTGCTAATGAAAACTACATGCTCTACATGAGCTCTTGGGATACGTGCTCTAAAGATTTCAGAAACCTTTATTTTGCCCTGGCAGCAGCTGACATTATGACAAAACTTGCACAGTAAACGCAACCTGCTTTCTCTCAACTGTCTACATGATATTTGGTCAAACTTAGCGCACTTGCTTTTGACTTCCTTTGAGAACATAGCTTGAAATAAACAGATGGAGAAACATCTACGGCCGCTCCGGTTGTAATAAATTATTTGTCATGTAATGCAGTGCTTCTTGTAAATCCCAGTTTTCAATCTTGCTATTGGAAAATGTGCTTTCTTGAAAAAGTAACTGCTTTTACAAGAAAGCAATTACTTTTTCAAGAAAGGGTAACAGCAATGCTGAGTTATCTTCACTCACCGATCTAGATGGTTTACCACCGACTAATATTCGTATCATCGTGTTTAAGAATATTGACAGTGGGCATGTCGAACACGGTAGAGCCTTTTGGCTGGGAACTATTCGCCTCTCGCACCGTGTTTGCAAATCGATTTGCTATTCTGTCATATGTAACTTAGAACAGTGATTAGATTAATGTTGTATCATAATCATCAGTAATTCTGCACTTGCACTGGTCCACTGTCATTTAAACCTATTTATTTTTCCACCTACTTTCCCAGTGACACACTTTTCATTATGTCTGAAAATACGCACGTTCTTGGTTAATAAATAGCAGCATACTATTTTTTTTCTCGCTATTTTTGTTAATAAATCCATATTGTTGAAGATTCCTGTGTGTTATTTTTAAAACATATGTGGAAATCATTATAAAGAAAAGCGATATATTGTTTTTCCATGGTATGAAATGAGTTTGGTTTCAAGTATGCGTTTCGATTTACTAGTTCGCTATATAGAGTTAACTTCAATATCGAAACAAGAAGAGTTGCTACGAAATCCTCGACTGTGGTAAAGTTCTGAATTATTCGATCTTGTAATAGTCATAAAGAATACTGATAGGCGGCATTCGCATGTGTACAAGCATACCCTGAGGTAAAGCTAATGCCATCCCGAATGTTATATGATTATAGTGTTAAAATAGCTTGCGGTCGGGATACTAATGCCTTGTTTTACAACTTAATTATTGCTTACATCTTTAGTTTTCTAGGAAATATCTTTGCGTTAATGTATAATTGAAGGAAAATGTAGTTCTGCTTCAATAGCTACAAGTTCTTAAAATAACTGGGAGATGGACTGAGTCCTTGACTCTTTATCCCGTCATCTGAATAAAGAAAATCTGTGTGGATGGGGCGTTATTGAGATAAAAGCTCTAGCGATGGCTGGGTAACTGCAATAGCCGAACCTTACTTAAAACTTCATTGACTACAGCATTGCCATTCGTTACCCTGGAAGTCCTAAAAAGGACTTTTTCCGTCATAACCCCAGTAGCTACAAGTGCTACTGAGACAGAACTTGTTTATTCTACATTAAAATATAAAAGTCTTGTATTATAAAATTATTAAAATAATATGGAAGGAAGTAGTTTTGTCAATGTTTTTTCAACTTATCTGAAAATAAATTATATTTAACAATAAATTATATATAAGATTTTATCTGTTAATTCATAGTAAAATATTGCTTAACTCTACTTAAGTTGCACAATCAAAATACGAACCTCGCTAACTACAGTATAACAAAATACATCTTGCGAAATATAAAAGATGTAGACATAATAACTCTTGCAGAGAAGATATACTAAAGACCTTCATGCAGAACTCTTGTTCAGAGGTCCCCTTAACCGGAATTTACCAATCGTATTTACGATTCACTTACTCTCGTCATTAATACATTATTTCACGAATGGATTTTCCGATAAAGGTTGTCTGTAGTTTGCTGCACGTTTTAATTATTGTCGAAGAAACAAATGCTATGAGGCCATGTATTTGTCATTTAATTGCATGTGTTTTTGACAGATTTACATGTTTTCAGGAAGGAAAATTCTACCACATCAGCATGAGACTTTAACTCACTTGAATATCAGGTGAATTGCCAATTTTAAAGGTTCTTAAGCTTCCCTAGACGAGATTCCAAGCCAGAGATTTCTTACGTGTATTAATAAAAATGCATTCTTACTTCATTGACGAATAGTGCAATCTCTAAGAGCAGATGACTTCGTATTGATTCGTGATTCAGTCTTGTAGTTAATGAACTGCTACCTGTGTGGTGCATGAATTAAAATATTAGATGGATGACTTCACTTCAACATTTCGACAAAGCAACAAGACTCATAATGTTTTGTAAATGCACTAAACATTAAATGAAAACATTTATAGCCTTGTTATCCAGTTATAAATGAAATCATTTCTAAAGTTATGTAGAGTTTCAACGATTCTTTTTATTTGTGCACATTAAATCATAATATTTTATCAACCTGTAACAAACATTCAGTAATATTTCTATGTTAAATGAATTTCTCCAATCCAATAAAACATTAACAACTTGATCAATGCGAACAACCTCCCTGTATTATATTAGATCTTCTTTCCTAGATTCTCAGTTTTAAGTTAACTGGATTTTGTTTTTTAGCACGGTTATCAAACTATCACTTCTCTGAAAAAAATATCAAATTTTTTTGCAGGATTCGCGATGGCATACATTTGGTGACGAAGTTCCAACGTAAGCACTTCAGGTAAGGAATTTTTCTCTCTCTTCCCCCCCCCCCCCCAAATATATTGTTAGAGAAGAACAAAACCCCAGTTTCCGGGAGAAAAAAACGTGCAAAAATCCGTAAACGATTGGTGTCCCAATATTGATCGCAGCAAGAAGATTGATATCTTCTCTTTCATAGCGGAAACCTTGAATCGGTATTATTGAAATCCACTCGTATGTGTAGTAAACCCGTTATTCAACGAAATTGGGGTTTCGAACGTGATATAATAGGATGAAACTACATTATCAGTCTCAGATCCGATGAGCATTGTGTCCGTCCTGAAAGAAATAATAATAAAGAACAACTTTGCATTTCATATAAACCATAAAAGCTTAAGGAAAATTACATGCAAAAAATACCTTTTAGATGCTATTCAAAGATAAAAAAAAATATATATTTAATACATATAATTACCTGCAATTCGTTTCTCAATTATTTGAGGATGAACTTCTTTAAGACGAGAAATAACTAAACACTGCTTCTTCTGAAGCAGTCCATCTTGTTCTCTTCAAACTAAGGTGAATTTATAGCTCGGTTTACGTTTTCGGGGAAACAAAAGTCAGTAATGTATTAAATAAGATCGCAATAGAGTTAGCAGTAACAAAATATTAACTACGAGGTTGGCTTAATCCTTTACTTTTATTGGAACGATTCGATTCAAGAAAAAAATTGGTCCATCTAGAAACAGAAACGTGTTATTTAAGACTATAACCAGGAAAAGGATATTGCATTTAATAAAAGAAAAGAAAGGTTGAACTGAAAAAAGATCGAGGAAAGAATTAAATCATTAGTTAATTTGCCAAGTTATTCTGAAAGGTTCCTAAACTAACCGTTCTTACAAACTCCAAAATACAGAGATGCTGGTTGCGGAGTTATCAACCGATTTTTAATAGCGATAACGACATCAATTCTTCATGATGCCCACCATCCCGACATGTTTCTTGACAGATCGCGATGTCCATTAAAGAGACACAAGAAAACTAATTTTCCCTAAATTTCGATTGTACTTTTCCCTCTTCAAACATCCATACATACGAACATTGTTTACTGGTAATCCTCGTATGTTAGACTACACTTCAATCTTACAAACATTTAAATCTTATTAAATCCTGAGTACCCCATTCAAGAAACATGTTTCGGCACTTTTTGGTGCCTCATCAGGAGATGGCTAGGGAGGGGGGAACAATCTCAGAGAAAGTCTTAACTCTTCGCGTCCTATTAAAAGGTTTCTGATGTTAATGGCAAAATAAAGCACATAACTTACCAAGGATTAAAAACTGATTCATTTTTAGCTAGGACTTGAACCTACAGTTACTGGAATTGGACGCTATAACTGCCACATCAGATCGCAAATCTGAATCGTTCCGTGCACAGAGCAGCTTTTGGAAGGAATATGAATGAAAGTATATAAAGAGAGAAACTGAATGAAAAATCAGATTTCAAAATGAAGGAATAGATAGGCGAATAAACGAAAATTATACAAGAAAAAAACTGATATGATAGATAAACATTGAAACCGAAATGAATATTTTTAAAATTGAAAACGCAATTGCTAGCTGTTCTATAATAATATTGCAAATATTTGTAATTGGGAATGATACGCAATATCACACATCCGCATGAGAAAATTAGCAGCAGAAGGAAAATTAAAGAAAAATGAAAAAAATATTCCACTGAATCATAAAATATTTAACATGTCCAAATTTCATGCGATGTGTACATAATTGCAAATCAAGAAATGTGGAAACATCAGACGACAAAGCTTATAAACTTTCTGTACATAATTCTTAATTCAAAACCACTGAAAAAAGCCTAACATTTCCATCGGAGTTGCAAATGTAACTCACCCAGAGGAGTCACTTGAAGATAATTGAAAGAATAAAGAAATGTCAATAGTGAAACAAATTAATATTGTTCAAAAATGACACGATAGGATAACTTAATCACGAAATACTTCTTACATTTTACAAACTATAATGGATGAAAAGGAAAAGCAAAAAAGGATTGATAAAGAAAAGTTAAATGGAAGATGGGTGGAGTACTTATCAGATCTCTATGATAATGGTAACATGTTGGATGATTCACGACACCTTAAGTTAAACATAACAACAGATACCACTCTACCCACAAGAAAGGAGGTAGAACATATAATTAAGAATCTTCCTAATAATAAATCCCCTGGATGTGATAATATTCCGGCTGAGCTGCTGAAAGTTTGACTGGCAATAACAACTATTTAGTGGAATCCATTCAGGACATCTTAAAACAATACCATTACCTGAAGTTTTTGCAACATCTATCTGTATACCAATTCCAAAGAAACATAAAGCACAAAATTGCGAGGATTACAGAACTGTGAGCCTAATATCCCATGCATCTAAAATTATTTTAACCTTCGTTAACAAACACGTTGAAAGAGCCATAAGCAGTGAATTGAGTGAACAACAGAAAGGCTTCAGCAGATGAATGGGAACCATTAATGCTATCATGGAACTAAAAATACTAATAGAAAGATCACTTGAAAGAAACAGGAACATTTAAACATGCTTAATAGACTTTTAGAAGGCTTTTGACGGGGTAAAACATAATAAAATGTTCAATATATTAGATAAATTAGACATAGAAGATCATGTACTTAAGATTAAAAAAGTATTTACACCAAACAGAAAATGCAGCTGTTTAACGATGAGACTTCTTTAGTGAAAATAAAAAGTGGAATTATACAAGGTTGTATCCTTTCACCAAATTTATTTAATATCTATAGTGAGAGAGTGATGAAAAAGATTGAAAAACAAAAAATAGTAATTAGTATCAATGGTGTAAAATACAACATTCTTAGATATGCTGATGATACCATTCTAATAGCAGAAAACAGAAACAAATTAATGGAATTGCTGCAACTGCTAATTGAAAAAGGTAAAGAATTTGGAGTAAATATAAATGCAATAAAGACCAAAGTTATGAAATTCTCAAAAGAAAGCAGATCCTAGCCAGAAATATTCATAAACAATATTAAAATTGAACACGCAACAGAGTACCAATATTTAGGCACCTACTTTACACAATTGGAAAGCAAGATAAAGAAATAAAAATAAGAACAGCCATAGTAAATGATGCATTCTGGAAAAATAAAAGATCTGCTCAGAAGTTCTGTGAGTATCGGGACAAAGAAAAGAATGATAAGACCATTAATGTAGCCAATTTTCATATATGGAAGTGAGACCTGGATATTCATGAAGAGCGTATGCAACAGATAATGGCCTTTGAAATGGTGCTATAGGAGAGCTCTGAAAATCCCATGGTCAGAACATGTGACAAATACAGATGATGTTCTAAAGGGAATGAGAACATAGAGCTCTTTATTACAGGAAATGATCTAGAGAAAGATGAGATTTGCAGGACATGTACTGAGAGGTTCGGCAGGACAGAGGATATTAACAGTTTTAGAAGGAAAACTTATCGGAAAAGGATCGAGAGGCAAAGAACGAAGCACATGTCGTGAAGATATAAGATCATGGAAAGGATTACATGTCTATGCAGAAAGATAAAGGAAAGCCACCGACAGAGAGAATCGGAAGGACAAGGTGCTGCACCCTCTTACTGAGGAAGCTACATGAAGAACATGAAGAAATGGATGCAAGAAATTATCATACATATTAAGCAAACCCAACACCCTCTTCAGGATGAAGAAATGAAATTTCATAATCATGAAGTATACATTATATTAATTTATACTTCAATCGAAGAAAAAAGAAATTAGTCATCATATGAATAAACCTCACCTAAAAATATAACTTTAACATTGCAAATACGAAACACATAAAACAAATCCAATGTGTATACACACACACACATATGAAAAACGCGTTCATCTCAACACATTACATGTATTCTACTACCATACTAAGAAACGTAGCAAAACACCTAATATTTCTTAAATTATAGTATTCAGGTATTCATGATATACAATTTAAGTGAGTGTATTCATGCTACCAAATCTATATGGATATACACATTTTAGATAAGAATATCGAAATATCTTTACCATTGAGACGTTATAAATCTTACATATATTCTGCTATGATGCCAAGAGACGTTTGCAAGACACCTTATACAATTTAAGTGAATGTATTCGTGCTACCATCTCTGTATGTATATACACACTTCAGATAAGAATATCGAAATATCTTTACCATTGAGACGTTATAAATCTTACATATACTCTGCTACGATGCCAAGAAACGTTTGCAAGACACCTTATACAAATTAAGTGAGTGTATTCATGCTACCATCTCTGTATCTATATATACACTTCAGATAAGAATATCGAAATATCTTTACCATTGAGACGTTATAAATCTTACATATACTCTGCTACGATGCCAAGAAACGTTTGCAAGACACCTTATACTATTTAAGTGAGTTTAATCATGCTACCATCTCTGTATGTATATACACACTTTAGATAAGAATATCGAAATATCTTTACTTTAAAAACGTTATAAGTCTTACATATACTCTGCTACGATGCCAAGAAACGTTTTCAAGACACCTTATACTATTTAAGTGAGTGTAGTCGTGCTACCATCTCTGTATGTATATACACACTTTAGATAAGAATATCGAAATATCTTTACCTCTGAGACGTTATAAGTCTTACATATACTATGCTACGATGCCAAGAAACGTTTGCTAGACACCTTATACAAATTAAGTGAGTGTATTCATGCTACCATCTCTGTATGTATATATACACTTTAGATAGGAATATCGAAATATCTTTACCATTGAGACGTTATAAATCTTACATATACTCTGCTACGATGCCAAGAAACGTTTGCAAGACACCTTATACAATTTAAGTGAATGTATTCGTGCTACCATCTCTGTATGTATATACACACGTCAGATAATAATATCGAAATATCTTTACCATTGAGACGTTATAAATCTTACATATACTCTGCTACGATGCCAAGAAACGTTTGCAAGACACCTTATACAATTTAAGTGCGAGTGTATTCCTGCTACCATCTGTGTATGTATATACACACTTTTATCATTGAAAATAAATATAAACCTTTGAAAACCTTAACCTATGTTAACGTTTACATCTATCAACAGCCTGAAAAACGAATGCATTTTGACTGCACTTCAGAGATTCTGCATAATTAATTTATAAGGAAATGGAAATATTTAGTTGTTTCAAAATATTACACATCTGACCAGCATAATTACGACGATTAATTGTGCCTGAACTGCATTCAATACACACCCAAAAATTGCAGTAATATTTCATTTATAACTAAATAAAAATGAAAGTTCAAATAGCTTTGGCAGTAAGAGATGCACTCAAAGCTCATAGAGACCAAGTATGGGGATGAAAAGTTATCCTCCATTTCACTTACTGATCACTCCATCTTGGGACTGCTGAAAAATATCAAAAACAAAGACAGATCCCTTCCCCCAATATTTTCTGACCAGGGCCTTGCTCACACAGATATAGACAAAGCAGAAGTTATAGTATACAATTTAGAGGAGCAATGCAGGTCTTCGTATGGAAACCTTGACTTTGACCACATATATAAGATTCACAGCAAGGTCAGACACTCACTCAAACTTCCTATCGCCAACATTGACCATATTGTACCAACATCACCTGCTGAGATATATGATATTATTAAAAAATTAAAGAACAAAAAAGCTCCTGGGCCAGACGGCATTACTAATCTGGTGATCAAACTTCTGCCCCGAAAAGCAGTAGTGCACCTGACCAGTATAATAAATGCAATTTTAAAATTTTACTATTTTCCTTCCACCTGGAAACTGGCTGACGTAATTCCTATACATAAGCCAGGCAAAGACCCACACCTACTGCAAAATTATCGTCCAATCAGTCTCGTCTCCAATCTGGGTAGGGTTGCAGAGAAGGTCATCCTCTCACGACTCCAAACCTCAGTAAATGACCTAAACATCCTCCCTAAAGAAGTTTAGTTTTAGGAAACACCATAGTACTACCCAGCAAATCCACAGAATTGTCGAATCACCACCAGCTACAACTGACGCCAGTGCACAGGAGGCTGTTTTCCTAGACTTATCCAAAGCATTTGACAAAATCTGGCATTTTGGACTCCTGAACAAACTTATCTCAGCCGGTACCTCACTACAAATGGTTCATTTAATCCATTCATATCTTCAGAATAGATCAGTGCAAGTAAAAAGCAACGGTTCTACATCCTCCCAGCGCCATATCTTTGCTTGAGTGCCGCAGGGATCTCTACTGGCTCCATTGCTGTTCTCTATATACATGTCAGACATCCCGCACAATCCGATGACTTCCATTTTGGCCCTGTATGCGGACGATACGGCAATACTAACCAGATCTCTCAGACCCCCATTTCATTACCAGAAAGCTTCAAGAAAACATTCTAAAGCTGGAAGGTTGGTTCTCTAAGTGGAGATTGGAAGTCAACCCCCAGAAAAGCTTAGCCGTTCTTTTCTCAAAAAGGCCAATGTCTCCTGTAGGAGATGTGTTACTATTCAATACTAAAATTCCCTGGCAAACAGAAACAAATTACCTGGGTGTAATTCTTGACAAAAAGCTATCTTTCAATCAGCACATGAAGTCTGCGTGCACAAAGCCATATCTCAGATCTATCCGCTAATTAATAGAAATAGCAAAGCTCAGCAACAGAATCAAATTGCAACTATACCAGATGACGATTCGTTCTGTAATCACCTATGCCTCTCCAGCCTGGAGCCACACCTCTAATACTAACATTATCAAGATACAAGGAGTGCAGAACAAGTGCTTGAGAATGATCCTGAACGTTCCATGGTATGTTAGAAACAATCAACTTCATAGAGATGCAAATATTTCCTATATTTTTCTCTTTTCTACAATCCTTAGCATCCAAGTTTTTCCTAAAGAAGCAAGCTGCAGCATACGAGGCAACGGACATATTGAAATATAGAAGCTAAAGCTATATTAGCATCCCATAGCGATGTATAATCTCCATGCCCATTCAAGGCGAGCAAACTGCTCATGAATTTTATCCTCACTGTAACCACAACAGATAGCGGGGAATATGAAAAACATCTTGCTTCACCCCTAAAGACATAATTGTCAATTGTCAAATAGCTTTTGCAATATTTTGTAAGATCTATCTTAGTGTACTCACAGCTGATCGTGTTTTTTTTCTTCTTTCTTTTATTTGTGAAAATTAGGATAGTCATTCCGTTGCACCTTTGTTTCCTATTCGTTCAGCGAGACCTAAGAAATTTTGTATTGCATTCGTTATTAGTTTTAATTGTCTTCGAAATTAGTGCAATGAACAAGAATATTATTATGCGATTAATATCAAATCAATCTGATTGTTAAAATGTTTTTTGGGTTTATGACTTTCAGCGAAGCTTTCATACCCTGTTATACTTTTGGAATGACCCTTTCACTTTCAATTTTATCGAGAAATGCGTCGGATTCAAACGAGCCTGATTTAAGCAGCCTTTCGTGTAAGAAAAGAAACATATCTTGAAATTAGTGTGTTTTAGTATAGTTTTCCTCAAGTTTCCAGTACAATAATTCTTCTCTGTGTGTCCCTGTCCCATCCTAGCCGATTGTTTTAGTTACTTTTTTAGGTCAGCGTATTTTAAATAACTTAGCTTGTAACCAGATAAGAAAGAAATTACTCTTTTAACCATAGAAAAATTATTTAAGATATACGTTTTTAAAAACACCAGCGATATCTTGTTATTTTTATACAGTCTCATTTATTGTATAAGAAAAATAATTAGAAATGAAACTCGGCTAATGAGATGTACCGAACTTCCAAATAGTAATACCAAATAGTGATTTACACTAATATATTTAGTTTTCATATGAATAGTATAAATAAGTATGGTTTCCGGAAAGGCCGATCCTGAATAGATCCAATTTTTACTTTAAAACTATTAATAGAAAAGAGAAGGGAATTTCAATAATAAACACAAGTGGCCTTTATTGATTACGAAAAAGCCTTTGACAAAATTAGTAGACAAAAATTGTTTAAAATATTAACCGATTTAAACACACCAAACCAACTTTTACAATCCATTCAAGGAGCATATACAGGATATAAAATAGCAGAATTCACATCTCAGAATGGAAAGATATATCAAGAGGAGTACGACACGTATAAATAAAATTATAAAAATCTGGAAACAGTATAACCCATTTGGTATACAAATAACCCGCAAATGAAGATAGAAACGCTACTGTTTGCCACTAATAATATCAATTAGTATTAGCCACATCAGAAGATGATTTACAAAGATCATTAAAATCATTAAATGATATCTCAAAACAATATAATACGACAATATCTAAATAAAAAAAAATGATGGAATTCAAGGAGAAAACTCAATAAGAAGTGAAATAGTGACAGATAATAAAATATTAGAACAAGTAAATACTTTCAGATACTTGGGATGTAATCTATCATACGAATAAGAAAAAGACATACGCACTAAAATATCAAACTTTGTCAAAGTAAATGGCATAATAAATAATATATTTAAGCCATCCTTAGTACAAAAACACACTAGAATCGGACTATATAATGTCTTGTTAAAATCAACTCTACTATACGGAAGCGGAACATGGACCATAAAAAGGAAAGATGAAAAACGAATTCAAATAGCAGAAATGAAGTTCCTGAGAAAAAGAACTGCATATACCAAGTGTGACGATAAAACAATGAAGAAATCTTACAATCCCTGAAAATAAAACCAATGAATTACTACATAAGACAGTATAAACAAAAATGGCTAGAACATTTAAATCGAATGGTCAACAGCAGACTACCAATAATACTATACACATACAAAATAAGTGGAAAACGAAGAATCGGAAGACCAAGAAATCGATGACATGAGACCGGAACAGGCCACTTGGCCTAAAATCCATGTTAGGAACAAGAAGAAGAGTATAAATAAACTATCCTTTCAAGCAACCTCAATTATGATCATGAATATTTAAGTAATTTATTTTATCTAGTATCTCCGTTAATGAAAGTTTACAGTATTTTTATTCATTATTCATTCTAGCATTTTAAAGTAATAAATTATAATGACAACCATTTACTTACCGCGCTGCCATTTTGTAGCTGGAAAGCTCTTAAAGGATGAAGAATTAGGAAACATTCACTCAATCAGACATTTTCTGTTCTTCTGATATAAACGAATTTGCTCATGTACGCGTAAACAAACACTGTGCAAAAGGCCTTTATTCTGCCTGGTATTGTTTGTTGGTGGATTACAATTCCTAATGAGTATTACGTTTGCTCCCTGATTGTTAACGATGTATTGTAGTGGACGTTTTGGTTTTAAAAGACTTCTTTTTATTCATGACGTAATAAAACTAAATTGGAATGGTTTAAAGCAGCGATATGTTTTCCATTAAAATAATAACATATACATCTTTTATTATTTTTGAGTGTCCTTTAATTATTACTCATAATCGTATTTTATTTCCAGTTGTTAGCCTTCATATTATATTCCTTCCGAAGCGTACATTTTCCGCATTGTTTTTAATTCTGTTGCACTTTAATACAGATATTATCACTAAAAACACACGTACTAACCACAGTAATGACTACTTAATTCGTTAGTATTTCACCCCAAGTATCTTGGGACATCATCAGTACAATAGTTTAAACAATACTAGGAATAACATACAGTTAGGGCGCATGATTACAATGGAATCTCAATATGTGTGCAGTAACGCGTTATAGAAGTAAATTAAATATAACTGAAAAAATAAAAAATAAAATAATTAAAAAATTGAAAAAAATAGAAAAAATAAATAAAATAAATTAAAATAAAACATTATATATATATATATATATATATATATATATATATATATATATATATATATATATATATATAAAAGATTATTTATACAATTCTGTATGACAATTTCCCATTCTTTAGGAATAGTAAGAACATCGCTGCGGTTTAAATTTGGTCTGTGTAGTAGGGCTTCAGTACTTTCTTTATATAATCGTTCATATTTAAATGAAGATCTGTGTAAAAGTTTCGACTTCTCCCAATGGATCCTATGGTTTGGATTTTCAACTCCGTGTTGGGAGAGACCAGATTTCTGCGGTTTGAAAAGCCGAATGTGATCTTGATGTTCCGAGATGCGTTTCTGAACAGACCTACCTGTGTGACCAAAGTAAGACAATTTGCAGGAGCATGGGATCTCATAAACGCCAGGTAACATCAGAGGTGAGAGTTTGTCCTTAGGAGAAGATAACAAGTTATAACAAGTAGGTCTGTTCAGAAACGCATCTAACATGAAGACGACATTCGTCTTTTCAAACCGCAGAAATCTGGTCTCTTCCAACAGTTGAAAATCTAAACCATAGGATCCATTGGGAGAAGTCGAAACTTTTACACAGATCTTTATATAAATATGAACGTTTATATAAAGAAAGTGTTGAAGCCCTACTACACAGACCAAATTTAAACCGCAACGATGTTCTTACTATTCCTAAAGTATGGGAAATTGTCATACAAAATTGTATAAAATAAGTTTTATATATATTTATTTTGTTTTATTTTATTTTATTTTATTTTTAAAATTTTTTTCCCGGTTATATTTAATTTATTTCTATAACACGTTACTGCACGTACATTGAGATTCCATTATAATCATGGGCCCTAACTGAATGTTATTCCTAGTATTGTTTAAACTACTGTACTAGTGATGTCCCAAGATACTTGGGATGAAATATTTACGAATTAAATAGTCATTACTGTGGTCATTAGGTGTGTTTCTAGTGATCAATTCACCACACGTTTCGTTATATAAAAATAATACAAATATTGCATTAAGAATAATAATACTAAAAAGCTCGATAGATTTTTAAAGAATAATTGCATTTGTATGTGTTGTAGTAAAAACAAAAGTTTCCATAAATTAAGCCATATTTCCGTTTGTAGTTTTTCTTTCTTAGTACGTTGTGTGGACGAAATCATACTGAGCTGAAATAATATATTTACGTTCACATCTTCCTGAATTGTTCTGGGTTTATGCTCTCACGATTAGTAGCCACCCTGGTTTTTCGTCAACGAGATGAAGCATATTTTACATTTTAAAATGTTAGGCTGTAGCAAACGTTTCAGTCATTACTTGAGGTATTCTTTTCTTCCGTTTCCTGACGCAAACGATTCTTAAGAATCCTCCCTGGGAATTAAAAACCGAACTTTTAATTTCAGGTGCTATAACAAGTGAATTTCTAGCGGGATGAGTTTTAGGTCATTCGTTGTTTTTAACCTTCATCAGTGATACTGACTGTGAAATTTAAAGTCCGAATCGCCATGACAACAGATCCAATTGGTTACTGTAATTTCTTTTCTCCCTTAAAATATCCTTCTCTTCCGAACTCTGAATTTCTCAAAAAACAAAAAGTAACTTCAGCATCAAATCCCTTAGAAAGAGCATTCATCTCAGCAAATAACTGATTTCGATCAGGGTGAACTTCCTCTTAAAAACACCGACATAAGATTTCTTTTTTTAATTTTACTTCTACAACGTAAATTTTCCATAAATTTACCCTTAAGAAAATTGTACTCACACGGAATTTATGTTTTTATATTAAAATACGAAAAAGGTGCATAATAATACTATTAATACTGCTAATACTCTGGAAACTGCAACTTCGGTAACTGTAACAAATATTTAATGAAATATAATAAAAAAAATATATACATACCACTACTTAGATGACGTACTAAAGAATTTTGTGCAGCATTATTTTTCAGAGGTCCCATGGCAAATACATTCCACTGGAATTTATAAATCGCATTCACTCTTCACTTTTATCCCGATATAGTGTTAATGTTTTGGCCAGTACGATTTCACAAATCAATTTTATTATAAAGGCGGCGGTTTGCTGCTGTTCTGAACCACCGTTGAAGAAAATTCGGATATGAGGCCAATGTATTTGTCTGATAACTGCATGTGTTTTTCTAGCCAGTTGCTGGGTAGAGAAAAACACTGCTAACCTCGTATGAAACCAGCTAACTCACTTTCTGGTGAAAACCCATAATTGTTATTCACGTCCAAACGGGATTCGAACCCAAGGCTTTTCATACAGTGGGATATGTCTATACCGACTTTACTATGAACGTGCTTTCGCACAAAAGTAAAACTAGGACAATATTAATAACCAAAAAGAGTTAAACAAAGTTCTATTGAATTCATTTAATGGCTTAGATACATTGAACCGTGTTTGTGTATTGCGCGTATTAATAAATAATAGCACAACTATTTTATTTCGGAATGGTATAGTTACTAAGAACAGATTACTTCTTAATGTGTTTTTGATTTCTGCGCGTTTATACAGGGTGTTCGGGATAAATTTGACATATTTATAATTAATTATATTTTTCCGTAAGTTACATGTATTAACACACACTTCTCTTCATTTAAAAGTTTGGACCCTTCTTCATTCATATACAAGATGTCAGAAAGGATGGATAGCTGGAACCCACCTGAATCATGGAAGAGAATAACTTGTATCATGATGATTCGTGCCCGCCATCAAAATAAGGATATTACGACTGCTGCCCAATGCTCCCTGAATACAGTAAAAACAATCAGGCATGAACTAGAGACTTGCAATGGTGACTACGAGGATGTAGCAAGAAGAAAGATCCCTAGCAGACGATCTGATTGCGTTCGTACAGCAGAATTCCTCGCAAATCTGCAGGAACAGGTGTTGAAGAACCCTGGCATTGGAATTCGGGCTTTGTTCGTGGAGTTGCTAACTGTAGTCAAGCCCTGGATAACAAGGGTAGCCAATGGTAGGCCGTATGTATGGCAGCAGGATTCGGCCCCTTGCCACACCTCTGGGAAAAGTCAAAAATGGTTGTCTGAAAATTTCTACGACTTCACCAGTCCAAATGTTTGGCCTCCAAACTCCCCAGACCTTAACCCCATGGATTATTTTGTATGGGACGCAGTTGAAAAAGACACCAATCGCACTTCCAGTAATACAAAAGCCCAGTTAATGGATAAAATTAAAACAGTTTTTGCGGCCCTTCCCAGGGAGACTGTAGCATCAGCTTGTTCGAGGTTCCGAAGCAGAATTGAAGCTGTGATCGATGCTAATGGTGGTTATTTTGAGTAAATCTTGTTGATAGTATTGTAATTAACTCTGCCTGTAATGTTTTTTTGTCAATTCATTAAATTTAATAGATACAAAGAAGATTTTCTTTTTCCTTACGAAACTGTCAAATTTATCCCGAACACCCTGTATATCCTTGGAATATTCTGCATGTGGCGACACATTGCATCAATCTGCGAATCAGAGAAGGTGGAACTAGACGGTAAATATTAGACTTTCCATCATTCTCATGTCAACGTCTCAAAATTTTTATTGAAACATTGGATGCTAGACTGTAAAATAATGGATGAGAATTCAGTTCTAGATTTTGAAGAAGCAAAACAGCTGATATTGTTTATCTATCTTGATATCAAAACATTTATAATCTGTTGTCTATTTATAAATGAGCATTTATAACCTGATGAGTTATTTTGAAAATCAGTAGAATTTACTTTAGAATTCTGTCTCCTAATTGTTTTCGGACTTTTTTATTTATTTTATTTTTTTTAATTTTTAGATATTAGTAATATTTCACCAACTGGTAATCAAAATTCAACGTGGGAAATGCGAGTAACTCTAGACTTGTTTCCAGATCTTTGAACACAATGACATGCACATTTCACAATAAACAAGTGATATGAATGTCGTTATTATTCTATTTAAAGGATTCCCAGTTTCAAGTTGACCGTATAAGTATAAATAAACTAAACGCAGTCATTAAACGGCTACTTTGTCTAACAAAAAACAAACATCAACCAAACCAGTTCTATCATTATTCACTTAGAATGCTTACGTCGTAGATGAGGTACGCGTAGCATTTTATTATTATTAAAAGAAACCTTCAGGGAGTCAGAGACTCATTGATGGAGGTCACATTACCGCACCAGCTATCACACCTGTTCTAGTGTGAATTCATTCACACTAGTTGCACACACAACATCCAGTAACAATCCATTCCACTCGCATATAGCTCTGAGAGAGAAATCTAGCTCTTGTCACTTCTTGGCGGCATTCATGCTCATTATCTAAGGTTGCCCTCCTGTCCTTTTCCCACCCCCCATAAAATTCAAAATTCCATCAACTATTTGTTTGACTTTTTTTTCCTGCTGTAATTATTTTGAACATAGATTCGTTATTGTATCTTTCCATATAGTACTTCCTATGACTCGCAATCTTGCCAAGTTCTGTAACCTTTAATTCTGGAAATCCTCTTTTCCAATGTAAAAGCCGCTGTAGGGAGGGAATTAGACCACACGTAGACGTTCGCAGCGCAACTCCCGATTGTTTTTGTATTCCATTGCAACTGGCGTGACAGTGTAACGCTCCGACTTATTTGTTACCGCATAATTAGTAGGATTACTGATACATCATCTACTTTGATGGTAATCCCAAAAGGTGAATGGTTATTGGACTAAAGTGTTGTATACCGAAATGAATTGAAGGTTAAGAAGAAGGCAAAAATATTTATAATGGACTTGGATGTCTACGTTTTTATTATAAAAAAAGAGATTATTTATTTAAAACATGAAGACGGAGATAGAATAGAGATGATATGAGAGAACTTAAAAAGAGCAAATATTGTGCGGCTAGGTATAAGGGAACTTATACGTAGCCGCACACACCACTGATACCACTTACAGCTCGCACCACTGAGGTCAGTGGAGTGAGCCACTTAATATGATTTACCAGAATGATTTGCAGAAAGATGCCTTATATGAGAAGGAATTCTCTACAGTAAATCAATCATTCCAGACTCTTTGCATTCTGCGACTTCATCTTTGATATTCACTCGCCAGTATTAGACAGTATTAGTCACAATAATAATAGCATCATCAGTTTATTCTCAGAATAAAAGCAGAGAATTGAATTAACCACTCACATGAATTGGAGATATTGGATAAGGGATAACTTACATCTAAACTGGTTACCGTGCACCCTATGTTTTAAAAGAGGATGTTGGATAAGGGTTAAAAAATATAACGATAATTTAGTAAACTATCGCATTATTTTTCTTAATAATCAGTGCAATTATTCTCATGGTTTGTTTTATGTCTCCTCCTTATTCTGAATTTCTTTGTTTAACTCTTTTTGCGTTTTTTGTATTTTATTCATTTTATTTTATAAAAAAAATACTTTTTATCCCTTTCCTGTTGTTGCTCGATCATTTAGCTAGCACAATATGTTTGTATGCATTTAAAAGGCATTCTGAGCTTGTTTTTAAATCTTTATAGCACTTAAAGACATACTATGAAACCTTTAGTCGAGAAGAGGGAATAGAAAGGGAAAAAATTAACTATTTATTATTTTCTGATGTTTACCGTTAATGAGATGAGCGTCAATGATTTCACGCAACTTGTAGGCAACGATATTTTATTCTTTACTTTATTTGTGTATTACAGATAAGCATTCTACAAATTAGAATCATACAGCCAAATTTATTCAGAAATAAGTAATAAGCAGATAAGAGTTTACTGGACTTTGTTTTAATTGTCGGTTTGAATTATGTCCGTTGCTTATTTTATACGTTTTCTTGATGGGAGTCAACAGGATTAGAGATAGCAGAGATTTGTTTGTAAGGAGTTCCAACGCAAGCAGCACTTCAGGTATGAAGTTTTTCTGTTTATTTCCTTCGTGTGTTGTCAGAGCTTGTGCCTATTTTGCGGGATGAAAAACCAAATTTTCCGGGAGGAGAAAAAATCGTGAAAATTCCTATCGAGTAGTTGTCAATGTTGATCGGAGAAAGGCATAGAAATCTTCTCTCTTTCATAGCGGAGACCTAAAATCGGCATCATTGAAATTCAGTCATGCGTGCATCAAACCAGCTTCTCCAAGAAGTTTGGGGAATGTGATGTAACAAGAGAGAACTTCATTATTAATCTCAGACTCGATGAGCTTTGTATCCTAAAAGAAAAAATAATAAAAAAACTATTTTAGAGTTCAATTCGTTTCAGATAAACCATAAAAGCTAAAAGAAAAAATAATACTGTAAGCTGCCATTTGTAATAAAATCGTCAAATTTATGCAATTTTATAATTTGCATCAATTTACAATAAATATGAAAGAAAACTAATTTTCATCCTTGCAAGACACAGAAATTACAGCTTTGTGAAAATATTTAGCGATCTAAAATGATATGCGAGGTTCAAAATGAAATTGAAAATAGTACGAAATTTATGGAGAGGATGCATTGACTAAACGGTTTTTTTTAAGAGAAAAAATAAAATACGTGTGAAAGATAGCAAATAAACTGCAGTCAGACACTTTTCTGTAAATATGTGGGGGAAAATACTTAAAGTTGTTAATACTGTTAAAACAAGAACTGAACAGCAATCGGGAGACTCTCTTAAAATGAAATGTAGTTAGGAAATTTGGACATGAAGAACTGTTCAAGAAATTCCATTTTAAATTTTCTTGATTGTTTTGTTTTGAATTGCTTCTCCAGACGTTTTCACTAAAGAGAAAGCATCTTGGCGACGATTATTTTGATTGGATATCGCAGCCTGCGCCGCAACATTTTTCATGCAATTGGTGAAGGGGAAAAAAAAACCCTACATATCTTTCCATTAGAATCATAAAAATAGACAACATCGAATAAAACAGTTCCAATATTTAACTGTTGAATACAAATATTCTTCCCTGTAGATGCTTAAATATATTGAACATGTGTTAGTCATTTCCCCGTATACGCCAAAATCGTTGCTGTACATTAACTACTCAAAATATATACTGACGCAGTCTTAAATTGTTAAATTATAACAATTTAATGGTGAATTTCTTTGTCTCGTGAATAGCCTGACTCATACGAACAATTTCATTAGAACAATCTAAATATTATTATTATTATGTATTCAGTTTTTAAATTTCCTTCTAGCATTTCTATGAGATATTCAGACACCTTTGATTTATTATTAACATATACTTATTTAAGTGCCAATTTCATAGCTAAGAAGCAACTCCTGTGTGGTGGCCCGTATAAGAATAGCCCCATCGTAGTTTATGCATGTCGTACGAGGCGATTAAATTGGGTATCCTGGGAGTGTAATGGATGGCAATTCCATAGCCAATGAAGTTCTAACTGAGACTCGGCTATTGCTGTTACCTTCCTGCCAAGATCAGAGTTTTATATAGCTCAATTACACCTTATCCCTACACTGTCCTCTACAGATAACGGGGAAGATGAAAAGCATTCTTGCTTCGCCCCTTTAAGCCAGTCCTTTTAAGGACTACGAAGCAACAAAAAATGGGATGCGCAATTGCACATTACATACTATCTGCTTTCCTATGAAATTTATGCTATCCTATTCCCCTCAGCCATAGGGCTGGTGGGGTTAGCTACATGCCACCATACTAGGGAGATGATTATAAGCAAGGTGGTTTTCCGTTGCCTTCCTTGCCGTAATGTACTATATCTTATGACTGTAGTCGTGTGTGTTCGAGATGCGGTTTGTCTGTTTGCGGGATGAAAAATATCGACACGATGTAATTATACTACTCTTTGGAAATCGGTTGTTCCATGCATTGATGATTTTGTTGCAATCTTAATGTTAGCCAGTTGTAGCCAGCGTATATTCTGTGCATTTTAGGTCATTCTGAGAGTTTATGGCGATAAATTGCTTCGATTAACGATACTCCTGCGTACATAATTTTTAATTTAAAGGAGTGTCCAAGTTTTCTTTCTACATGACTCTTGACGAAAAGCGATACTGGTGAGTGTTGTCAATCCGTCCCCCCACTAGCACTGTTTATAAAAAGCAAGTGCAGTCGCTCGCTTTGAGTAAGCTTAACAGGTATAACATTTATAATTTAATCGTTCAATATTGTATACATTATGCAATGAATCGATGAATCGTTATTGAATCATAATCGTGATAATACTTTTTATCACGATTATGATACAATATAATCGAAAAGGGGGGGGGGGGGAGGGAATTGTAATCTGACACACCGTTAATGAATAATACTGAATCAACCTATTATATCAGACTTGACTGTAACGAGCAAACTTTTGTTCCTGGATGACTTGGGGTCACCCAGACAAGCTCTTTATATTCATTTAGCTCCCGGATCGCTGCATTTTTCTGTTGCAAGAATTTTCACTTCAGGAATCCTGCCATGTGGGTGTTGTTTTCAACAGGTTCTGTAGGAGTCCACGCGTGGCTTCGTGTACTGCTAATCAAAACTACATCATGCTCTACATGAGCTCTTGGGATACGTGCTCTAAAGAATTTCAGAAACTTTTATCTGCCCTGGCAGCAGATTACAATATGACATAACTTGCGCAGTAAGTTATGTCATATTGTATGACAATATGACATAACTTGCGCAGTAAACGCAACATGCTTTCTCTCAATTGTCTACATTATATGTTTGGTCAAATGTAGCGCACTTGCTTTTAACTTCCTTTGAGCACGTAGCTTGAAATAAACAGATTGAGAAATGGAGAAACATCTAACGGCTGCTCCGGTTGTAATAAAGTATTTGTAATGTAATCCAGTGCTTCCTGTTAATCCCAGTTTTCAAACTTGCTGTTGAAAAATTTACTTTCTTGGAAAAGTAACCGCTTTTCCAGAAATAAGTATGCAATCTCTGCTTAATATCGACAGTTCTATGATGGTCTCTCAGTTCAGTATTACCACAACGAGAATGAAAATAGATTGATCGATCCAGATGCCACTAAAATTATTAAGCGATGTTGTCTTCTATTAGCAAATGCTATTCCTCGTGAAGTACAGCAGAGAATGTTGTGAGCTGTGTCATACTTTCTTATTTCAAGGAAACTTGAAATAATTAAGTATAAGGATTAAATAAAGGTAGATTCTGGGAATCTTATTTAACATGGAAGGGACTTTGCTTGTGTTACGCTCCGTGAATCCTAAGAGGAATCTGAACCTTATTTAAGGTCAGTATTCATTTCATTACACTTTAAAAGAGAAAAAAAAGTGCATGTCATGTCATCTTCCTTATACCCTATGCTACTAATCTTATAACTTCAAAAGTGAGGAAATAATCGCATACAAACTTGAACACACTAGGCGAATGAATATCTTATACTTGCGATCAAAGTCCTTATCCTTATAAGGACTGGCTTAAAGGGGCGAAGCAAGAATGCTTTTCATCTTCCCCGTTATCTGTAGAGGACAGTGTAGGGATAAGGTGTTATTGAGCTATTAAAGCTCTGATCATGGCAGGAGGGTAACAGCAAAAGCGGAGCCTCAGTTAGAACTTCATTGGCTACAGCATTGCCATCCGTTACCCTCCAAGGGTATTGGATTACTAAGATGAAACGTGTTTTTTCTATATTACAATAAAAATATGGTGTTTTATGATAGTATTAAAATAATCTGTAGAAATATAATTTTAGCAAACGTTTTTCTGCTTTTCTGAAAGTAAATTATATTTAACAATGAATAATATTTAATATTTTATCTATTAATCCATAATAAAATATTGCTTAACGCTAAATTTATCTTTGTGTTACACCATTACAATACGAACTTCGCTAGCTACAATATAACAAAACATATCTTGTGAAATATAGGCTTAGTAACTTTTGCAAAGAAGTCGTACTAAAGACCTTCGTTCAGAGCTCCCTTGCTAAATGCATTTCACTGGAATTTATAAAACGTATTTACGTATCACTTACTCTCGTCATTTGCAAGCTGATTCATCAAAGGATTTTTCCCAAAATTGTTGTCTGTAGTTTACTGCTGTTTTGAATTATTATTGTTATTATTATTATTATGGGAACAAAGGTCATCACTATCTTTACAATCACGTCACAGGTGCTTGAAAGGAAGGAAGGTGAGTCATGAAGTGTATTAAATGCCTGGAGGATTTATCGTCCGACGGAAATAAAATAACCTGCAATACGCGAGGAATGGAAATGCCTACTCTGCAGGAAGAACAAAGAAACGCACCTAAGGCAGCCACTTACGACTCAGCCGATTACACCGGAGACAAAATCAGACGACGAACTGAACAGACAAAAAAACGCAGGTGAGTCCGATTAATTTCAACTCTATAAATATACTAATAGAAAAGTCCAGAGACTATAAAAGCCAGCTTAGTAGATCTTGTGCAAGAACTCTTTAACAAACAGAATGAACAAATAACAAAAAAATCTAGCGAATATGAAGGTCAAAGATAATAATTTAGCAGTGATAGAAGTGTTGCAAACGGTAAAAGACATTAAAATCAGCATTAACAACTAAATGACAGGCAACACAATTTGATGAAAGAAACATCCGAACTCCGTCAAAAACTTCATTCTCTAAAACTACAATACGAACGTTTAAATCAGATCTTGCCAGCAGACAGAAAAAACCAGTTGCCAAGGACTTAAACGCATTGCAAGACAATATACCAATCTTCCTATCTGAATATTTATCACCATTCAACCAGAATCTGTTGTATCAAGAAATAAAAACAAAAAAAAAAAAAAACAGAAAAAAATTACCAATTTTTTTGTGGATCAGAGATGCCAAGATATTCTTGAGGAAGTCACAAACTTCAAAGCCGATACAAATTAAAAGCTCAGAAGACATAGAAAGGCTGCCACAATGAAAAAAAAGTTTCCTAATTAGTTCAAAAAGAAGACCACTATAAAAATGAATGTAAACCATTAAGACAGATGCAATAACACCAGAATATATCGTCAATTTCACTTTGATCGACCTTTTAAGATCATTCATTTGACCTCCCAAACATCAGCCTTCTTCCAACGCAGCAATCAAATAAATATATATATATATATATATATATATATATATATATATATATATATATATATATCAACCAGATCAACAGAAAAAAAAATTATTATTATTAATAAATTGAAGTGTAGTTACAGCGCTTAAATACATTAAAAGCAAAAATTGTAAAAAATATATAACTTATTGCTATCCTATAAATTCTGTTATTCTTTACAGCAAAGGATTAATAATAATATAATAATAAATTATATAGGAATTAAAGAGTAAAAAAATTTTTAAAAATTAAAAATTATTATAAAAATTATTATTATTATTATTATTCACCTTCAATCAGAATCTGTTGTACCAAGCAAGAAAAGCAAAAACAGAAAAAAATATCAATTTTTTGGATCAAAGACGGCAAGATATTCTTGAGAAAGTCACAAACTTCAAAGTCTATACAGCTAAAAAGCTCGAAAACTAAAAAGACCTAAACATAACAAAAATGAATGTGAACAATCAGATAGATGTAATTACACCAAAATACATCGGCAATTGTACTTTTCACTCGCTTGATGCATGTAAATAAAACAGAGTACAAGCGAGAGGACTCTCAATCTTGCATATTAACATCAGAAGCATCCGAAAACATTGGTTATTGTTACAGTCTTATCTGAGGAATTACACCGGTGTAATTGATATATTGGTCCTAACAGAAATATCCATAACTAATGACGAAGCGACTGCTTTCCAAATTCCAGGCTTCCAACAACATAGCCCCATTATACCCCCAAACAAAAAGAGGGGATGGAATATTAATATTTATCGAACATAAATTAATAGCAAAAGAAACTGTCTATCAGTTTGAGAATGCTGAAACCCTTTTAATCGAAATCACTAATACCACCAATTGACAGCATCCCATAATACTAAATGCTATTTACAGACCACCAGACCTAAACATGATAAAAATTTTGCACGAACTCAGTTGCTGGCTTTCACGCCAAGAAATATGCTCAACCGAATACCTAATGATAATCGGCGACATAAACATATTGCAAACGAAAACCAGAACAACACTCTACAATACCTAGACACACTATCCATGAATAACCTAATACCAACAATAACATCATGTACTAGAGAAGAAATATTCGGAAATATTATCACTGCTTCCTGCCTAGATCATATAAACATCATTACTTCACGGCGCTAAACCTGCGCACTAAGACAATATCCATGCAATGTCCCACAGATGAAAAGCAACGCAAAATAATAATAGACGAAGAAATAGTCAACCATGAAATAAGAAAAACCGACTGGAACACATGGCATCAGATTCAGTAGATATCTTATACATCAACATTAAACTCACACTGGAGGAAATATATAAGAAAACTGCAAAGAAAGTCAGAATTCGTTCAAGAACAACTCAAAATGCTTGGATAACACAAAACTTAATCCTAGAAATACACAGAAAGGACACTAGAATCATAAATATTGACAACTTTGAATAAAATAGTTTCCAATATTTAACCGTTGAAGACAAATATTCTTCTATGTCAGCTGTTAAATAAATTGAACATTTGTTAATCATTTCCCGTAACACCAAAATCATTGCTGTTTATTTAAATAGATGAAAAAATATGAGCAACTTAAATCGGCCCAATCTTACTTTGACGGTTTCATTAGGATATAATTTAATGTTAAATTTATTTGTCACGAGAACAGCATAATGTACAGGAAAAAATTTCTTACGTTTTTTAAAAAGATAATTATAAGTTTAATTATTAAATAGAAATGTTATTATCACGCCTAATTTTCGGAAAGGTTTCTAATTTTTTCTAAAAATATTAGAACACCTTTTTATTATTATAATATTTTACTTTCATAAAACATGAGAATTTGTGTGGTTAGTTAATCGACCCCTTGGAGGGTAATGAATGGCAATGCTATAGCCAATGAAGTTCTGACTGAGGTTCGGCTATTGCTGTTACCCTCCTGCCATGATCAGAGCTTTAATTGCCCAATAACACCTTATCCACACACTGTCCTCTACAGATAACGGGGAAGATGAAAAGCATTCTTGCTTCGCCCTTTTAAGCCAGTCCTTATATTATATAAGGATATAAGGAAGTGGTTAGTTAATCATAAAAAAGCGATATGGAAATGCAGAAAACATGTATGTCATTCATTTATATGGCATACACTTATACATTAATGCTATAAATAATTAATATTTATTAATAATATTAATAATTTAATAACATTTAATAATAAATAATTAATATAAATAATTAATAATAAACGTCATAAATTTAGGTTATAAAAGATTTAAAAAAAGTAAAATCTCAACTGTTCCATAATTAATAATAAACATCATAAATTAAGGTTATAAAAGATTTAAAAAAAAGTAAAATCTCAACTGTTCCATAAATCTTCTTATTTCACGGTGTTTAAAATTTTATCTCTGGTGAGCGATTAAGAGACATAATAAGATTTCAGCTTAATATCGAACAAAAAATTGTGTGATATTCATCTTTTGCTCAAATTTCTTAGACGGCATATGTTTGACGTACTACGTAATTCAGTAAACTAATTTATATTCATATTTATGTAAAAGATTTAATGGTTACAGGAAAACTTCGGTTCCCTCTGAAAGCATGAAGTTTATTAAAAGTAGAATAAATCTTCTTATTTCAGGGTGTTTAAAATTTTATCTCTAGTGAGCGAAACAGGACGTGATAAGAAATGGGAATAAATTATTCTATTTATGAAAAAAGGAAATTAAATGTGAATTAAAGGCAATTATGAGCATAATATATAAATAATTCCCATAACGAAGTTATCATAAACGCAAAAAAAACTTAAAAACAAAATAGTGACATAAAAGTTACCAGACCTGCAAAATATGCGGTAGTTAACCATTAAATTTTTAAAATAAAAAATAAAAAGTAAAATCAGCTAAATGGAATGCTCTAAAATATTTAAACGAACGATAACTAAACAAATGTTAAATTATAAAATTCAATGAGAAAATAAATATGAAAACGAAAATAGAAAGGGAAATAAACGTTTAAAAACAGTAGATAGCTCAAAACAAATCATTGCTTTAAAAATAAAAAATAAAAAGATACATCATATAAAGAAGCCCGTATTCGAAATTATCATTTATAAGAAGGATGTTTGAAATTTTAAGAATTTGACAATTCCGAATATACATATTTGAGTATCTGTTTGATTTTCAATCTGGTTGTGGATAAATCTCAACAGAACCATAAAATAAATGTCACAATAATTAGAGTATTTCATAATAAAAGGAAACCAAAAGTTTGGATGATTTCCTAAAGTTTTGAGAAAAATCTCCGAAAGGTTAATAAATCGAAGATAATAAAATACGGGAATAATTACCTGTAGATTGATGAAAGAATGCATTTTGTTAAATATGACATGCAAAAAATACATTTTAAATGTTATTCAAAGATAACAAAAAAGATATTTAATACATACAATTACCTGCCATTCGTTTGTCAATTATTTGAGAATGCACTTCTTCAAGACGAGAAATAACTGAACAGAGCTTCTTCTGAATTAATCCATATTGTCGGTCTTCAGACAAAGGTGACTTCATAGCTCAGTTTACATTTTTGGGAGAAAAAAAGTCAGTAATTTATTAAATAAGATCGTAATAGGGTTAGCTGTAACAAAATATTAAGTAATAGGTCGGCTTAATCCTTTCACTTTTATTAGAACGATTCGATGCAAGAAAAACGTTTTCGCTTCTCAACCTAGAAACAAAAACGTGTTATTTAAGGCTAGAACCACGGAGAGGATATTGCAGCTAACATAAAAAAGAAAGATTGAACTGAAGAAAGTTCCCGGCAAGAATTGAAATAATTAGTTAATTTGCGAAATTATTCTGGAAGGGTACCTTCAATTTCTGGTAAACTCGAAAATACAGAGATGATTGTAGCTGAGTTATCAACCGAATTTTAATAGCGATAACGACGTCAATTCTTCATGATGCCCACCATCCCGACATGTTTCTTGACAGATCACGATGTCCATTAAAGGGACACAAGAAAACTAATTTTCCCTAAATTTAGATTGTACTTTTCCCTTTTTAAATATCCATAGTACTCCAACATTGCTTATTGGTAGTCGTCTTATGTTAAACTACACTTCACTCTTACAAAATTTTAAATCTTATTAAATCCTGAGTACCCCATTCAAGAAACATGTTTCGGCACTTTTTGGTGCCTCATCAGGAGATGGCTAGGGAGGAGGGAACAATCTTAGAGAAAGTATTAACCCTTATCATCTTATTGAAAGGTTTCTGCTGTTAATGGATAAATAAAACACATAACTTACCAAGGAGTAAAAACTGATTCATTTTTAGCTAGGACTTGAACCTACAGTTACTGGAATTGGACGCTATAACTGCCACATCAAATTTGAAATCTGAATCGTTCTCTGCTCAAAGCAGGTTTATAAGAAGGAATATGAATGAAAGTACACAAAGAGAAAAGCTGAATGAAAAATCAGGATATCCATGCCTTAGAAATTGAAAGAATAGATAGGCGACTAAAAGAAAATTATAAAAAAAACAACCGATATGATCGACCAACGTTGACACCGAAATGAACATTTCTAAAACTTAACATGGAATTGGCAGCAGTTCTATAATTGCATGCATGCAAATATTTGTGAATGGGAATGATAAGCAATATCACACATACAAATTAAATTACTCATGGAAAATTTAAGAGCAGAAGGAAAATAAAATAAAAATGAAAAATCTATTCCACAGAATCATAAAAAAAACTTTAACATGCCCAAATTTATTGGTAGTGTACATAACTGCAAAGTAAGAAAGGTGGAAACATTAGACGAGAACGCCTGTAAACTTCCCATACACAATACTTAATTCAAACGAAAGAAAGCCTCAAATTTGCGGCGAAATGTTAATAGTGAAAGAAATTAATATTGTTCAAAAATGACACGATACGGTAACTTAATCACAAAATACGTCTTACATTTAACAAAATTGAATCGACGCAAAAAATTATTATACATATTAAGCAAAATCAACACTCTCTTCAAGATGAAGAAATTAAATTTCATAATCATGAAAAATATATTATATTAAGAAGAACAAGATGGGAATCGTCATATGGATAATCCTCAACAAAAATATAACTATAAAAATACAAATAAGAAACACACAAAACAGTTACAATATGCATACTCACACACACAGACACACACATATAGAAAACACGTTCATCTCGACAAATTACATACATTCTACTACAATACCAAGAGATATTGCATAATACCTAATATTTTTTAAATTAAGGTATTCAGGGTGAGATAACGGTATGTCTAAAACAGATTTAGATAAGAAGATAAGAAACTTAAATTCTTATCCCACAGAATACCTTAGAGAAGGGTTCGGCAACCTTTTCAGACTCGCTGGTCAACATTGAAATTTTGTTTTCAATAATCGGCCCGCAAGCGTTTAATTAAGAGAAAATAGTGAATGAAAGAATACTAATGTTATCCGTTTTTATTATTATGTGCTTCCAAATGACTATCATCTTCTTTGCGAAACTGATTAATACTTCATTTTTTTTTTGGTAAGCATCGATAAACGTTTTGTATATTTTCAAACGAAAATGCGTTCTTTAATGTTTCATTACGTTGTAATTCGAAGACTTCCATCTGTACTACGTTTGGTAGTATGTAATGAATGTTGACATTAAAAAGATTCAAAAATAATCGCATTTCGATGCGATTTTTTATGAAATCCACAGACAGTGTTGAAAATTCCGTTTGTACATCTTCAATAATACCAAACAAGTTTCTTTTGTGTTGGCCATTCAACTGTAGATGTACACTTACAACATATATGATGATGTAGATTTTCTTCCATCGTATGTTTCTTCATCATACATGGTTTGCCTTTTAAAGCGTTTATGTCAGAAAACAGTTCTGCTAGGAATTTCTTCTAATCGCCTTGTACAAATTCTGGTAGATAAACTAACATTTTGAAATAACGTCTTCATTTCTGCGCATATTTGTTCAATTACATCTACTAAACATAGTTTAATAAACTCTGAATCTGCATAAGGCCTTCCTTCTTCGCAACCAGTTCCGCTATGCCATAACTAGCACGAACAACCGATTTATTATGAATACTTTGCTTCTTAAATATGTTTTGCTTAGCAGTCACAAAGATGCTTGTAATTTAGTCATATGATTTTTTCGAGGTTCACAGTTCAAATCATTTTATTGGCTTTCATGTTCATTCTCGTAATGACGTCTGGTATTATATTCTTTCATAATAACAGCAACACGTTTACCACAAATAAGACAAAGAGGCTTACCCCCTTTTTCGATAAAGAAGTGCTTGCTGTTCCATTCATCATTAAACCTTCTTCCTTCATCAGCAATTTTACGTTTTCTTGAAACCATTTTTGAATTTTTTTAAAAGAATATATATCCCCTAAAAATAATAGTTCATATATTATTTAACTATTGAATTATATTAAAAGACGGACCAGGAAACGAACTGCAAAAGTGCGCCAAAATCTCCGTTCTAGTCGGATAAAGTTGTCTTTGTTGTCCCCACTGATGATGACTCAAACAGTTGACTTGCGCCAAGTTGCACAGCGATATCACGAAGTATACGTATAGAATTATTTTTAATTCATTATTCATATTATAAAATGTATTATTTAAATACTGTATTTCAACATACGGGTTCCATCCATGTAAGTGTGGACAACCTTCTATGGGTCGCCAAATATGCACGTTTAGGCCGCATGCGTCCAGCGTGGCGCAAGTTATCGACCCCGAACCCGAGAAGCATTAATTGCTACAACGTGATACAAAGTTGGAATTGACACACTATACGATTTAAATGAGTGAATGTATGATAACATCTCAATATGTATACATACATTTCACATAGGAATATCTACCCATCTTTATTCTAAGATTTTATAATCCTTAAATATATAATGCTAAGATACCAAGAAACGTTTACTAGACACCTTATACTATTTACGTGAGTGTAGTCACGTTAATATCTCTGTAGGTATAAACACACTTCGGTTAAGAATATCCTAACATCTCAATTTTTGAGAGGTTATAAATCTTACAAGTACTATGCTACGATATCCACAAACGTTTGGAAGACACCTTATAATAATTAAGTGAGTGTATTCATGCTACCCTCTCGGTATGTGTATACACACACTTTCGTTAAGAATATCCTAACATCTTAACTAACGAGAGGTTATAAATCTTACAAGTACTATGCTACGATATCCACAAACATTTGCAAGACACCTTATAATAATTAAGTGAGTGTATTCATGCTACCCTCTCGGTATGTGTATACACACACTTTCGTTAAGAATATCCTAACATCTTAACTAATGAGAGGTTATAAATCTTACAAGTACTATGCTACGATATCCACAAACATTTGCAAGACACCTTATAATAATTAAGTGAGTGTATTCATGCTACCCTCTCGGTATGTGTATACACACACTTTCGTTAAGAATATCCTAACATCTTAACTAACGAGAGGTTATAAATCTTACAAGTACTATGCTACGATATCCACAAACATTTGCAAGACACCTTATAATAATTAAGTGAGTGTATTCATGCTACCCTCTCGGTATGTGTATACACACACTTTCGTTAAGAATATCCTAACATCTTAACTAATGAGAGGTTATAAATCTTACAAGTACTATGCTACGATATCCACAAACGTTTGCAAGACACCTTATAATAATTAAGTGAGTGTATTCATGCTACCCTCTCGGTATGTGTATACACACACTTTCGTTAAGAATATCCTAACATCTTAACAATTGAGAGGTTATAAATCTTACAAGTACTATGCTACGATATCCACAAACGTTTGCAAGACACCTTATAATAATTAAGTGAGTGTATTCATGCTACCCTCTCGGTATGTGTATACACACACTTTCGTTAAGAATATCCTAACATCTTAACTAATGAGAGGTTATAAATCTTACAAGTACTATGCTACGATATCCACAAACATTTGCAAGACACCTTATAATAATTAAGTGAGTGTATTCATGCTACCCTCTCGGTATGTGTATACACACACTTTCGTTAAGAATATCCTAACATCTTAACTAACGAGAGGTTATAAATCTTACAAGTACTATGCTACGATATCCACAAACATTTGCAAGACACCTTATAATAATTAAGTGAGTGTATTCATGCTACCCTCTCGGTATGTGTATACACACACTTTCGTTAAGAATATCCTAACATCTCAACTTTTGAGAGGTTATAAATCTTACAAGTACTATGCTACGATATCCACAAACATTTGCAAGACACCTTATAATAATTAAGTGAGTGTATTCATGCTACCCTCTCGGTATGTGTATACACACACTTTCGTTAAGAATATCCTAACATCTTAACTAATGAGAGGTTATAAATCTTACAAGTACTATGCTACGATATCCACAAACGTTTGCAAGACAACTTATAATAATTAAGTGAGTGTATTCATGCTACCCTCTCGGTATGTGTATACACACACTTTCGTTAAGAATATCCTAACATCTTAACTAACGAGAGGTTATAAATCTTACAAGTACTATGCTACGATATCCACAAACATTTGCAAGACACCTTATAATAATTAAGTGAGTGTATTCATGCTACCCTCTCGGTATGTGTATACACACTTTCGTTAAGAATATCCTAACATCTTAACTAATGAGAGGTTATAAATCTTACAAGTACTATGCTACGATATCCACAAACATTTGCAAGACACCTTATAATAATTAAGTGAGTGTATTCATGCTACCCTCTCGGTATGTGTATACACACACTTTCGTTAAGAATATCCTAACATCTTAACTAACGAGAGGTTATAAATCTTACAAGTACTATGCTACGATATCCACAAACATTTGCAAGACACCTTATAATAATTAAGTGAGTGTATTCATGCTACCCTCTCGGTATGTGTATACACACACTTTCGTTAAGAATATCCTAACATCTCAACTTTTGAGAGGTTATAAATCTTACAAGTACTATGCTACGATATCCACAAACATTTGCAAGACACCTTATAATAATTAAGTGAGTGTATTCATGCTACCCTCTCGGTATGTGTATACACACACTTTCGTTAAGAATATACTAACATCTTAACTAACGAGAGGTTATAAATCTTACAAGTACTATGCTACGATATCCACAAACGTTTGCAAGACACCTTATAATAATTAAGTGAGTGTATTCATGCTACCCTCTCGGTATGTGTATACACACACTTTCGTTAAGAATATCCTAACATCTTAACTAACGAGAGGTTATAAATCTTACAAGTACTATGCTACGATATCCACAAACATTTGCAAGACACCTTATAATAATTAAGTGAGTGTATTCATGCTACCCTCTCGGTATGTGTATACACACAATTTCGTTAAGAATATCCTAACATCTTAACTAACGAGAGGTTATAAATCTTACAAGTACTATGCTACGATATCCACAAACATTTGCAAGACACCTTATAATAATTAAGTGAGTGTATTCATGCTACCCTCTCGGTATGTGTATACACACACTTTCGTTAAGAATACCCTAACATCTTAACTACCGAGAGGTTATAAATCTTACAAGTACTATGCTACGATATCCACAAACGTTTGCAAGACACCTTATAATAATTAAGTGAGTGTATTCATGCTACCCTCTCGGTATGTGTATACACACACTTTCGTTAAGAATATCCTAACATCTTAACTAATGAGAGGTTATAAATCTTACAAGTACTATGCTACAATATCCACAAACATTTGCAAGACACCCTATAATAATTAAGTGAGTGTATTCATGCTACCCTCTCGGTATGTATATACACACACTTTCGTTAAGAATATCTTAACTAATGAGAGGTTATAAATCTTACAAGTACTATGCTACGATATCCACAAACGTTTGCAAGACACCTTATAATAATTAAGTGAGTGTATTCATGCTACCCTCTCGGTATGTGTATACACACACTTTCGTTAAGAATATCTTAACTAACGAGAGGTTATAAATCTTACAAGTACTATGCTACGATATCCACAAACGTTTGCAAGACACCTTATAATAATTAAGTGAGTGTATTCATGCTACCCTCTCGGTATTTGTATACACACACTTTCGTTAAGAATATCTTAACTAATGAGAGGTTATAAATCTTACAAGTACTATGCTGCGATATTCACAAAGGTTTGCAAGACACCTTAAAATAATTAAGTGAATTTATTCATGTTACTCTCTCGGTATGTATATACAAATTTTCGTTAATAGTATTGAAATATCCTTATGTTACAGGCGTTATAATTCCTACGTACAATCTTTTACTGTGCAAAATAACCTTTACAAATTTTAGTATGCAAATCAAATTCATTGCGGTTAGTTGTTATCATTCATATTTGTGTGTATATATATATATACGCACTGTACATTACGATATCCAAAATACATTTTCTCTAGACAGATTTTGCGTCTTACTTATCCGGTGCTGTGTTACCCTATATTATCATTTTTTTCCTCTTAATTTTTTAAGATGCAAACATTTTGTTGACTTTCTTATTATCTTTCTCTTTTTGATCATATGCCTAAAGTTGTGAAGTATATTTGGATCGGTGTTTGAAATTTATTTTTTACAAATTTTAGGTATTCATATTTTTAAGTAATTCGTTGTTTTTTTTATGAACTGTATGGCGTTTCGCTTGTATCCTCACCTTTATTTTGTATTTACTGGAGTAATTGTTGTTAAGTGTGTTGCATGTGACAGTTTTTTATGCCAAAGGTTTTATGTTTGCCCCTTTTTATTATGTTCTGCCTACTTCCTTAACCTTCGGATTAATGAACTGAACCTCTTGTGTGCTGTTAACGTTTTCGTTTTTCTCACTTTTTCTAAGCAACTGTTAATTTTATTCTTGCCTTACATATACTTATATCTTGGCTTATTTTCTATTTTGTTGGCTTTGTCATTCCTCATTTCATGGTGAGAGCAAACTGAAGATTGCATCTTGTTTGTTAAGTAGTTTTTCTCATTTCCTATCATATGCACACATATAATTATTTTATACCTTCCGTGTATGGCAGGAATATTGTTTATATCTGTTTTGCATTTTACAATATGATAATAAGCTAATACACCATTTATATTATCGTTCTGAATCTTTATAAACCCGATCCTCTATTGACTTTGATATCTTTCTAACACTTGAAAAACGTATGCATGTAGAATGCACTTCGGATAATCTGTGCAGTGAGTTTATATTAGTGATTTTCCCGTGAGGCTATTACTACTAGTAGAGCAGATTAAGCATAATTCGGTTTTTTCGGTTTAGCCGTGTCAGAGCCCTACACTCTACCTGGGACCAACATAATTACCATATGATCAATTGTGCTTGAACTGCATTCTACATACACAAAATAAAATGGGAGATAATATTTCATTTATTTCTAAAGAAAAATCAACGTTTCAATGGCATTTCAAATATTTTGGAAGATCTATTTTAATGTACTTACGGCCGATCCTGCTGATTTCTTTCTTTCACAGTAAAAATGAAGATTGTGATTCAGTTGTTACTTTATTTCTATTTTGCTTTAGCGAGTCCTAAGAAATTTTGTATTGCAATTGTTATTAATTTTTAATGTCTTCGAAATAATTGCAATGAACTAGATTAGTGTATGATAATATTTCTATAATCTGATCTATAAAATATATATATATATATATATATATATATGTTTTATAGATCAGATTATATATATAAGAAAATTCAATTATTAGCGCGAACATTATTCAGTAATGTATATTATCAGGTAACTCCGTTAGAAAAAGTTGACATTCTTCGTACTTGTTATACTTTTCAGAATTTTAAAGTAATAAATTATACTTAAAACTGTATATATACTCACCGCTGCCTTTTGTCACTGGAAAGCTCTAAACGCCGAATAATTATCAAACAACTCACGCACAGACATTTTCTGTTCTTCTTATATAAATCAAATTACTCACTACAGACGTGCGAAACAAACACTGTGTGAAAAAGGCCTGGTATTGTTTGGTATTGTTTTAATATGTAACAATTACCAATGAGTAAGGATCACTTATGCTCCAGCATTGTTAATGGTGTATTTTTGCTGGTTACAACGTCATATCTCTATTTTTAATTATTTATGGTGTAAAAAAAACAAATTAGAACGGAATTTTTTAAATCAGCAACATGTTATCAATTAATAACGTTTATTATTTTTGTGCGTCATTAATTATCATGATCACCCCATTATCATCTTTTAGATCCTGTTTTTAACCTCCGTGTTAACTTCATTCTCAAGCGTATATTTCGTCCATTGTGATTCTAATTTCATTTATTTTTAATAGCAATATTGCAATAATTTCACTGAATACGATGTTACAAAAATACGGCTAGGAATGTTAATCTTACAGATCTTTATTTTACTTTTTGATCCTCTTTTATGGATCGAAATAACGCTCGCCCTTCTGCATTCAACGGAACTCAAGTCTTCGTTATTAAAACGAGCCCATTCATTACCACTTTTCTTGATTGATATAACCAAATGGGATATTCCATTTAATCTCCCCTCTCTGCCCGTGCCTTATGTAGTTCACTACTTGGCAAAGTTCATTATCAATTATGAATCACTGATAAGAAAAATCTAATTATACTTAAGTGTAAAACATGAAAAATGGAACAGTATTAAATTTCTTTTATAAAAGCTCAATTTGGAAGCACTAAAGAGGGCATGCACTGAAGGATGGGAATAGATATTGTAGCGTGTCCATGGAATTGAACAAAACAACAGAAAAAAAGCAATAAAATTTGAGTTGGAACGATCAGTTCCATTGCAGTTCACAGCACTTTGGTACGCCAAGGTCTTAATGAACATTATTTTTATGGCTTTCTTTCAGCAGCCACTGGAAACTTCCTGAAATTTAGTACACTCTAAAGGTGGAAAGCCATCAGAGTGTCCGAGAGATGCGTGCAATTTTTGTAATTATATCACCGAGATGTTACAAGATGACACTTTATTATTATTATTATTATTACATAACACCTCCAGGGAGTCCAAAGACTCATCGAGGGAGGGCACCTACTCTATAACTCTGTCTCCACCACTCAATTCACCAACTATAATGAACCGCAACTACACCATCGCCATCTACTGCCCACCACCACCACTAGTATTTTTACTGACAATCACAAATATCCATGCCCACGGCAGCCTTTAGGCTGGAATTGGCCGGTTGCTTGAGAGCTGGAGTTTTTGGGTTGGCCGGCAACCGGCCGATCCGTGAACACACAGATCCACAGTCATAAAATACATACTCAGTCCCTCATTAGGAGGGCTCAACCAGTTCTGAGGAACGGGAGAAACCCCACATGAATAAAAAATATATATTTCCCTGGTTTTAATTGAATCATCGACACTAACAGAAGTTGATCAAAGGTGAATCGGACTGTATTTTATCTTACACTCAGGAGCTAATTTTATGCGAATTTTCAAGTTTCGTGAATGTTTTAGTCTTCATGCTAATGCAGAATTCTTCTGTTTTATGATTATGCTTTGATGCACATCGTACCATTCATACCGACGAAACCTAATCCAGCGGGTTAGGGATTAGGCCTTATTCCCCAAGTCTGCAATGTTTGTGTATTTCTTTAGTTCTGGTGGCCGTATTTTCATCTTTAGTTTCTTCTTAGAAAGTGTAACTTCAGTTGAAAAGTTATTCGAGTCCTAGACAGAATTCGAATCTGGACGTTTTCACCGAAAGGGGATCGTTGAAACTTATTGAGCTACGGAATCAATGGAGAGTTATATCGAAACAAGCTTGTAATACGTACTGAGGATCCAGTTTATTGAATAAACTAGAAATTACTTCACTTCAGCTGTTGAAACAAGTTGTTTAATCACTATGATGGCGGTCCATAAGACTATATATCGATCGTGTCCTTACAGCTGCTACTATTATGAACTGTGGTGGATGACATTCTAACTCATTCTTGAGAAAGGCTCAGTTGGGTTGAAATACGAACACTAACGTGCTAGTATTAATAGCGTGGGAGAGCGAAGGTATAAATATTAGGAAAATAGTTCTTCTAACTACAAAACAGAACTTATTGGAGGCCTGAAGAGCTTCATGAAGCAGGCGCGTGGTGGTCTCATAGGTTTAAAACCATCTTCCACCTAAACTGACATCACATTTCCTCAGGGAAATTCGAGCCCATAGCATGTTGGTTGGAGAGCGGATAGAACGAAATACCGTCATTCCTTTTAAGTTATTTTGGTATAGGTTTGCAACCTGCATATAACATTTATTTTCATATTGAAATTAAACAAAGAAAGTAATTTGACGGTTCAAACGAGATCAGGTGTGCTATGTTAACGAATGTATTTATAATAACTCTCATCGGAGAATAATTTATAAATTATACCCTCACAGACTGCAAAAAAAAGTTCGTATTTCATCACTAACATTTTAATTTTTAACGTTTTACGTTCGATTTTTTTAAAGAAAAAAAATCAGAGATTGATTACGATCGGCGACACGAATTCAAGTTGGAAAGTCTTGTAAAGCAGAACATCCACCTTACTAAACACATGTCCCAAGCAATATTCTAATCAGCACTGCAAGGCATAAAGTTATATGACGTAATCGCTTAGTGCAAGCTTAGTCAAAGTTGAACCCACTTGGTTGGACATGCGATTCTTTTAACTAAAAAATAATAATAAAATTATATTACACTTTTGAAAGAATTTTATAATTTGTAGGACGAGGCGGCCTATACGTAAGTTGGGCTGCAACTTTAAGCAGCCCAACTTACGTAAGGCTGCTTAAAGTTGCATTGGCCTACTTAAATTACTTCGAAACATTTCAATTTAGGTCCTGATATAGCAAAATCACATTCAAAGGAAGAATATCTTAGTGCGAAAAAAAATCAATCCAGTGTTCTCAGATTCGACAAACCAATAAATTCGAATTGATTCTCAGCATGGAATTTGAAATTGGAATCTGTCAAACCTCTTATAATCATGACGGAATTATGGGTCCTTGAGTTCCGTTTGTTCCCCTGGTAAGTCTCCGCTCATCACAAGTGCCACGATGAAAGGTTATCTTTACAGGAGAACCAGTCTTAAGTATTAGATTACATCGTTGCTTTCATGGGATGGGGCAAAGGCGGTCCCATGAAAGCAACCATCTAATCTAATAATAGTGCAGAAACGTCACTTTTTTTTCCTCCACCGCAAAACAGGCAAACCGATTAGACGAACATCCACATGGCCTACGGCTCAGTTGGCCGAGTGCTTATGTACCTGCCATTGATATAATAAGCTGTAGGCTGTAATCTCACAATAGGCATGGATGAGTGATTGTGTCATTAAGAAAGCATCTAAGAATGTACCTCTTATTTTTCCAGCAGAGACTTAACTCCCGAAGTCCAATGGCGTACAGGAGTGATCATACAGCGTCCAGTAACGTCGAATGTGAATAGCAATCTACATATTAGCGTCATCTGGTCAGTTACCCCTTCCATAATTCCAACTACACAACAGAGATATCATCACTAATTGATTCTTAAAGCTCTTTCCACTAGCATTTTCCACATGTCTAGTAAAATCATCTATCCTTAAGTGACCAACGATTTCGAAAACGAATCCATCTCGCAAATTGGAATGCAAAGAAATAAGTACGTGCTTTTCCGAGTTCCGTGAATATATTATGTTACATAAATGAAACTAACCAAAATTTGAATATCTAGCAATCATTATTTTTCCATTGGCTTCTTAAATTCTAGACAAATTACTGCCATGATTTACTCTCCTTTTCATCAGCCGTATGCACGTTGAATAAATATTTGTAAAACATTCTCAGTCTTTTAAAATTTCTGATTTTTATAATTCCTTGGTCGTTCGAATAGAAAAACATTCATTAATAGGGTTTGGAATTTGTTGACAAAATTAAAAGCAGCATTTGTTAGCATAGGTGTTTCTATGAAAATTAAAATTAGTAATACTGCCACACAAAGCCAGCATTACAACGCATTCTTAGCCTGATAAATATTTCGTTACGTATACTTAAGTAACTCAGTTTGGATTATTTGGGGCTGTGATTTGAATTTATAGAAAGAATTCTGTAATTACGGATCTCGCGTGATATCATGAGATTCCTTGGGAAAATTTCAAAAATATTAATATATGTTTATAAATAAACACTTCGCGAAAGAATTCATTTGTTTACTTAAGTGTTATTGTGAACGTTCCTTTTATCAGGATTACGATAGACAAATCCTAAATTGGATGAATCACAATTAAGAAGTGATACCAGAGTTATTAGCATAATTCGTATGATGGTGCCTTCCAATTAACACGATTAGGTACTCTTCTTATCGGTTGAGAAGGTCATGCGTCGTACTTAATTACAGTAAGAGTTTTAATTGTTAATTTTGCCATTGACGAAATGATGGCGAGCCTCTCTTAACCGTGTTATATTACAGAGTAATAGTGACATTATGCCATACCGAAGACAAATAATTAATTCGTTATTTCTTATTGTTTGCTCTCATTGCCTGTAGAATGTGGACGTTTCCTTATTTTTTTGTAATAAATGGCCTTTTAACAAATGTTTGATTAAAATGGAAAGAAATAATAATAATAATAAAAATTTCATTATTATTATTTTTTAAATACAGATTCCAAGGATTACAAGTAAACTGACAAATATTCGCCTCTTTTATACTCTTGTTGTTGTATTAGTAAATACGATAGTAATCTTTATTAATTCTAGCTTTGATGAAATTATTGCAAGTAGAATTTTTAATAATATTCTTTAGGTATTATTAAAGAAAACAAAATTTAGTCAAAGTAATTTAAAGTAATATTATAATCTTTTTCAAAAGAAAACTATAGGTTTAAAACAATTTAAAATTTTGATCTTAATATACCATTTTATTTATATCATAAAATTGGCTAAATAAAGAATGAATGTGTAATAGCGAGTTGAATGCTTTTAGTAATACTGATTTATAGAACATTCATCATTCCTCACTGCATATGTTGCATAAGAAATGATTACACGTACGTGCTATTCGTAATGTGTATTCAGCAATCGTTACTTCTACAAGTTTTATTTTATAGCTAATTCAATGATAATTAATGTTACATTGTGTCATATGTTTGGGACCCAAGAATTTGCACCGTGACAGATAATGAACATTTATGTTGTGGTCATACCAGAATTACTTCACACTCACCCCGAGATAGGGTTGTCAAATTTCTGATTTCCAAAGAAACATTACAAGAATGATGAAGATTACCAACGATCGGGGAGAGTGAAGAGGCAAAAACTATAAAGTCTTCATCGTCCACAAAGAGAGATAATGATAGAAAAATTGTCGGGATTCATTGACTGGGGTAGGGGGACCCCATTTCGCAAAATCATTCTTTGAAATCTTCAGGAATAGACGCTTTCAATCGATTTTCAAATGCAAGGAAACAATGAAATGAAGGAGTAAAAGCCTCAATCATCAGAATCGTCTGTAATCGAATGTTTTTGTTCAGAGAATTCAGTACAATCGTTTTTTTTTTTCATCCTCCAAATTTTGTGTTGGTAACCATGACGATACTGCTTTAAAATACTCTTAACAACAAAGTTTTCCGGGTTCGCCTTTTATTCTGGAGCAGCAATGGCATCCGTAATTTTTTTCCTAACAGGAGGGAAATAAATTATCACTTTTTCTTAAGCGCCAGTAGGGGGGAAAGGACCCAATCCATGGCACTACGTGTTCTTTTGTATTCGGAATATTTATGAAACGTATAAAGTGAAAGGTGTTCAGTTTAACATGTTTTGCTCTGATTCAACAGCTTTTAATAATATGTAGCTGTGCAGTAGGACTTCTAAATGACATCCACCATGTGCATAGTTTTGTGACGTAATGAAGTATCTCAGCGGCTCTTGTTGGAAATTATTTCGAACTTCTAGATGGAGTTAGCAATGCACTACAGATTCTTGACCCTAAGACTCGACTATACCATCGTAAAATACTGTCTTTATTTGGACAAGTATTTGGTCACATCGTGGCAATTGTATATACTAGCCATCCACTACCTAGCACTATAATATTGCTTGTTACAAAGCAAAGAGCTAAATTAAAAATGTTGTTGCTTTGTTGGATGAGGGAGAACCACAATTGGCCCTTACAACTTGCAGCGCATAGTCAGCATTTCGAATGAATGAACTGCACAAGAGTAAATCAAAACATTCCTCTTTATACATGGAGCTGCCACAGACACAACAAGACTTTCTTAATTTATGTTAATAAAGATATGCTCTGTTTATATTTGTGCATATCGGATGATGTATGCGGCACCGCCTTCTGTCAGTTGTAAGATGTTTAGGATAATTCACTGCGATAATGAGGTCATACTCGAGCACGAATATCAAGTCGTCTAATGTGCATCTTTATTCATGCTTACATTTTCTATGCTTTTTTTTGTTCCTTTCGTGCTTCAAATGTTATCATTTTGAGAATTAGATGGCGATGTAAACACACAACTTACCTAGCATATAGAATAAAAATAAGACCACAATATTAATTACGATGAGGAATTTGTGTATTAGTTACTAGTAATTTTTACATTTCTCTGGGGATGGTCAAATAATGACACCGGGAATTATAATTAAATGAAAACTCTGATAACTTTTAGACTTGCGTTAAGATCCCTTAATTAGAGACAAATGACTACGGATCGTTCAGGTGATGTAGCAAATCACGAGGAAAACTAAATAACTAAATAATAAAAAACTTTGTGGTCCATCAAGATTTTGTTTGATTTGTTTTAAACTAGACAGCTATGAATGTGGCCGAATGCAGATTATTTCTGTGACTACTCAATAACGTGATGAATGGACTTCTCTGGTCGTATAGGCCAGAATACGTTAAAGGCTTTGCTGTGCTCTTTCTTCTTGCGGTTGTTTCCATCCATCCATCAGTGGCTTTAACAGGCACTTAAGCACCCATAGCCATCCAAGTACCCTTGGATTTCTTTACCGTAATACGAGGATAAGGCGGTTATCCAATGCCTACAAGTATTATTGTCTGTAAATTACGAGTGTTCACAGGGACGGTTTGCCTGTTCTGAGTGACGAAAAACCCTTTACCTCCGTATGAGACCAGCTAACTCACCTGTAGTCGAATGAGACCGGATAAAGGTGCCTTATGTCATGGATAGGAATCGAATCCAGGTCTTTTCGACCAAAGGGCTTCGTCTATACGACTGAGCTACGGAAGCTGTCTTGCGGTTCTTTAACTGACGGAAAACCTATTTCGTTAGCCTAATTCTTTTACTTTTTTTTTTCTGTCTGATTTGTTTTCATTAATTTTATCAGCTTTTTGTGCATCGAGTTGGAGTGAGTTAGTTACATGGCGTCGATTTTTCTGTCCCCGAAACCTCAAAGCTTTATCAATTTGTGGCCAAAGATGAAAATCAGGTTTTCTTCAGTGCGAACAAGTGGTAATTCTTTAGAGGTTTTAAAGCCAACAAAATAAACATTAAGATTACAAGAGAATCCTAGCAAATCATTATCGTCAGCAATTATTTTACCTTTACCGAACTTTAATATCTCAGAAACGAGATTAGTAAAGTCGATGTCGTTACCCCATTTATCTGCAATATTCTCAAGAAGAAAGCTTTCCATATGACAGAAGGAAAGAATGCATTTGCCACCACGGCGTAAAGTTACAGTTGTTCGTTGCAGTGATGCAGAGAACTTTGGTACGATAAGTAAGACAAGGTTGGATTGTGTTTGCTGGTTTTTTTAAGATTAGCGATATACTTAACAATGATAATTGTGATAAAACACCTTCTGGGATGTCAAACAGATTACATTCTGTTCAAATGCATGATTGAAGGAATTCAATAATGTTCGACATACATCTGATCGGTGAGGCTTTTCGCCAAGACTGTTTGAGCCAAAAGATAGTCTAAATTAATCCAAATTGTACTTAGAATGTTTAATTTTAATTTAAAATGCGCAATACTCATGTTTTAGTCGAAATGTTTTTCCTCATTCTAATTTTATTGCTAACGATACTTATTAATACTTATTGCTACTATTTTGCACCATTCCACTGGCCTACTGTGCTACTTCAGTGCCCTTGGAAAGAGATTTGAGACAAGAGAAACCTAATTCATATTAGATCTGAAGGATTGCGCATTATATTGCGAAAAAAAATGTCATGGTCCATTCCACAACGATGCAATGGACAATGTCATCCACCCTAAAAACACCTACCGCCCATCCACCCACCCACCCACCCACCCACACACACACACACACACACACACACACACACACACACACACACACACACACACACACACACACACACACAGTATCCAATTTCCCTCTTGCTTATTGATACTTATTGCTACTATTCTGCACCATTCCACTGGCCTACTATGCTACTTCAATGCCTTTGGAAAGAGATTTGAGACAAGAGAAACCTAATTCATATTAGATCTGAAGGATTGCGCATTATATTGCGAAAAAAAATGTCATGGTCCATTCCACAACGATGCAATGGACAATGTCATCCACCCTAAAAACACCTACCGCCCATCCACCCACCCACCCACCCCCACACACACACAATATCCAATTTCCAATTTTCCTGATGGTAGGCAGAACTGTTAATGCTGTATTCAACAGGATAAATTTAGTGCCTCTCTTAGAAACATGCAGCACTTTCCAGTGGGGCAATAATCCTGAAGATCTTTATGCAATTAGCGACTTTAATCATTAATTATAGATAGCGTGTTAATTCATTGCTGTTAAATGCAGTATTAATTATATATATTGGCAGAGTGCATAACGTTAATATAATATTTTATTATATTAATATTCATTAATATAATAACAGTGAGTAATTCACTGTTTGATGGGAAAAAGTTACGGTAAACTTGCTTCGGTAAGAGACCAAAAAAAGCGCGATGCAATTTAAATACTCTTTGGAAATCAGTTGTTCGATGCATTGATGATTTTGTTGCAGCTGATTCGGTATAATCTTGATGTTAGCTAGTTGTGGTATACGTATATTCGGTGCATTTTAGGTCATTTTAAGATTTTATACAGATAAATCGCTTTGATTAACGATACTCTTGCGAAGATAATTTTTACGTAAAAAGAAGTGTCTAAATTTTATTTCTACATCACTCTTGACGAAAAGCGAAAGTGGTGAGTGTTGCAAATCCGATCCCCCCCCAGCACTGGTTATGAAAAGCAAGTGCAACCGCTCGCCCTGACTAATGTTAACAGGTATAACGTTTATAATTTAATCGTGCAATATTGTATACATGACGCAATGTATCGTTATTGTATCATAATCGTGATAACACTTGAGGAAGAACGTTGAAAAGGGGAAAGAATTGTAATCCCGCAAACTGGAATACAATGAATTTACATTTTGACTGTACATGAATAATATTGAATCAACCCGTTGTATCAGACTTAATTGTAACGAGCAAACGTATGTTTATGGATGTCTTGACGTTACCCAGACAAGCCCTTGATATTCATTTAGCTCACGGATCGCTGAATTTGTCTGTTGCAAGAATTTTCGCTTCAGCTATCCTTCCACATGCCTGTTGTTTCCCCTGGGTTCTGTTGGAGTCCATGCGTGGCTTTGTCTATTTCTAATGAGAACTGCCTACTCTACCTGAGTTCTTGGGATACGTGCTCTAAAGATTTCAGAAAACGTTATCTGTCCTGGCAGCAGCTGACATTATGACATAACTTGCACAGTAAACGCAACCTGCTTTCTCTCAACTGTCTACATTATATTTGGTCAAACTTAGCGCACTTATTTTTGACTTCCTTTGAGCATGTAGCTTGAAATAAACAGATTGAGAAATGGAGAAACATCTACGGCTGCTCCGGTTATAACAAACTATTTGCTATTTAACCCAGTACTTCCTGTAAATCCCAGTTCAAACTTGCTCTTGGAAAAGTGACTGCTTTTCCAGAAATAAGCATGTAATCTCTGCTTAATATCGACAGAGCTGTGATGGCCTCTCTCTTCAGTATCACCACAACTGCGATGAAAATAGATGGACCGATTCAGACGCCACTAAAATTATAAAGCGATGTTGTCTTCTATTAGTACATCCTATTCCTCGTGAAGTACAGCAGATAATGTTGTGAGCTGTGTCATATTTTCTTATGTCAAGGAAACTTGCTCTACATTAATAATTAAGTAGAAGGATTGAATAAAGGTAGATTTTGGGAATCTCATTTAATAAAGAAGGGACTTTGCTTAGGTAAGCATATGAGGTTACACTCCATGAATCCTAAGAAAAATCTGAACCTGGTTTAATGGCCAGTATTAATTTTATTACACTTAAAAAGAGGAAACAAATTGCTTATTTTTTAATGCTTTACATAAAAATGTGCATATTCGTCCTCCCCAGAATATATCAGAAAACCATGTACTTCGGGAATACAAAGTGATCTGCACTCACCGATCTAGATCAGTGCTTCCCAAACTTCTGGATGTCAGGGCCCCCTTTGCAAAAATTAAAATATTTCACGGCCCTCCTCAAACAAAAATCGTAATAGAGATATATTATTATAATATTTATTGTATTTATATTCAATACAAAACATACACAGCGAATATTGCAAAAATCAAATGCATATATTACATTTTTTGCCTCTTACCGTTTGGTTCTGAAGACGTTGCGGGCTGTTCTGGTAAAATATGAAACTGTCCGTTTTTTTTAGTCTGTTTCTGCTTCTTCTGATTGTTCGCGGGATTTTTTTTTTATTTTTTATCAACCACTTATCCATCTCAGGGTTAAATTTTTTAACGTAGAATAGATCAAATAATATCACCACTTACTAATACTGGCACACCACAGACTGATAACATGAAATTAGTGAATATTACCTGAATAAGGGAATCCCCCGGACCAGGAACATTTTTCACTTTTGTGACTTTCCTCCTTTTACGGTAATTAAGCCTAACGGAAACAGACAGCAAAGGCAGTCTGTTTATTAAAACGAGCATATGATTGGTGCGGTATTAACAAAAGATCGCGCAACCGAAAGATAAAAGCATAGCTGACAATTAAGTTGAAATGTAACTCTCTTCAACCGAATTCCATATGTGAAACTGCCATAACATTCATTATATATATATATTACTTAGTTTTAACACTTTTACGAATTTTAACACGTTCGGTTGAATTTTATTGCTGCCTTGGGAAATCGAACTCACACACATCTAATTAATAACAATAGTTTTTAGTTAGATACTGTGTTTGCCCATGCAACATATGGTTTTGTTTCAGTCTATACAGCATAGTTTCTATATAAGGGGACATGTGATTCATTAATTAGTGTGTTTTTATCCCAGTTGTCTCTAATTGCACTATTTGTTGAGAAATATATTACACAGACTCCTCATACCTTATTCATTGGCATAATAAAAGTACTTATTTTTATTGCCTCTGCAGTATAGTGGCTCTTAGGAAGGGGGTGTTGTTTACCACTGCAAGCCAGTTACTATATCCCCACATGAACTTGTTTAAGCTTTTTTTCATGTGTGAAGTATATGCGAAACTTTTGTTGGTAACAGAAAACTAGCTCGGATGACAGTGATAATATAAAACGAGTTTTGATATGTATATAAAGTTTAATATCAACAGTCCCTGATTACGAACGCGTTATGAAAGGGACAGAAAGATTTGGAACTTCCCTGGAGAACATTCGAAGTAAATACAATTAACCACTGCTTTGAAATGAAACATATGAATAAGCAATATTTACTAATATTCGTTAAGCGCCGAAATACGCAGGAAGCAAAGTTTGTGAACCAACACCAATGTGTGAATTTTTCCATTAAAATATAAAAAATAACAAAAAAGAAATAATAAAAGTTAAATACGTTTCTTTTAAAATAAAAAAAAAATATACTTAGTCTTAAAACATTTTAAATTTGTTTTCATTATTTCACGGCCCCCCTCAACAAAACCTACGGCCCCCAAGGGGGCCGCGGCCCACAGTTTGGGAAGCGCTGATCTAGATGATTTACAACCGAAACACATTCGCACCATCGTTGGTATGAATATTTACAGTGGGCATTTCGAACACGATAGAGCCACTTGGCTGGAACTGTTCACCTATCCCACCGTGTTTTGCCAATCGATTTGCTTAGAACTTAGAACAGTGATTATATTACTGTTGTATCATAATTGTCAGTAATTCTGCACTTGCACTGGTCCACTGTCATTTAAACCTATTTATTTTGCCACTCACTTTCCCTATCTACCAGTGACACACTTTTCATTATATCTGAAAATACGCATGTTCTTGGTTAATAAATAGGCAGCATACTGTATATTTAAACATATCAAATAAATACATGTCCGGCTATTTTTTATTAAATATTGTTGAAGCTTCCTGTGTGTTATTTTTAAAACATACGTGTAAATCATATAGAAAAGCGATATATTGTTTTTCCATGGTATGAAATGAGTATTACTTTACTCAGTATTACTGAGTAAAGTAATACTGATTAAATACTTTACTCTGTATTTGCCGTGGCCCGTCGGCCATTTTGAAAAAATAACTACTTAACATTAAAACGCGATTAAATAAAAATAATTTCAATGAAGCCCGCGGGCCACAAAGCAATATTGCGGTATTTAGAATTGTAAGATGCTTTCTAGATTCACAAGGAACGCTGTGCATTTGATACTTTACATTAAATTCTATAAAAATAAATATTAAATAGGCATGATTGTTTAGCCATCTACCTGCGCCAAGCGGTACTTAAGTACTAGTACTAATGTCGCAGGTAGATGGCTAAAGCAGTAGTTCGTTTGAGTGCGCTGTCTAGTGCCTTCCAGATATATCTCGAAGGTTCTCGATATTTCGTTATTTTTAAATACAAGAGGATCTCATCCACAATCACTCAGTCAGTGTGAACAGTGTGATATTCGTGTATAAACATACGCAGATTCGTCATATCAACCATAGCGTATTGCGGTTTTATATTGCCAGACTTTTTTCATTAGTGTGAGACCGTTACACCGCCATTTTGGATCATTTTTTGGGTTCACCTTCTATCACTATGGCGTCTACGAGTAAAAAGCGTAAATCAAGTGATTTTTGTCAGGTTTTTAATGAAAAGTGGACCAATCTGTACTTTTTTTTGTGCCGATCGACGATAAGCCAGTGTGTTTATTTTGTCGTGAGTCAGTGTCAGTATTAAAAGAATGCAATATAAAACGACACTATGAGACAAAGCATGCATCCAATTTCGATCACCTTCAAGGGCGACTTCGTGTGGACAAAGTGAACCGTCTCCAAATTTATTTAAAATGCCTGCAGAGTAAAACGGTCGTCCGAATTTACTTCATATTCACTTACTTTAAATGAGAGCACAGATGTGAAGGATACAGCACAACTGACTATCTTTTTCTGTGGCGATCAACAATTCAATGTGACAGAAGAACTGCTAGCGCTCGTACCTATGAAGGGAATGACGAAAAATACTGATATTCTTGAAACCGCCAAGAACCTCCAGCCTTTCGACCTCCGCTTTACCAACGTCGAGGGTGTTTTAACTGATGGTGCTCCTGCTATAGTGGGAAAGAACGAAGAGTTTGGTGCGCTGCTACGGAAAGAACCGGAACTAGAAGGAAAAGATTTCGTCCATTACCACTGTTTAATCCGCTAGGAGAATTTCTGAGCGAAAACTATTGGATTTTAGAATGTGAAAGTTATTGTGACTGCCGTCAACATTATTCGGACAATAGGATTGAATGAATCGTCAATTCCAAGAGTTTTTGATCCAAGAGTGCGAAGCGGATCACGGCGATGTGATTTATTATAGTGATGTGCGTTGGTTGAGCAGTGGGAAAGTTCTTAAAAGAGTCTTTGACTTAAGGAGCGAAATACAGCAGTGCAAATCAAGGTGAATCCGATTGCGGAATTTAACGATCCAAAATAGATGACAGACTTTTCCTTTGTGACCACATCTCGTTGCATATATAAATACACGGCTACAATCCAAAGATCAACTGGTACACACTCTGTTTAATCACATCAAAGCTTTTGTGGCCAAGCTCAAACTTTGGGAGGCACAACTAGCAAAAAAAGATTTAATTCATTTTCAGCTTCTCGCTGAGTCCAACTGTTCGTCTCTTGATGAATACGTTACAAAACTAGTCATGTTGCGAAGTGAGTTCAAAGAGAGATTTGGTGATTTTTGTAACCAACAGTCTTCTTCTTTAGATTTATTTTCAATGCCATTCAGTGTCAATGCTGCTGAAATGCCAGGCTCAGTACAAATGGAGCTGCTTGATCTCCAAAACCTCTTCTTTGAGAGAAAATTATTCAATGTACCCTTGCTTACATTTTACAAAGACTACATTTCTGAGGACGCATTCCCTAATCTTCGCCGGAATGCTTTGAAGATGTGTGCTTTGTTAGGAAGCACGGAAGCACATGCTTATGTGAGCAGTTCTTCTCCAGAATGAAGCATGTGAAGTCCAAGACAAGAACTCAGATTACGGACCAACATCTCGAGAATACTTTGCGCATAGCGACTTCCAACATCGATGCCAACATCGACAAGCTGGTCAAGGAAAAACATTGCCAAGTTGCCCATTGATATTGTAAAAAGTGAATGTTTTCATCATTAAATTATCTTTTTTCAAGTATTCATTGTATTTACTTATCATGAACCCGACTCCTACCCACGCTCTGAGTTTGTTTATTTTTATAGGATTTTATGTAAAGTATCAAATGCACAGTGTTCCTTGTGAATCTGGAAAGTATCTTACAATTTTAAATACCGCAGTATAGCTTAGTGGTCCGCGGGCTTCATTGAAATTTTTAATGCGGCCGCACTGTCTGAAAGGTTGAAGACCCCTGATCTAAAAGGAACTGCGAGCTCGTTGTTAAATAAATGTACTAAGTTTTCCATACCAAATGAAACATAGAAAATAATGATGCCCATTTTAGTGGACGATAGAAGGAAGAATAGATATGTAAGAAAATTGAATATGCTATTTTGTAATGGCTACTGGTTACAGTCAATGAACTGAAACAATGATTTCACGCAACCTGTAGACAGTGAACTGTCACCTTCTGGGCTTACTTAGTAAACAAACGTGGAAATCCATACAGAATGATTTTATTCTCTGCTCGATTTGCAAAATTAAAGATATCATGCTACAAATGAGAATTATACATGCCACAAGTCATCAAAAAAAGTAATAAATCAGTCATATCTTGCTGCAATTAACTTGTATTTTCAGCTTGAAGTTTTTCCGTCCTCTTTTCTTAAGGATGTTAACAGGATTCGCGATAGCGTACATTTGGGGATGAAGAGTTCCAACGCAAGCACTTCGGGTATGGAATTTTTCTCTCATTTTTTTCAACTGTGTTGTCAGATAAGAACAAACCCCCCAGTTTCCAGGAGGGAAAACCGTGCAAAAATCCATTTAAGATTGGTGTCACAATATTGATCCGAGAAAGCCATTGATATCTTCTCTCTTTCATAGCGGATACCTTGAATCGGTATCACTGAAATCCACTTATGAGTGCGGCAAACCCGTTACTCCACGAAGTTGGGGTTTCAAACGTGATGTAATAAGATACAGCTCAATTATCTATCTCAGAACCGATGAGAATTATGTCCTGAAAGAAATAATAATATAGAACATCTTTATTTTTTTCTAGAACTTCTATATTTTTAGTTTTATTACGAAATTTTGTTTTTACTAATAAAACTAGTATCTCACAATTTATCTAATTTAATTATTTGTATTGGTTTATGATAAAAAATGAAACAAAACTAATTTTCGTCTTTGCCATCAGGTAGAAAATAGTGAAATATTGAAATGACCACTTCTTACGTTAGAGAATGTTTTACGAGGTTCGAAATGAATCTTAGAACATTAACAGATTATGAGGAGTACTCATTGACCAAAACTGGATTTTAAGAGAAGAAAGAAAAACGCAATGCATGTCAAAAAGAGCACACAATCTGTAGTCAATAATACTTTCACAAGAAAGTGAGGAAAATCGGCTTACAGATTTTAATACTGACAAAAGTAAAAGAGCAATCGGAAAACTCCCTTAAAATAAAGTCAAGTTCTGAAATTTGGATATGAAGAACGGTTCAAGAAATTCCATTTCACATTTTCCAATTGTTTTATTTTGAATTACTTCTCTAGAGGTTTTCGCTGAAGAGATAGGATCTTGGCTACAATTGCTTCAATTGGATATCGCATTCTGTGAAGAAATATTTCTCATGTAATTGGTGAAAGTGAAAAACAAACTGCATCTGTTTCCATTTATGTATTTAATACACCGAGATCATTGCTGTATTAAATACATAAAAAATATGAGCAACTTAAATCGGCGCAATCTTACTTTAACGGTTTCATTAGGATAGAATGTAATACTGAAATTATTTCTAACAAGAACACCATAATTTACCGGAAAGAATTTCTTACATTTTTAAAAAGATGATTATAAGTTTAATTATTAAATTAAAATGTTATTATTATGCCAATTTTCGAAACATTTCCCAATTTATTCTAAACAAACATTAGAACACCTTTTTATTATTATAAAAGTTTACATTCATAAAACATGAGAAAATTAGTGGCTAGGAGAATCAATCGACCGTAAAATGCGGTGATTGATTCATTCAATCGAATACCCTTGGAGGGTAATGGATGGCAATTTTGTATTAATCAGCTGTAGCCAATGAAGTGCTAACAGAGGCTCGGCTATTGCTGTTGCCCTCCTGCCATGATCAGAGCTTTAATTGCTCAACAATAACTTATTCTTACACTGTCCTCTACAGATAACGGGGAGATGAAAAGCATTCTTGCTTCGCCCCTTCAAGCCAGTCCTTATAAGTGATCATAGAAATAGTGATATGGAATTACGGAATACAGATTATGCTGTACGTCATACATTTGTACATTAATATTATAAATAATTAATATTTATTAATAATTTTAATAATAATAATATTTAATAATAAACAATGAATGTAAATAATTAATAACATCATACATTAAAAATAGAAATAATTAGAAATGCATTTCAGCTTAATATCGAACAAAAAATTGTGTGATATTCATCGTTTGCTCAATATTTCTTAGAAGGCATATGTTTGACCTACTATGTAATTCAGTATACTAATTTATATTCATATTTATAAATGATTTAATGGTTACAGGAAAACTTCGGTCCACTTTGAAAGCATGAAGATTATTAAAAGTAGAATAAATCTTCTTATTTCAGGGTGTCTAAAATTTTATTTCTAGTGGGTGATAAAGAGTCGTAATAAGAATAAATTATTCTATTTATGAAAAAAGGAAATCAAATATGAATTAAAGGCAATTTAGAGAATATTATATAAATCATTCCCATAACGAAGTTATCATAAAAGTAAAAAAAAATAAAAACAATAGTGATATAAAAGTTAACAGCCCTGCAAAATGTGCAGTAGTTAACCATAAAAGATTTAAAATAAAATAAAAAAAGTAAAATCAGCTAAATGAAATGCTCTAAAATATTTAAACGAACGATAACTAAACAAATGTTAAATTATAAAATTCAATGAGGAAATAAATATGAAAACGAAAATAGAAAGGGAAATAAACGTTTAAAAACAGTAGATAGCTCAAAACAAATCATTGCTTTAAAAATAAAAAATAAAAAGATACATCATATAAAGAAGCCCGTATTCGAAATCATCATTTATAAGAAGGATGTTTGAAATTTTAAGAATTTGACATTTCCGAATATACATATTTGAGTATCTGTTTGATTTGTGGATAAATCTCAACAGTACTATAAAATAAATGTCACAATGATTAGAGTACTTCATAATAAAAAGCAACCAATAGTTTGGATGTTTTACTGAAGCTTTGAAAAAAATCGCCGAAAGGTTAATAAATCGAAGATAATAAAATACGGGAATAATCACCTGTAGATTGAGGAAAGAATGCATCTTGTTACATATGACATGCAAAAAATATATTTTAAATGTTATTCAAAGTTAATAAAAAGATATTTAGTACATATAATTACCTGCCATTTGTTTGTCAATTATTTGAGGATGAACTTCTTTTAGACGAGAAATAATTGAACAGAGCTTCTTCTGAAGTAGTCCATCTTGTCCGTCTTCAAACTTAGGTGACTTCGTGGCTCGTTTTAGGTTTGCGGGAGAAAACAAAGTCAGTATAGTATTAAATGAGATCGTAATAGAGTTAGCAATAACAAAATATTAAATACTATATCAGCTTAATCCTTTCACTTTTATTGGAACGATTCGATTCAAGAAAAAAGGTTGGTCCAGCTAGAAACGAAAACGCTATTTAAGACTATAACCAGGGAGAGGATATTGCAGTTAACAGAAGAAAAGAAAAATTGAATTGAAGAAAGTTCCCGGCATAAATTAAAATCATTAGTTTAATTTGCTACATTATTCTGGAAGGGTGCTAAGCCTTCAAGTTCTGGCAAACTCGAAAATACAGAGATGCTGGTTACGTTATCAACCGGTTTTTAATAGTGATAGCGACATCAGTTCTTCATGATGCCCACCATCCCGACATGTTTCTTGACAGATCGCGAAGTCCATCAAAGGGACACAAGAAAACTAATTTTCCCTAAATTTTGATTGTATTTTTCCCTGTTCAAACATCCGTAGATACCAACATTGCTTACTGGTAGTCCTCTTGTGTCAGACTACACTTCAATCTTACAAAATTTTAAATCTTATTGAATCCTGAGTACCCCATTCAAGAAACATGTTTCGGCACTTTTTGGTGCCTCATCAGGAGATGGCTAGGGAGGAGAGAACAATATCAGAGAAATTCTAAACTCTTTTCTTCTTATTGACAGGTTTCTGCTGTTAATGGCAAAATAAAACACATAACTAACCTAGAATTAAAATTTGATTCATTTTAACTAGGACCTTAACCCACAGTTACTGAAATTGGACGCAATGACTATCATATCAGATCGTAAATCTGAATCGTTCTCTGCTCAAAGCAGGTTTTGGAAGGAATATGAATGAAAGTATGCAAAGAGAGAAACGAAATGAAAATATCAGGATGTTTTGAAACAATAGATAGGCCACTAAAAGAACATTATACAAGAAAAAAAAAACAGATATGATCGACAAACGTTGGAACCGAAATGAATATTTTTATAACTTAAAATGGAATATCATGCATCCTCGTGGAAAATTTAAGAGCAGAAGAAAGATAAAAGAAAAAAAATACCCTCGAATCATAAAAAAATTTAACATTCCCAAATTTATTAAGTAGAGTACATAATTGCAAATCAAGAAAGGTGGAAACATTAGACGACAATGCATCTAAACTTCCCATACAGAATGCTTAAATCAAAACCACTGAAAGAAAACTTCAAAGTTGCGTCGGAGTAGCAAATGTATCACATCTAGAGGAGTCTGATGAAGATAATTGAAAGAATAAAGAAACATCGATAATGAATGGAATTAATATTGTTCAAAAATGACACGATACGATAAGTTAATCACGAAATACTTCTTACATTTAACAAAATTTAATGGAAGCAAAAATTACCATACATGTTAAAATTTCATAATCATGAAGAAAAAGAAATTACGCATCATATGAATAAACCTCAAGTAAAAATATAACTTTAAAAATACAAATAAAAAACACAGAAAACAGTTACAATATGTATACACACACACACATATATAAAAAACGCGTTCATCTTGACACATTACATGCATTCTACTACCATACCAAGAAATGTTGCATAATACCTAATATTTGTTAAATTAAGGCATTCAGGCAGACTCGCGGGCCACATTCAACTTTTATTTTTAATAATCTGGCCGCAAGCGTGTAATTAACAGAAAATAGTGAGTGAAAAATACTCATGTTATCCGTTTTTATTATATCAGTCTTAAAACCCACAGCAATATTTAAATTAAGAGATATGAAACAAGCATGAAAATGAAACTCATTGAAAAATTATGATCACGTAAAAAAACAAAGTAACATAGTTTTTGCATCACAATATGTGTATCTCCCTGCTTAATGTGACTTTTCTGATTGTTTTCCCTTAGCCAAATTATCTAGATCCACTTTATAACCTGAGGTGTAAATTCGAATCGAAGCATGAAATATCCATCAGTCAGTCGAGAAGAAAAAATTTTTTCTAACGCTCATGGCAGAAAATGTTGTTCGCAATTGTATGTGCTTCCCAATGCGACTATCATCTTCTTTGCGAAACTAATTAATATAATCGCAAATCACAAAGATAATCGCATTTTGATGCGATTTTTCTGAAAATCCACAAACCGTGTTGAAAATTCCGTTTGTACGTCTTCAATAATACCAAACAAATTTCTTTTGTGTTGGCCATTCAACTGTAGATGCAGACTTACAACATATATGATGATGTAGATTTTCTTCCATCGTATGTTTCTTCATACATGGAAATCATACATGGTTTGCCTTTTAAAGCGTTTGTCAGAAAACAGTTCTGCTAAGAATTTCTTCTAATCGCCTTGTACAAGTGCTGACAGATAAACTAACATCTTGAAATAACGTCTTCTTTTCTGCGGTTATTTGTTCAATGACATCTATTAAACATAGTTTAATAAACTCTGAATCTGAATAAGGATTTCCTTCTTTCGCAACCAGTTCCGCTATGACATAACTAGCACGAACAACCGATTCATTATGAATCCTTTTCTTCTTAGATATGTTTTGCTGAGCAGTCACAAAGAAGCTTGTAATTTATTCATGTGATTTTTTCGAAGTTCACAGTTCAAATCCAGGTATTGGCTTTCATGTTAATTCTCGTAATGACGTCTGGTATTATATTCTTTCATAATAACAGCAACACTTTTATGACAAATAAGACAAAGGGACATACCCCGATTTTCAATAAAAATGTGCTTGCTGTTCCATTCATCATTAAACCGTCTTCCATCATCTACAATTTTACGTTTCCTTGAACCCATTCTTGAATTTTTTTAGCAAATATATATCCTCTGAAAATAATAGTTGATATATTATTGAATTATATTAGAAGACTGACCAGGGAGTGCACTGAAAACGTGCGCCAAAATCAGGGTTGTAGTCGGATGAAGTTGTCTTTGTTATCCCCACTGATGATGACTCATACAGTTGACTTGCACCAAGTTCCACGGCGATATCACAAAGTATACGTATAGAATTATTTTTAATTCATTATTCATATTATAAAATGTATTATTTAAATACTGTAATTCAACATACGGGATACATGCCATGTAAGTATTGACAACCTTTGGTGGGTCTCCAAAAATGCCTGTTTAGGCCGCATGCGGCCTACTCTAAGGCCTGCCTTAGAGAAGCATTAACTCCTACAACATAATGCAAAGTTGGCATTTACACATTATACGATTTAAATGAGTGAATTTATGATAACATCTCACTATGTATATATACAGTTCACATTGGAATAATATATATTTTTATTCTAAGATTTTATAATCCATAAATATGCAATGCTAATATGTCAAGAAACGTTTACAAACACCTTATACTAATTAAGCGCTATATATATATTCATGCCACCATCTCTGTATATAAATATCGAAATACCTTTACCTTCGAGACGTTATGATTCTTACATATACTATGTAACGATGCCAAGAAACGTTTACAAGACACCTTATATACTATTTAAGTGAGTGTAGTCGTGCTACCATCTCTGTATGTATATACACACTTTAGATAAGAATATCGAAATATCTTTACCTTTGAGACGTTATAAGTCTTACATATACCATGCTACGATGCCAAGAAACGTTTGCAAGACACCTTATACTATTTAAGTGAGTGTAGTCGTGCTACCATCTCTGTATGTATATACACACTTTAGATAAGAATATCGAAATATATTTACCTTTGAGACGTTATAAGTCTTACATATACCATGCTACGATGCCAAGAAACGTTTACAAGACACCTTATACTATTTAAGTGAGTGTAGTCGTGCTACCATCTCTGTATGTATATACACACTTTAGATAAGAATATCGAAATATCTTTACCTTTGAGACGTTATAAGTCTTACATATACCATGCTACGATGCCAAGAAACGTTTGCAAGACACCTTATACTATTTAAGTGAGTGTAGTCGTGCTACCATCTCTGTATGTATATACACACTTTAGATAAGAATATCGAAATATCTTTACCTTTGAGACGTTATAAGTCTTACATATACCATGCTACGATGCCAAGAAACGTTTCCAAGACACCTTATACTATTTAAGTGAGTTTAATCATGCTACCATCTCTGTATGTATATACACACTTTAGATAAGAATATCGAAATATCTTTACCTTTGAGACGTTATAAGTCTTACATATACCATGCTACGATGCCAAGAAACGTTTGCAAGACACCTTATACTATTTAAGTGAGTGTAGTCGTGCTACCATCTCTGTACGTATATACACACTTTAGATAAGAATATCGAAATATCTTTACCTTTGAGACGTTATATGTCTTACATTTACCATGCTACGATGCCAAGAAACGTTTACAAGACACCTTATACTATTTAAGTGAGTATGGTTATTAATTAATAAAGTATGTTGAAATATTTTTATGCGGAGATGTGATTTATTCGTACATATTTTCACATGTTATTTTATTTTTTTAAATTTTTTGAAATATAAAATTTATCTTAAATTTCTTATTATGTTCGCGTTGTTTTCCTTAAGTTTATTTGTCTAGTCAATTCATATTATTATAACATTTATTTGTGCTCATATAATTTTCTTTTTTTTACCTGTTTATCTTAGATTTCATTCAATGTTTTTTCTCTCTGTTATGTCAATATTTTATCCAATATATTTGTGTTTAAAGTTTTCTGTTTCTTTGAAATTTTGCGTGTATTTTTCCTTTTGACGAGAACTGATTTTCACATACTGTAAATTTCTATTTGATGTTTTTCCCGTTCACTGAACATTGTCACTCTATTGTATTTAATGGAAGTGTCTGTTTTAATGTGCGTTGGCATGAATTGCTTTCTGCTAAGCCTTTTTTGTTTCTGAACCGATGCCAAATTTCTAGTGCTTGATTTGACCTTTTCTGTTTCCTGATGTTTGTTAGTGTTGTGTCCACGGCTTTTGGATGAATAATAGTCTACATCTTTTCTCTCAGATTTCTACATCTATTCTTCAGTTAGCCTTCGGCCTGTACTTATTATAGGCTTGGGTTAACATATTTTCCCACTGATTGGCTTTATCAGTCCATTTTTCTTTGAGTTGTTTCCCTTGTTGAATTGGTCTTTTTCCTTACATAATGTACATGTATGTAGTAATTTCGACATTTTCCTTTAAACGCTGAAAATTTATTTTGTGTGTGTGTGTGTGTGTGTGTGTGTGTGTGTGTGTGTGTGTGTGTGTGTGTGTGTGTGTGTGTGTGTGTGTGTGTGTGTGTAATCGTTATTAACTTGATAAATTTCGATGTTCTGTATTGAACGTTTATCATTCAAAATGAATATAAACTTTTTAAATCCTTAACCTACGTTGAAGTTTACGTCTATCAACACCCTGAAAAATGAATGCATTTCGAATGCAGTTCAGAGAGTCTTCACAACGAATTTGTAATTTATAAATTTTGTAGAAGCTATTACTATTAGAGCAGATTAAACCTAAATTTTGCGTGATTTTCTTTAATTTTTTTTTAAACGAAACACGATATGGAAATGGAAATATTTAGTTGTTTCAAAGCAAAGTATTACACCTCTGACCAGCATAAATACCACGATTAATTGTGCCTGAACTGCATTCAATACACACCCAAAAATTGCATTAATATTTCATTTATAACTAAAGAAAAATAAAAGTTCAAATAGCTTAGGCAATATTTTGTAAGATCTACCTTAGTGTTCTCACAGCTGATCGTGCTTTTTTCTTCTTTCTTTCATTGGTAAAAAGAAGGATATTTTTCCCGTTGTCACTTTTGTTTCCTATTCTTTCAGCGAGACCTAAGAAATTTTGTATTACATTCGTTATTAGTTTTAATTTCTTCGGAATTATTGGAATGAACAAGAATAGTATTAGATTAATATCAAATCAATCTGAATGTTAAAATAATTTTGGGATTTATCATTCTCAGTGATCCTATCGTGCCCTGTTATACTTTTGGACCTTCTCCTCACTTTCAGTTTTATCGAGAAACGAATCCTATTCAAACGAGGCTGATTTAAGCAGTCTTATGCTTAGGGTGTAAGAAAATAAACACATGTTGAAATTAATATGTTTTATTATAGTTTTCATTAAGCTGCCATTACAACCATATTTCTCTGTGTGTCTCTGTCCCATCGTAGCCGATTGTTTCAGTTACTTTTTTAGATCAGCGTATTTTAAATAACTTAGGTTGTAATCAGTTAAGAGCGAAATTATTTTTTGACCATACAAAAATTATTTCATATATACGTTTTTAAAAACATTCAAGCGTATCTTGTTATTTTTATGTAGTTCCATTTATTCTGTAAGAAAAATAATTAAAAATTAAACTCGGTTAATGAGGTGTGTGCCGAACTTCCAAGACAAAATATTTATAATACCAAATAGTGCTTTACACTCATATATGCAATTTTCATTTATAGTATAAATAAACTATCTATTCAAGCAACATCAGGTTTAATAATAATAATAATAGCGTCTCCGTTGGTGAAAGATTAAAGTCTTTTTACTCGTTATACATTTTCAGCATTTTAAAGTTATAAATTATGTTCGTATTTACTCACCGCGTTATCCTTTTGTAGCCGGAATCTTAACCGATGAAGAATTATGAAACATTCACAAAATCAGACAATTTCTATTTTGCTAATATAAACGAATTTGCTCATCATGGTTAACTGTACACATAAACAAACACTTTGCAAATGGCATTTATTCTGTTTGTTATTGTTCGTTGGTGTATAACAATTCCCAATGAGTATCACATCATTGGTAGTGATGTTTCCAGCAACAATATCATTCTTAATGATATTGTTGCGGGACGTTTTGGTTTAAAACAACTTGTTTTTTTTATTCATGACGTAATAAAACCAAATTGGAATGGTTTAAAGCAGCGAGATGTTTTCAATTAAAATAATAACATATATATCTTTTATTATTTTTGAGTTCTTTAATTATCACTCATAATCGTCTTTCATTTGCGGGTGTTAACCTTCGTGGTATATTCCTTCTCAACTGTACATTTTTCACATTGTTTTTAATTCTGTTGCACTTTAATACAAATATTGCGAGAATTTCACTTCGCTGTTGCAAAACTAATATCATTACTGACATCGGAATATGACACTTGAATACAATAACACCAAAAATCTCAATAGCCTTTAAAGAGAAAGAATTATATTTGTGTGTGTTCTAGTAAAAATGTTTCCATAAATCAATATTCCCTGTGGAAGAATAATCCTGAGCTGAACTAATATTTTTAGGTTCACATCTTGCTGAAGTGCTCTGGGTTTATGCTCTCGCGATTAGTAGCCACTCTGGTTTTTAGCCAAAGAGATTAAGCATATTTTACATTTAAAAGTGTTAGGTTGCAGCAGACGTTCCCTTCCTTACGTGAAGAATTCTTTTCTTCCCCCTCAACCAAAATATTCTTCACAATCCTCCCTGAATTAAAAACCAAACTTTTAATTTCAGGTGCTGCAACAAGCGAATTTCTAATGGGATTACTGTTGGGTCATTTGTTGCTTTTAACCTTCATCAATGATACTATTGTAAAATTTAAAGTCCGGTCGTCATAACGACAGATTCAATCGTTACAACAATTTCTTTTCTCCCTTAAACTTTCCTTTTCTCCAGAACTCTGTTTTTCTATAAAAAAAAAAAAAAAACCTTCAGCATCGAATCCCTAAGAAACATCTTTCATTACAGCAAGTATCTGATTAGATCAAGGTGACTTCCTCTTAACAACACCGAGATAAGATTTCTTTTTAAATTTTATATCTCCAACGTTTTATGTATTCTAACTTTACCCTTAAGAAAATTTTACTGACACGGAACTCGTGTTTTTACATTAAAACACGAAAAAGGTGCATAATGATACCATTAAAATACTCTGGAATAAAAATATGTTATTTCAGATAAAAGTACGTTTTCATACTGCACTTGCTTCAAGTGTTATGGTGCTTCAAGTCGCACCATAAAACAGAACTAGACTATCTTCGGTAAATGTAACAAATATTTAATGAAATATAATAAAATATACAGACATACCACTACTTCTGATTAGATGATGTACTAAAGAATTTTGTGCAGCATTATATTCCAGCGGTCCCATGGTAAATACATTCCAGTGGAATTTACAAATCGCATTCACTTTTATCCCGATCTAGTGTTAATATGTTTGGGCCAGTAGGATTTCACAAATGGATTTTATTATAAAAATGGTGGTTTGCTGCTGTTCTGAACCACCGTTGAAGAAACTGCGGATATGAGGTCGATGTATTTGTCTGATAACTGCATGTGTATTTCTAGCCAATTGCTGAGTAGGGAAAAACAATGCTAACCTCGTATGAAACCAGCTAACTCACTTTCTGCCGAAAAACCACTATAAAGGTTCTTCGCGTCCTAAATGGGGTTCTAACCCAAGGCTTTTCATCCAGTGGGATATGTCAATACCGACTTTACCATGTAAGTGCTTTCGCACAAAAGTAAATCTAGGACAATTTTAATAACGAAACGTTCTGTCGAATTCATTGACTTTTTAGCCACATTGAAACATGTTTGTGTATTAATAAAGAAATAGCACCACCACTTTATTGCGGAGTGGTATTAATAGTTATTAAGAACAGATTACTTCTTAATGTGCTTTTTCTACGTGTTTGTATATCCTTGGAATATTCTGCATGAGTCGACACATTGCATCAATTTGCGAATCAGAAAAAGTGGAGCTAGTCGGTAAATATTTCTTTCCGTCAAATATATATCGTCTAGCTCCATTGCTCAGCTTTTATGGTAAAATTCAGCAATCCATTCTCATTTTCTGCGTCAACTTCCACCAACTCAACCTGCTGTTGAATACTATTGCTTTTGAGATGTTGACATGAAAATGAGAATATTTACAAATCTGGAAGTTAAATATAATTCCTAACGAAAAGGCTGTCCCGGAACACAACCCCGCAAATAACGAGTATCTCTTGAATTGTTTGAACTATATCACATTATTTTTATCAAAATATTATTTATTATTATAATGTTTTTATTTTTATGAAAAGTTTTACAATATAATATATTATTCATTATTATATAAAGATTAAATTTATATATTAAATTTATTTATTTTAATAAATAAATATTTATTAAAATATTTATTTGTTGGATATTATAAAAAGAATCAATATTTTTATTAAAACATTAGATGTTGGATTGCAAAATAGTGGATGAGATTTCATTATTAGATTTTGAAGAAGCAAAACAGCCGATATTGTTTATCTCTCTTGATATCAAAACATTTATAATCAGTTGTCTATTTATAAATGAGCATTTATAATCTGATTTATAATTTGAAAATGATTAGAATTTAACTTAGAATTGCGTCTCCTAATTGTTTTCTGACTTTTTTTTTAACCTTTACATATTAGTTAGTAATATTTCACCAACTGTTCGTCAAAAATTCAACGTGGGAAATGCAAGTAACTCTTGACTTGTTTCAGATCTTTGAACGCAATGACAAGCACATTTCACAATAAACACATGATAGCAACGTCGTTATTATTCTCTTTAAAGGATTCCCAGTTTCAAGTTGACCGTAGAAGTATAAATAAACTAAACCCGGTTAAGAAAATGCTATTTGTCGAACAAAAACCAAACATCAACCAAACTAGTTCCATCATTATTCACTTAAAATGCTTCCGTCAACGTCTAGCATTTTTATTATTATTAAGAGAAACCTCCAGGGGGGTCAGGGACTCATAGTTGCCCACACAACATCCAGTAACAATCCATTCCCCTCACACATAGCTCTGAGAGAGAAATCTAGCTCTTGCCACTTCTTAGCGCCATTCATGCTCAATGTCTAAAGATGTCCTTTCCCCACATCCCATAAAACTCAAAATTCCATCAAGGTTTGTTTGACTTTTTTTTCCCTTTTTTATGCTATAATTATTTTGAACAGAGATTCGTTATTTTATCCCTCCATATACTAATCTCTATGACTCGCAATCTTGCCAAGGTAATCAGTAACCTTTAATCCTTGAAAATTCATTTTATTTTCAGAGGTCAAAGCCACTGTGGGGAGGGAATTAGATCACACGTAGACGTTCGAAGTGCAACTCCCGATTGTTTTCGTATTTCATAGATTGGCGTTGCTAGTGTCATCGTAACGCTCCAACGTATTTGGTACAGCATAATTAGTATAATTACTGATACATGATCTACTTTGATGGTAATCCTAAAAGATGAAAGATTATTAGACTAACGTGTTGTATACCGATATGAATTGAAAGTTGGGAAGAAAGTGGAAATATTTATAATGAACTCGGATATCTGCGTTTTTATTCTCAGAAAACAGACGACTATGTATTCAAAACATGAAGACGGTGGTAGAATAATAGTGAGAAAAGAAAAAAAAATGCATTACAGTCATGAATTTACAAATTTAAAATGATCAAAAAGACGAATATTCACGCTTCACGCTTCATTTGTGCTTTCTTCATAATTAAAAAAAAAAATTGAGGACATATATGGTATTCGTATTCAGAAAATAATTTTGGAGGCAATGACATCTGAAAAGAAAAGATGAGTCCAGCTATTTTCTGTTTCTTCTCAGCTACCGAGAACACTTAAGTCCTGCAACTTAACCTATCTTTAATCATGCTATGATATGTATACAGTACATAAGATATTAGAACAGTTGGACTAAGAAAGAAACGTGTTAAGAAACTTGATACGATTACATATTATCTGATATGAGAGAATTTAAAAAGAGCTATGGATAAGGGAACTTCCTGCTCATACCACTGAGGTCAGTGATGTGATCCACTTAACATGATTTACTAAATGGATTTGCAGAAAGATGCCTTATGTGAGAATCCTTTTGCATTCTCGGCATCATATTTGATATTTACTCGCCAGTATTAGACAGGCACATGAACAATGACATCGGGAGTTTTTTTCAGAATAAAATCGGAGAATTCAAAGGTCACATAACTACGGTGGATATTTGACTAGTGGGTCTCGCGCGCACACATACAGAATATCCGTGAAATGAAAATTTAACCAACTGATTAACAAATATAACGATAATTTATTTAACTTTTTATTATTTCTTTTATTAATCAATCTCATTATTTTTCTTAATAATCAATGCTATTATTGTTAGTTTTAAAATTCTTAATTTCTTTCTTTAACACTGTGCGATCTATTGTATTTTAATTTATTAAAAATTACTTTTATCCCTTTCCTCTTGTACCTCGCGCATTTAGTTAGTACAATATGTTTGCATTCATTTAAAAGGCACTCTGAGCTCGTTTTAAATAAATGAATCTTTATGGCACTTAAAGACATACTAAGGAAACCTTCAGTTGAGAGAATGGAAAAAATTAACTATTTATTATTTTGTGACGGTTACCGTTAATGAGTTGAGGGTCAATGATTTTACCCAACTTGTAGGCAACGATATTTTATTCTATCCTTTATTTGCGTCTTACAGATAAGCATTCTACAATAAACTGTAGAATTTAGAATTATAGAGCCAAATTTAATCAGAAATAAGTAATAAGCAGATCAGGGTTCTGAAGTTTTGTCAGTTTGAATTATGTCCGTTGCTTATTTTATACATTTTCTTGATGGGAGTCAACAGGATTAGCGATAGCAGAGATTTGTTGATAAGGAGTTCCAACGCAAGCGCTTCATGTATGAAGTTTTTCTGTTTATTTACTTCGTGTGTTGTCAGAGCTTGTACCTGTTTTGCGGATCAAAAACCAAATTTTCCGGAAGGAGAAAAAAACCGTGCAAATTCCTATCGAGTAGTTGTCAATGTTGATCAGAGAAAGGCATAGAAATCTTCTCTCTTTCATAGCGGAGACCTAGAATCGGCATCACTGAAATTCAGTCATGCGTGCATCAAACCAGCTTCTCCAAGAAGTTTGAAGAATGTGATGTAACCAGAGAGAACTTCATTATTAATCTCAGACCCGATGAGCTTTATATCCTGAAACAAAAAATAACAAAAAAACTATTTTAGAGTTCAATTCGTTTCAGATAAACCATAAAAGCTAAAAGAAAAAATAATACTGTAAGCTGCCATTTGAAATAAAATCGTCAAATTTATGTAATTTTATAATTTGCATCAATTTACAATAAATATGAAAGAAAACTAATTTTCATCCTTGCAGACACAGAAATGACGACTTTCTGAAGATATTTAGCAATCTAAAATGATATGCGAGGTTCGAAATGAATTTAAAAATAGTATGAAATTTATGGAGAGGATGTATTTACTAAACAGGTTTTTTTTTACGAGAAAAAATAAAATACATGTCAAAGATAGCAAATAAACTGCAGTTAGACACTTTTCTGTGAATATGTGTGTAAGTGGGGGGGGGGGAAGTATTAAAGTTGTTAATACTGACCAAACAAGAACGGAACAGCAATCGGGAGACTCCCTTAAAATGAAATGTAGTTCGGAAATTTGAACATGAAGAACTGTTCAAGAAATTCCATTTAAAATTTTCTTGATTGTTTAATTTTCAATTACTTCTCTAAACGTTTTAATTAAAGATAAAGCATCTTGGTACGATTATTTTGATTGGATATCGCGGTCTCCGCCGAAACATTTTTCATGCAATTCGTGAAAGAAAAACAAAACCAAAAAACTACAACTATTTCCATTAGAATCATAAAAACAGATAACATCGAATAAAACAGTTCCAATATTTAACTTTTGAATACAAATATTCTTCCCTGTAGGCTTAAATATATTGAACATGTGTTAGTCATTTCCCCGTATGCCAAAATCGTTGCTGTACATTAACCACTCAAAAAATATACTGATGCAGTCTTAAATTGTTAAATTACAAGAATTTAACGCCGAATTTAGTTGTCTCGTGAATAGCTTGACTCATACGACCAATTTTATCTAACATTTTAAGAATTTCATTATAGCAATCTAAATATTATTATTATATCTTCATATTTTAAATTTTCTCCTAGCATTTCTATAAGACAATGTTTCTCAACCTGTGGTCCGCGAAGATGGGACAGGTGGTCCGCAGGCAGACGTAAATTAATTAAATAAATAATTTTTAATTATCTAAACAAAACAAATTAAAATTGAATAAGTAAATAAAAAAAATCAAATGGAGACTTAAAAAATCAATAAATAGCGTTAGAATGTTCAAAGGTGGAAGCAATAAAACGATATTGTTGTTCAGTTCACCCTCCCTTGCTGTTTGACAGATTTGAAGTGAACATGCGTTATCCACATTTCAACCAATTGCTCGTTGTTTATTGATTTTTATTATTGAAGGTTTCCCTCCTTCAACCAAGGCTCCGTACATCTTCAGAAGTGCTAAGTGATACTTGGACAAAGTGTGTCGTGAATTAACCCAAGTATTTACATATTTTTCGGAATTTTTTTAATAATGGAAAAGTGGCTAAGAACTAAGACTTTGAAAAGAAAAGCAAATGAAACAGGTGATGCTCACCCTAATTGCAATACGTGTTGTGACGGTAAATCTGATACTATTAAACTAGAAGAAACAAGCAGTTCAAAGAAAAAATACAGTGGGAAATAGAACAGTTCTTATTTGGAATTCGGGTTTACTTGGTGTGGAGATGAAAGTGAGCAGAAACTTCAATGTGTTTTGTGTTATGAAGTGTTGTCGAACGAGTGCATGAAACCTGCGAAACTCCGACGACATTTAGAAACTAAACATTGTGATGTTAAAAATAAACCAATTGAATTTTTTCAGCGACGCTTAGGGACATTAAATCATGGGAAAGATATAGTTTTGCCCATGGGTTCCATTAATAGCAAGGCACTGGAAGCTCTTAAGTTTGCGCATAGCGAAAACAGGGAAATTTTGCTACCGCAGCTATAAAAGACGTGATAAAAACGATTTTTTGGCAAACAAGTTACTAAGAGATGTTGATTTGATTCCTCTTTCAAATTTCACCGTCGATCGCATAATTAATGATATGGCAGGTGACGTAGAATCGCAGTTAAGCGAAAGAGTTAAGAAGAGCCCTTATTATGCATTACAAATAGACGAGACTACTGATGTTACAGATGATGCGCAGTTAATATGCTACGAAAGATATGCGCATGATAACCAACATTCATGATGGCATTCTGTTTTGTAGAACTTTGCCATCCCGAACAACTGGAGAAGAAATATTTCACACTCTCAATAATTACATAACACACAAAGGGATCCAGTGGGAAAATTGTATAGGATTCTGTTCGGATGGAGCTCGCGCCCTTACAGGCAGGCATAGTGGGATTGTTTCTATGGTCAAAGAAGTAGCTCCGGATATGAATTGGGTACATAAGTTAGCTTTATCCTCCAAAGGAATGGCACGAGAATTTAAAACTGTGTTATACAAAGCTGTAAAGCTAGTTAATTTTATTAAAGTTCGACCGTTAAATAACAGGTTATTCTCAGTACTCTACGATGAAATGGACAGTGAATATATACAACTTTTTCTTCATTCTGATATTCGCTGGCTTTCCATGGGCAAAGTACTAAGGTTATTTCAATTAAGGCACAAGGTTTTATTGTTTGTAAATAAACATAATTCTGATTTTGCATCACTTCTCTTGTCGACGAAGCACGGTTATCAACACTATGCTATCTCTCAGACAGTTTTTCGAAATTAAATGAACTAAATCTCTCCCTTCAGGGAAATTCTTTAACTGTTTTTGATGCCTACGATAAAATAAAGACATTTGAGGGGGAAAAAAAAACTGGTGTTATGGATTAGTTATGTAAAAGAAAGACAATTTGCAACATTGGAATCCTTTTTAGTGAAAAATTATATTTTTGTTAATTCTGAGTTTCTGGAAAGGGTTTGTCACCACCTCGAAACTCTGAAATATATTTTCCGAATAACGTTTATGAGAAATTTCTGTGGGTTCGCGATCTATTTCGAGCTTGCAGTCACCAGAACTACCTTTCGTTATCGAAAAAAGAACAGTTAATTGAGCTTTCATGTGACAGTGGACTTAAAATGCAATTCCATGATCTTGGTTTGGCTCGAGTTTGGATCTCGCCTTCAGTGTGAAGTAAATTTCGAATTATCTGAAGATGCATTGAAAATCGTGGGGTTTTCTACAATCTATCTTTGTGAGAAAGGATTTTCATCGCTCCTTCAAATAAAAACAAAATACAGACATCTCTTATTGTGCGTGCCGATTTTCGACTGAAGTTGACCAATATTGAGCAAGATATCCAGCAACTCTGCAAGGGTCGAGAAGCTCAGCCATCTCATTAAAAATAAGTATTAACATAATTAGATCATATTATTAATTTGTTTGCTAAAAACTAAAACTTTGTTCAATGATGATACACTTTTAATTTTTTACTTCCAATTTAATTAATTATATTGCCATATCTATTCAAAACATACTTTTAGATTTATTATGTTATAAATGGCACAGTTTTTCCATAGTGTTGGTAATTCCTACATAGGTTTTTAAAAAAATTACAAAAAGTCAAAACGATGTATAGGGAAATAAATTAAAAACCCTATGTTTATTTTTGAAGTAAAACTTTAATTCCAATATTCTAAAATATTATTTTACTTGCTTTTCTGTTCGCAAAATCGTCGATGATGACATTGTCGAAGTCTATTTCATCACTGAGTTGCTGTTCTATAGACAGTCTGGCAAGATTTCTTAAACGCCAGAAACGCGCCGCCCGGGGAGGATTCCCCCCTCCCCCCCAGCTACGCCTCTGTAACTTAGTGGTCCGTAGAATTGTTTTAGGCATTTTACTGGCCCTTGGGCTTAGAAAGGTTGAGAAACACTGAACTAATGTATTCACTTCATTCAACTACTGTCACGGTAGTTTTTTTTTTTTTTTGTTTTGTTTTGCAGCTGCTCAGTGTAACCATTTAACAGAAAGTGTGCTTTACGACTTATCTCCTCCCCTCTACATGAATCCCATAACTCTGTTTATTTTTATTTTTCTGTTTTTACCGGAAAGCAATTCCATAGGGTACTGGTTGTTTTGAACTTAGCACATAACTTCAGTCCCTCTAGCATCCCTCACCTTGGCGTAAATCAAACGTAATCCATTTTTACAGAGTGGAACGTCAAGTGGGGGTCAGCATCTCGGGTGTGACTGAATCGTTCGAATCCGAAAATGATGTTTATCAGATCCTGTCTGCCAACTAAGCTTAGCTGCACCCATAGGGCACGAGATGTGACTTTCGCTCGGCTGTTGACCCTTGGCAATTGAAACTCCTCTCACCGGTAGGCAAGGAAACGCAGCACTATACCCCGAGACTGCATCACGTGATCGACTTTACCACTCCAAGTTCAGGGTTACCCGCGTTAGTGTGTCTAGTAAATAGTTCCCGCTAATAGCACGCGGTGGAAATCGGTCATTGGTAAGATGTGTGTTTGAGTGAGAAATTTGAGCTGCCTTGTTCTCGACTGCTTTCTTCATGAGAAATTAACGCTAGTTTGTATGTGTGGCAGGTGATATAAGGGATTATTTTCCCCTCAAACTCCTCTTCATATGCTGTGTTCGGACTTTGTTGTCAACAAATGATCAAAAAAAAAAAAAATGGGAATTAAATCGTGCAAATTACGTTACTGGAACTTTGTGTGGATGTTTGGATTTCTGATTTCGTAACTCAATCCCAAAGTAAGTTTTGTTTTGCTTCAGGTTATGTTCTTGATGGAACGCGATATTTATATTTTTGTTCCAGTAGCCTGATTATTATCATACCTTCAGACTCAAGTGTTTTATTTTTTTGTTATTTTTGCTATCATTATTAGTTTTAAATCGAATTCTTCTAACTTGAGATTAAATAATTTCTAAATTTACTGTTACAATTATTTGTTACTTGACCTACTTATGTTAAATTCCTTTAATTTTACTTGATGTAATTTAAATCAACTTGATGTAGTTTAGAGTACAACATCATAATTTTACTATGATGTTGTATTAAGTACTGAATGCAAAATTTTCTAGGTAGAATATATTTACATCATATAAGTATATATATGTTGGTATATATATTTGCATCATATAATTACGCAAGATATGTTAACGTTTCAAAACCATCAAACAGCGTATGAATTAAATAGTATCTTCAAAATGCATATTCCATATTATACCTAATGTAAAATAGAGAGGCAAAGGTTTCGGTACTAAATTATCAGAACGGCAAAAAAAAAAAAAAAAAAAAAAAAAAAAAAAAAAAAAAAAATCAACCACGACGTACACCTTTCCTTACCAACACACACACACAGTATTAAACGCCTGAAGTGGCATTAAAATGATTCCGCAAAAAAAAAAAAAAAAAAACTCATGCGAGCGCGCATCGAAAATGTAGATATGAAATTCATAAACTTACTGCACGTTCCTTAATCGATCGGTACTTTAATAAAGCAACAAAAAATCTAAATATCCTTAAAAGCTAGTAATCGTACAAAATTATTTCGTTCGACGTATTTTTTTGAGAGATGAAATGTATGAGAAATATCAGAAAAATATTAGGCAGCATTTGAACACGTCTAATTCTTTTGTGTCTTCATAAGTTTCTGTCGTTGCAGCGTGCAGGAGACTATTTCCTTATGTTGATAAACGGAGTTTAAATGGGGGGGGGGGAGGAGTAATAGAGGAGAAAAATATGTTTCCGACATTACTACAATAATCAGAGACATTTTCGCACACCATTACGATCTCTTCCTATTCCATGACATAATTATATTCAGGTTGTTGTTTCCAGTTAACTTTCATTTTTCAACAATCTTTTAAAATGATCTCTGTCCAAGTCAAGATTTTTTTTTTCCCCTGACTTAAAGGAGTAATGTAAACACTTTCCTAATCTTAAATCAGAACTGAATGGAATATCTTTTCTATGGCAATTTAAATATTCTTTTTTGCTATGTTAACGGTGGCTAAGCATTGTTTAGCCACCGTTAAACTACAATTATTTCACTTGTTTTATTCTTCTATTGACTGATTATTCTATTTTTTTTTTTTTAACATGCAGAGAACACTATTGAAATGTCAGTTTGTTTTTGAGAATGAATTTCAATTAATAACATTGTTAGCTGACAACCTGAATCTTAAGTCTCGACTGTTTAAAAGTATTTAATTTATTTTCAATGGAACACACGCAAATTAATATATTCATTAAACATCTTCACCCCCCCCCGAAAAAATTCACTGAGTACGCAGGTTTTATGAAATACATGATATGATATTAGATCCTTTACCAAACGAAACTAAAAATATTTAAGATGTATATAATACTGGTAAAATGATATCTTATCAGTATTTATAATTAAAATTAATTTTTAATGTATAATATATAAAAGAAAATATAAAATGGTTTGCTATTGGAATATAATTGATATAATACTATATATACCGCCTCAGCTGCCCTATTTTAAGCCAGGTGAATAACCATTTCTTCTAATCTCTGAATAACAAAGATGATGTTGCATCAGTTGATTATCGAACCCTGATAGCTTAATGAGCAGCGTGTAACCTCTGGTGTTTGCTAACGTACTTTATGTTGCTCTTGAATTTATCAGCAGCAGTTTCTCTTACAGGATTTTACTCCACTTTGGCTAATAAGCGAATTGATATGAATCGCATTATTCTTCCCAGGATTTTTTTTTTTTATATATATTTTGCCTTGTCAACCATTGGCTGCAAAAATATCACGCAGCTAGCTGATGACCAGCCAGTCGGCCACAAGTAAAACTACAGTTTTAAATTATTAACTATATTTCAGTGAATTAAAAAAAGTAAATTTAATGTAATCGTATAACTATTTCACCTGGCATATTGTTATATCAACGACCATTTAATCGCAACTTATTTCTAGTAACTAAATAACGGGAAATGCTGGATGCATTAGCATAATATGAAGTTGAATTTAAGTGGAATATAATAAAAGTAATTAGAAAATGGTTAATAAAATTACTCTATTATAAATAGTATTATAATAATAACGATAAAAATAAATGTTCATTATATATCTCGCTATTTTTTCAATACTTGTTTTATCTCTCACTACATTCTTCTAATCCTATGCTCTTATAATCAAATTCTGAACTAAAATATTTTAAATATGTCAACATGATAATTATAAATTGAGCTTGGGAATGAAAAAAACTTCCCACACATAAAATTGCTAAATTTAAATACTAGTGAATATTAAAGAAGCCTAGTCCAATTTTATATTCAAAACAGTAGTTGTCATTAAAATATGAAAAGAACACTTCAAAATTTATTAAAAATTAAGAAAGAAGTAAAATCAAATAAAAATGTTTAAGTTTGATATTACTGATATCCCTATCCCCCCCCCCCTCTGGCGCAACCAGAGGGGAGTGGGCCCTTCTCCCAAAGAAAAAAGAAAAACACCAGAAAATTTTCCAAAAATCTTTTCCTAATTAAAATACCTTTTTTTTTATTTATTTTATTTTTTTTAAAATTTATGTGTGATATTTAACTCCATAATCATTGCATTAATTTTCTTTCTTAACGAGAGCTTATATTTTTTTTATATATCACAAACATACATGACAATTTAAGGAAAAATACAATCTCCTCCTGACAGAACTTTGTTGGACAGCAAAGTGAAGCTTAAAGAAATTTCTTTATGTATCTGAGACGAGTGTGGTTGCTGTTTGGAATGAAGGACGAAACAACGAAGGATATCGTGCATGTGCCTGTTCAGCCCGTTATGGTTTTTTGGGTGGTTTTGTTTGGGGGTGAAAAATCTGGTTTTAGAAAAACATCAGAACCACCGTATGAGTCTGACTAACTTTACTGTTAGTTGCAAAGCTCTTACAAAGAACGAATGTGGAAGAGGTATACACTTTTTTCTCCATAAAACTCGAGCTTTTCCTGTTAGAGAATAGATGAATCGTTCAATGAACATGCTCACTCGATATAAATAACTCTTCTTGGGTGTCATCGGCTTCGGCATTGTTGATTATTATTCCAGCCCATTAAGATACATGGGATTTCAGGCTAGTGGAAACTTCATCGGTTATCACGAAGTTATATCTTGAAATAATGCTTGAGTTATCAGATAAAACCGCAGTGGTTCGCTTCATTTAGTTAAAAAAAAAAATAATAGATTTAATATGCTGAGTGGTGCTTGTCGATTTCGTAATATACAGTTGAAGGTTGCTGGTTGCAGCTTAATTGTGCATAGTTTCCGAATGATAGGCAGATTGGAGAAGAGACTGTATTATGTCCTGTTTATTTGATGTACCTGGCCAGTGCACCTGATTTAGGGAAGAAAAAGCCGATTTTTCGAAGGTAAACTATTGCTCGATTCGTATGATACCGACTAACTAAACACCGCTGAAAACCTTTATAAAGTTCATCACCTCCTAGACTGATTCAAACCCAGGCCTTTCCAAATAAAGGACATCTTCGATACTAATTGATATCAATATTCAAGCAAGAAAATATCTAATTATTAAGATTTTGTGGGTGTTGCGTTAATTATATGGGAACAAATTAAAATATGCCCTGAAGGGAAAAGTCATCTCGATTCCAATATGTAAAATATTACTTAATGTATTAACATGTCAAAATGCACTTCCAAATCTTATGATTTACGCGAGCATTTAAGAGAAATTTATCCAGAATTATGTATTAACTTGTTAATACGCATGTGTCGTGCCTTAAACAGAACACACCCAAAGTGAATGTATCCCATGAATTATGAAATATGACAGGAAACCGATTTGCAGTTATTGAGTTTTCTCGTAAGGTGACGAAACTGACCTTTTGTGCACGACGCTTAAGTTTAAATATGACAGTTAAGTATCGTTCATCTGTGTCTTACGAAGTATGTCACAAAGAGATATTTCCAATTTTATCAATGTGTACAATGTTTCGTACTTGAATGAGGTATTTCGAACAAATGCTGTAAACAGAAAACTTCTAATACGCCGACTTGAACAAGTTTGATAAGAGACGGCCTCGAGACAGGGCAAGGCAGTCTGTTCTGAAGTGCAGGTTTTACGAGTGATGAATCTAGATGTATTGATGCGTTTTTAGATTCCGACGATAAATTTTGATAGCCATAAACTCGCCACGTGATTAATGTCCAGAGAGGCTGACGCAATATAGGTGGCTGCACATCGGTCTGCAAATAGTTGAGCATTTTAAAGATAGTGCATTTTTTAAAAATAAATATATATTTTTAGAGCTCAACGGCATGCAAAATCCTTTTATTTTTGCTCATAATTGCTCTTTTCCCCTTCGAAGGACAATCTATGCGTCACTCTTCTCTTCGCCACTTACGAAAGCTTCTCAAATTCTTCGCTTCCTAAACGTAATTAATGTCGCAGAAACTCATGTTCAGAAGTTGAATCAGTCACACGCCGGAAGTACGTTGAATGGAAAGTTCAAGGTCAATGTTTTGGGACGCCATGTCTGAAGTCCAAGGTGTGTGCTGTTTACAAGACATAACATACACTTCACCACACGAACTTTAACGGAATGGACAGCAGTGAAGTTCAGATTTCTCTCTTTATGAGTTGGCATTTTCAGTAAAGATAGCGCTCGTCAGCTGGATTAGGGAGTTTGGTCACGGTTAGGACTTCTGCTGCGTCAGGAACAGCAAAGTATTGCTGTACTTATTCTTGTCGAGCCTAATTGAGTTTTTTTTTTTACATTGATCCATAGATTCGAACACATAAATTTGTAACCAATTCTTTACCAATACGTTTTTATGCAGACCGAGGAAGACGGATGGGTCGGTCCTAGGAGAAAAAAAACATTAAATCTTATCTGTTAACACAATGTAAGTTCATATTTTAGTATTAGAAATAATTCGCATCCTTTCAATTGATCAACGTTGTTCAGTTTCTTTTACCCTTTTATGTAGTATATAAATCTCTCTGGGGCGCTTAAGGGTCAAAGCTGTATAATTGTGAGGAGACCTCCAAATAGCCTTTAAAGGAATGCGGAGAACCGACTAGGGCGTCTGACCTAATGTCCAATCGTGGTGCACCCTGTTAAGTATCTATCTGGATACTGAACGAACGAGGATGGGCTGGGAATTTGGGATTTAGCCGAACAAATTGTATTCTTATTGGCTTAAACCACAATATTAAATAATAGTACAACATTCCAGAATTTCATGCCGGCTGGGACGTCGTCCGGTTAAACGAGCCCCGTTGTTTCGCCAGGGAACCAGGGCAAACAGTGAAAAGTCAGCTAGTGGAACAAATCCCCAAGTACACCCCAACTTAATATCACCATAGTTGAAGATCGGTACTATCAACATAAGAATCCTGAATGGCAAAGGAATGGAGCTAGCTGACGAATTGGATAAGTAGCAGATCGACATAATAGGAGTGATTGAAACAAAAAAGACAAACTGGTGAGATCTTCCTGAGCAAAAAATACAAAATGTTATATTCAGGCAAGGAAAAGGAGTAGCCATTAGCAGGGCCACCGAGAGAAATTTCGGGCCCCGTGACAAATCTGTGGTCCGGGCGCCGCTTAAAAAAGTGCATCACTTTTGTTTAATAAAAAAAGTCATATTAAACATTTATTTAAAAAAAGTGTACAATAAATTCAAAATTCGATACATTACATACGATACAAACATTAAATAAAAAGAGAATTTTAAAATTTTTATTGCCTCATTCACTTCCTCACTTTATGATTAGCGAAATCTTTAATCACCTCGTCATAATCAATTTTCATTGCCAAGTCATGATCTATTGATAGCAAAGCTAAGCCGTTTAATCTTTCCTGGAGCATTGATGATATCTACTGAAGCTCTTTATTGCTGAAAGTTTACTAAACGCTCTTTCACCTTCGGTTACTGGTATTGTGCAAAAAATTCTGATTGAAGTACATATTTCGGGAAAAACACCGTGAAGTCGAAATTTATAAATGGTATTTAATAAATCTAGTTCTGGTATAACATCTTTAAACGTGGCATTATAAATGTTTTTTTTTTATGTGATAGATTTCGTCTTTCAGAGACGATGTCTTTCGAATATTTATTTATTAAATTATTGCACGAATCAAAATTTCTTGACGATTCATTGTTTGAAAATTTAACATTGGTGAAAATAAATTCTGAATGTTTTTTAAAGATGTGAAGTTGGTAAATAATTGTATCCAGTATAACAAAATATACAGTTCTTTTAAAATGTCCTTGTGTATCATTTCCCATCTGCACTTTCTTCATCTGCTAGCTTTATTCTCCTCGTTTTTCGATATTTGGGATTATATCCAATTCGATTGCAACAAGTGTAGCTTCAGAGAGAACATCTTGCCACTTATTTCTAAAATGTTAAAGTTCTTTCAGAAGAGACTCAATTTCTGTTGCAATATCAATCGATATGGTACTAGATTGCAATATTTTATTTCGTTCGTCAATGGAAGCTAACATTTAAAACAAATTGTTGCAAAAAATATTGCTTTGAAACTTGAAAAATATCGTTTTAGAGCAACATCTTCAGAATAACCTTCATTTGATAATTTCCCAGTCAAAATTACATCCTCTGAAGCTTTTAAAATACTTGGAAGCTTCTGAGCAATCGGTCTAACCGCATCGATTCTACAACTTCAGCGAGTTTGAGATAGACCATGAAGAGAACAGCCAGTTTTTTCTAATAAAATTTTCCATCTCATTGGGCTTGAGCTACAAAATGCAAATAAACGCTCCAAGTTTCCATAATATATTTTACTTTCCGAACGACATTTAGCTTCATTTACGCCCACTACATTCAGTGAATGTGCTGCGCATGGAGAATAAAGAGAAGTTTCATTTTCTTTTTCAATAAAAGACTGAACACCTCTTTATTTTTCCACTCATATTTGCAGCATTGTCATATCCCTGACCTGTGCAGTCTTGTATGTCAATTTCTAATAATTTTTTTGCTATTTGTTCTCCAGTTTTATGATAAAAATCAAGAAATTCTATAAACCTTTCAAGAATTATCCAATTTTGAGTTAAAGAATCTCTGAAACATATCGTAGTATTAAAACATTTTGTTCGATATGCATCTGGAGTTGAGTCACAATTTATTGAATAATAAATGGGCATCTTCTGTTAGTACGGGATCATAATGCGCAACTAATTCTGATTATCCCCGGAAAGTTCCCATTATTTGGATTACCAATTTTTTGATTAGCACCATGAAATGATAAATTTCTAGATGCTAAAAATAAAATTACGTGAAGCAATCGTTTAAGCAATTCGTAAAATTTTTTTGTTTCATTATTGACTAAATTTTCCATTTTGTTGTTTACTCCGTTACCAGTTAGAGATCGTTCTAATTGCCTCCAGGATAAGTAGCACTCTTTATGTGATCGCGATTTTTCATGATCAGGCAAACGTGTATATAACATTTGCCACTTTTGTTTTAGAGAACAAAACCCTTCTGATTTACTTAAATCGCTGACAAGTTTACTTTTCAGTGATTTAATGTATGCTAAATAATTAATTGCTAAATAATAGGCAAGTAACACAATATAAGGCTTGTTTGCTTGAACTCCAGCGTAACCAGTCTCGAACTAACTGATCACGGCCAGTTGATAACTTACAATAAAGTAAATATGAAGACAATTTTCTACCTTTTCAATCTTTTGGCATTAACTTGACCATATCATTTAACTCAGATTCGGATTTTAGTCGTTTAATAACTATTAATTGCCAACTTACATCACTAAAGATATCTAGCCAAGTACCTGGATCTAAGTAATTTATAACTTCGGTAGCTTCTAAGTTGGTAGTCGCTTCAGCTTCACCTGCAGTTGAAATAAATTCTTCATATATTAAATCGTTGTTACCAACTGCATCGGTTGTAGTGCTGATTGTTGCTTCAATTCCAGGTCCAAGCTAATTTTTTTTCTTTATCTTCAAGGTTTTTATTGTCCCTGGCGTCTATTTCAGTGTTCACATCAGAGTTATCTGCTGCAAGTCCAGCTGAAGGAGATTCTTTATTACTTTTGTCAGCAGTTAAACTATTCGCACATTGTTTACTTGAAATTTCAATATCTTGATGTTCTTCCATCTTCAAATATTTCAGTAGTAAATGCATGTTTTTTAAATGTTCTTTTTACGTTCTCACGATCCATTTTTTTCTCCTTTCGTTTTTGATTTTCAGATTCATGATGATATATTTCTGTTGGTCAAATTTTTATTATTAAAAATATAATTTTAATAATTAAAAAAAGCAAATAAGAACATTTGCTTTTATTTTCTAGCGCACGGCCTACATTATGCAGTTGCACACTTTACAATCACAAAACCTTCGTCTATCAAAATACTAACAAGAACAAAGCGTTCTGGAAGGGAACATTACCGTGAATGCAATTACGCGTTAGCGCAGCCGACTGCAACAACTTTGCACGAACACCTATAAACGTCATCACCCGCTATAACTACAGCGATCCGCACCGAGAGAATCGGTGTCTTCCGGACACTCACAGCGAGCTAAAGAGCATAGCGTCTGTCTAAAACAAAACACAGTATCATTCTCGATATGTCATTATCCTTTATCATTGTTGTATTATTACTAGTATTAAAACCATGCATTATAAACATAGTTATGTGACACGTCGGAGCCCGACGGTCGAGCCCTTTTCGACGCCGGGCCCGTGACAAAAGTCTCAAATGTCACCCCCTCTCGGCGGCCCTGGCCATTAGTATTCAACACTAAATACGAGGCTAATCTTCTTGATTGGCAGGCAGTTTCAAGTAGAGTGATGTGGATAAATATCAGAATGGGGAACTCGACAGTGACGCTTTTTGTGCCTATGGTCCCACAGAGGTTCTGCTAAGGTAGAAGTGGGAGGAATGGTTGGAAGCTTTAGAGAAAGCAACTGACACAACGAAAAATAAAAAGTTGGTCCTTGTGAAAGATCTAAATAGCAGAGTTGGAAATCATGTAGGACATGCAAAAATATTGGGAAAATTTTGGAGAAAAGAGCAAAGCTAATAATAATAATGGCAAATACCATTTCTGCTCAAGAAAATCTACAACGATGGATTGGTTATTACTAACACCATGTTCCAACATAAAAATGTGCACAAATTCACATGGAGAGAAGAGGCAAGGAATAAGAAAAGTCTCATTGACTATGTTATTGTTGATAGTGATGTTTTCTCCCTGGTACATGACACCGGAGAGTACAGAGGATTTGAAATTGGAAGTCATCACCATTTAGTCTTGAGCAAGGTAAAATTGAATTTCATATTGAAAAGAAGAACATGTAAGAAAGTTTTTAAAGCGAATAAAAGTTGAGCAGCTCTCAGATGTGAATTGTAGAATAAATATACAAACATTACAGGAATCAAACCTTGGGGATTCAGTGGCAAGTTCTGAAGAAAATATTGATTGATTCAGCTAGAGAGGCATGTGGTGAGGTTATCTTCAAGAATAGAAAAATCAAAACTCAATGGTGGACACAGGAAGTTAAAGAGGCAGTGAAAGAAAAGAAGAAAGCATATCAAAAGTTCCTACCAAATAAATCTGCTTGTGCCCTTAAAGAATACAGAGACAAATGTAAGAAAGCTAAAGACTGTGTAAAACTAGCTAAACAAAAGTCGTGGGAAGACTTTGGTAATAAGAAGATAGCAAATAAATATCAAGAAAGATATTCTTCTTGATGAGAAGAATATCAATATATTCTGGAGATTGTTGAAGCTCAGAAATGAAGGAAAGAGTGCTACAAAAGGAATTTGAGATGATATGAAAACCGGAGAAAAAGATATTCTTGAAGTATGGAGTAATTACTTCGAAAATGTGCTAAATGAAACGAGCAGTGATGACAGCATAGTGATCAAAAAAAAAAATAACTGACCAGGCATGCAGTCAGGAATTCATATCCATACTTAAAGTAGAAAAATCCATCGAAAGTCTGAAATGTGGAAAGGCAGCTGGGGTAGATGATATTCAATCAGAAATGCTGAATTATGGTGGTATAAAAGTCTTGCAGTGGCTGTACTGCATAGTTCAGAGCGACGAATTCCAGACGATAGGAGTAGAGCTCTCATAGTACCCATATATAAAAAGGGAAATAAAACTGAATGAATAAAACTCAGTAGAGAATTACAGGGGTATTTCTCTACTGAGTATTCCCGGTAAGATTTATGCCTGTATACTTGAGAAACGGTTGAGAAGGATTGTGATGGAGAAGCTTGGTGAAGATCAAGCTGGATTCAGGCCAACTAGAGGCTGCCAAGATCAGATGTTCACTTTACGACAAATAGTTGAGAAAGCATGGGAATATAACAAAGATCTGTATTTAACTTTTGTAGATCTGGGAAAAACATGACAAGGTGCCAAGAGAAAAGCTATTCAAAACGCTACAGTTGTATGGTGTCAGTCGGGCATTATATCAAGCAATGATGCAGATGATGCTATACTTCTAAATAATCCGCTACAAGTCTGCAAGATTTCCTGACTAAATTGAATAACTGTTGTAATAGATATAGTATTAAGGTCAGCAGTAAAAAGACAATGAAAATAGGCAGAAGCATTGAAAAATATCAACTGCATTGTGATTGGAGAACAAGTAAAACATTTCATCCACTTAGGTATGATTTTTGTGAAGATGGTAAATTAAATATGGAAATGGACAACAGAATCAACAAAGCTGGTATGGTAAGAAGTCAACTGAATAAATTTATATGGAATAAGAGGGAATTTATTCAAAACACTAATTTAGCTGTATACAAGACAGTGTTCAAACCAATTTTAACTTATGGATCTGAAAGCTGGGTTAGAAGTAAAACACTTGACCAAAGACTAGACAGCAGATATGAGAGTCGTGAGAAAGATTAGAGGCGTGAACAGATGGCATCAATGGCAATATCATATTAAAAAGAGGATATTAGGAAAGAACTTAACATTATTAGCATCCAGGATGTGTTAGCAGAGCTAATCTCAGGTGGTATGGTCACTTAAACAAAATGGAAGCGGAAAGATTAGCAAAACGAGTGTTCTCTGCCGGGTTGGCAAGAAAAAGACCAACAGGAAGATATAAGCAGATTGATACGGTAAAAAGTGCCTTAGAAGATAGAAATACTGTATAGGATTTGACAATATTGGAGCGTTGACAGGTAACAGATTGATTTGGAGGAAAATTGTAAATAGAAACTTAGTAATGATGTAAATTTTTCATGTAGTACTATCACTACATGCAAAATTATCCTGTACACTCCTTGAGGGTAAATGTCAGAAATTTGATAAATCTCTCTCTCTCTCTCTCTCTCTCTACAACAAGTGAAATACAAAAGAGAGAGAGATTCTGGATGGAAGGAGGTGAAACTGGTGTATCGATGCAAATCGAAATTTTCATAATTGAAGTCAGAATGAAGAATTTTGCATGTAGTGATGGTCATCTAACATACTTTTAATAGTAGAGCAACTACTAAAACCAAAAGTATTTAAAAAAAATTAATCCCATTTTTATAGTAGATATGAATGGAAATATTTAAGTTCGTAGTTAGTCGGAATGCAATAAATATTTTATAATGGCTTTTTAAATTATGTAAGTTATCCGATAGATAGGAAAATGTTTCCTCTTAGTCAAGCAGATCAGCTGGTATACACAATGAACATTACCATATATACTAGCTTGGCCATTTTAACCTGCCACGTCTTAATCTTGAACAATAACCAGTTTGTAGAAAGTTGAGAATTGAGAGGAGGGGAAAATAGATTATTAGAGAGGCGAAGGCATTTCTCTTTCTACTGATTGAGCGACTGCTTGTAGTTGTGTGTGTGTGGGGTGGTTAAATACTTTAATGAAAAGAAAGTATTTAACTTTGTTCTACGAAAAGTTAGTAACTTTAATATTGATTCAACAAGACCACTCTTCTATAGACTTGCACTACAAAATCTCAGTGAATTGTTTTTTTTTTTGTCGGAACAACTAGCCAAAGCAATCGATCCATGAAACCTAAACGTACGTACATCACTGATTGAATTCTAGCTAACTTGGATTTCTTACATTGTTTTAATTTAAAACACTTCTGCTTTTATTTTATATTGTAATCTGTATGCAAATCTGAAATCTGCACACAATTTTATCTTAATCAGAAGTCTGAGTTTACCTTATTGTATGAGTATTATTAAATTTTCAAAACTTCAATAACACGCAGTCGAATAATGTGATGCGAACTTCGTAAGCAATAAGATGTTTCCATGAATATGTACCAAACCTTTGTAGTAGACCAGCTATAACTAATAAAGTAAAATAAAAAAGCGGACCTGAAGCGTTTCAAATATGAAAATTTGCAACAAAACTCGCATAGTAACATTTCGAAGGTTGCATAGCAACGAATCCAACTTGAATGCAGTTCGTCAAAATGAACAAAAAATTTCCTTATACACAAATATGATGACAATTCTGACATTCCAGTTCGCTTTAAGGAATTTGCTCAAAAGTATTTTACAATGTAGCGAAAGGCCCCCACCCTAACAACAGAAGTATGAAAGATCTTTAATATACAAGTATTACAGAATATATATCAAATGTAAATATAAACACAGTCGACACTCGGGAATGGAATTTAAAATGTCAAGCTAGTATCAGGCCCTTGGATATTGAATTTCTTCCTTCCTACCACACCACTCCACAAGCTAGCTGTGGAGTGTTAGTCTGCTGTATCCCATGAGTGTAGGGTGTTTTCTATTACTCTTGATATAGTTCGCCCACTATATCAAGAGTAATAGAAAACTATATCGAAAGAGAAGTTAATTTTCCGACCTATAATAATAAACAACTCATCCCACAATACGGACTGATTACCCTATTATCGGAATGGATTCTCCTTTTTCTGACATGCGCAGAAGTGTCGAGGGATCTCTGATCGGTGGGCGAACTATACGACAAATGGAGTCGCTTCCCCTCCTCCCCACCGCCAAATGTTAACTGCCATATGGCTGAATGTGTCGGAATGCTATGAAGTTACATAATTTAAATATTAGTATAGTTTGCTTTTGATGCACCACTTAATCATGCGTAGTCAGCATACAAGTGCTTTTTGGCAAGGACTAAATACTTCAAACATTGCAAGTTACTACAATTTCATATGTACTACTCCATTAATCGTAAATATTCAAGCGCTTTCCATGTCCAACTTGAGGTATTCATCGATCAGATGGATTTGCAAATATTGTTCGTTCAGTTAATTAAAATTTCTTGGAATGTAAACACTTTCCTTGCTAGGTCCCCCACGCGAAGGAATCTAGTGTGATAAGATCGTTAGATGATCAATTTAGATGATCAAAGGAGTTTGTTTTTCTGCTAGCGGAGATTTAGCACCCGAGAATATATAGTTCGCGACATCCAGTAATACTATGATAATTTTAAATACAATATTCGGTAATATTGTTCACAATTTAGTGCTGCTACTATAGTTAGTTTTCTATTTTATATGGATTTGTAAAAATTTGAATCTACCTTGATTAATAAAAAGTAGGAGACATTTTTAATATTTTTTTTTAAGAAAAGCTAAAAAAGAAAAACCTATCCTCCCTAAAAATCTCTTGATACAACTATTAGGCTAGTGGCTATTACAAGTAATAAATGAACAGTGTAGTATGCATCTTTGACAACTTTAGGCTAGTATATGTCAGTTATAGGTGAAACTGATAGTACATGTTTCATATTTTTTAGTTTGTCAGTATTTTAATTAATGTTATTTTTAATTTCAATTAAATTTTTATGACCTTCATGACAAAGATCTCTTTCTCTATTCTAGTTCAAAACAAAAAAGCATTCGGAGCTTATTTTCTAAACTCGCTCAATATTTGTTAGAATTCCTGTTACATTTTGGAATTCTTTAGTAAATACAGACGTGGTCTTCTCTGACGTTGACTACCATGATCTACTTAGATGTATTGTTTTTAGCGTTTAAAGTTTCGTGTATTATATCCTCATCTCGTATATCGCGGTAACTTGCTGAAAAGCAACATGTAGCGAACTTGCTGAAGACATTTCTTGATAGTTGATATTATAATTCCCGTTACGAAAAACGATGGTGCAGCCCTCCCACATAATGCATGTACTGGTACTTTGATAACATATTTGTAGAACTAGCTCTATCTTGTTTTTATTTCATCACTTCCATGGGAACACTGCACAATTTTTTCCTCAGAGATTATCAAATAGTACAGCACTAGGAACTGCAGTGAAACGTATCCATTGCACGGTTTAGTTGGTTAATTTTCTTACAGAAACTTATCAAGTCACTGGAATTTTATGGATGTCCATACAAACAGAAAAATAATTTTATGCAAGGAAGGATAGAATTTTTGTGCATTTCGTTTTTGACTTTAGTTGAGAATGGCAGCCTTCTGTCCGCGCGGTTAGCCTAGTGGCTGTGCGTGCGCTTTGCAACCATATGTCTGGGGAAGGAGTGTCCTAGGTTCGATTCTCGTCGGAGACGTGAGGAGCTGAAGGATCTTCCTCAGTCATAACCAAGTTAGCCGGTCTTGGGCGTGGACAGTAGGGTTTTTTCCCCAGTTTATCCTGGGGTTTTTCATCCCGCAAAGCAGCAAAACCGGCCATGAGAACTGAACACTACAGACATAGGATACACCAGGGCGCAGGGCTGACAACTTTATCCTGTGAACGGTTTGAGATCCGATGATTAATAAACCCTCGACACTGCAAGGTAAAAGAAGATAAAAGGATGATCAGATGGCAGCCTTTTGCACACCACGGCGCTTGACCGCATGAAGGAAGACTTTGTTTCGAATCTAGTCGTCGACTAGAGGAAATTTTTCTAAGCCATTTTTCGACCGGTTCCTGAGTTAGTCGATCTCTGGTACGGACAAGCGGGTTGTTCCTCCCGGAAAACTAAAAAAAATCGACCATAGAATCCACATTATTTCAGTCATTAAATATTTTGTGTTAGGGATCACGAGATAGCGGCACTTGTTGAGTCGGCTCTCTTCACTGCATGCCACTTAATTTGGATAGCCTTGGGCCAGCTATCTCTGATTTGGCTGCCAGTGGAGATTGAACTGCCCACTCTGTCTCCAAAAGTATGATAGGGCTAAACGGCCTCGCCTACTCCTTATACGGGAATAAAAAGGCGTTAGCTTATTTTTTATTTATTTTTTTACGGGACACTTCCAGAGAGTCCAGGAACTCGTCGTAGGAGCGCACACTACTCTACTTCGCTAAATACCCCATACTCTCCAACTACGACACTACTTCCATCAACGCCATATATGGCCCATGATCACCAACAGTAGTATATCTTTGTCTGTAAATTGCGTGTGTTCTGAAGGCCGATTTGTCTATATATCATTGAGGAAAAACGTATTTATAGTTCATAATAAATTTCGTACATTGAATTTCTTATGGCACGTGCACCTTCATTTTGACCCATGATACATAGATTTTGCATGAGGATGCTTTAGCATTGTTTCTAAAGAAATTCGATCAACTTGTATTCATATAAAAGAGAATCGATTTCTAGTTTGCGTGCATATTACTGAAAACTCTTGAAACCGAACAGAGAGCTGTAAAATTTCTCGCATCCTTAAGTGGATTAAACTCCACATGGCAACCGTCATTATTTCTTGGTGCAGCTGGATAATGACGGCTGCCATGTTGATTTTAATCCAGTTAAGGATGCGAGAATTTTTACAGCTCTCTGTTCGGTTTCAAGAGTTTTCAGTAATATGCACGCAAACTAGAAATCAATTTTCTTTTATATGAATACAAGTTGATCGAATTTCTGTAGAAACAGTGCTAAAGCATCCTCATGCGACATCTATGTATCATGTATTCATATGTTAAACTTTGTTTCATAAGTAGTTAATATGTTAAATTTTGATACACGCTAAAGAGGTCGTTGTGGCATGTATCAAAATTCGGAGACTTACCAAACCCCAAAACCAGAAAGATGACTATTAGCTAAATACCATCTTATTCTGGTCAGCACACTATTTATGAAGACTTCTGCCCCACCCCATAAATTGTATTATGCTGTATCTAACCTGATTTTTAACCCGAAAACTGCGGGCACAATACATTTTCTTCAAAGATATCCAGGAAATATTACTCCTCTCAATCATAAGTTCCAAACACAAATTTATAACATCAGCTTGATATATTGGTATCATGATATTACAAAAATTAATAAAAATCATCAACAAGTTAATATAGTCGTAATTCACTTATGTTAGTATATAAATGTTATACAAATATTCTATTCTAAATATTAGTGATTTTTAATTATTTACTAGTCGGCCAAATGCGTTTCTTATTAATTTATATTAGTAGTTAATTTTTCGTGTATTACAAATCAGTGAGTTAGCCGGTGTCATAAAGTATTTTCAAGAACTCTCCCATCCTAGAAAGTAAAGTGTTTTTAAAAAAAATCGGCCAAAAGGGCCGATTTTTTTAAAATGAGACGAGATATTTTTATTTCACTTCATTCTCAGCCATTATTCCAACGAACCCATGTTTCACAATTAAGGTCATGAAAACTAACTGTCGAATATATGTTTTCGCACTAATTTATATTGGCCTTTTTTTATTAGTTACTGTACATAATCCATTTTTATATCGATGGCATATAAATCCGTACGCAAAACATTTAAATGGCTATCGAAGAATACAGTATACTGAACATAACTTCAAATTCGCCTTACATTCTTCATAATTTGCAACTCTGAACTCATATAAGTCAGTCTATAGGTTCATTTCCCTCGTGGCAATAATTAGTCATTTCTTGACCTCTTCTGGTCACAGCACGTGTAGACTTCATTATCGAGGTTGATTTTTAGAGAAATGTATAAAATGCGTGTATATATGACTACGAACAGTCTCTACACTGTTCTATCTTCAGCATCGTCGCCACTGAGTGCAACTCATTACTGAATGTTTTCCATCTGCTTTTATTCATGTATTTAAGTTTAGATTGAAAACTGTTTTTGTCATATGTAGGCAACTGTATCTGGAAATTTGTAAGGAATAACATTTCGCCATTCTATCGATCGTCTACTGTTCATTTTTTTTTTTAACTGCACCAAAGGGATTGCTGTGTGATTAGTACTGACAGCTGTTCTAAGAAGATAGAAAACTCCAATAGTGAATTCGTCTTCCCATCTATCCATTTTTGTATACTACACATATATCGGAGAAACGTAGTAAATGAAGGAATTGTGCTTTTATAGCTTTTATAAAAGCACAATAATATTGACGCATAGTGTAGATGTTACTTGTTTCTGCGCATGAGCCCTATCTTATTATCTTTCTAACACCACAGTGGGTGAATTATTTAGTATGTATCTTATGTGTCACCAGAGGCTATGCTTTGAATACTGATTAAAAGGTTTCTTTCATCTCTTAACGGAACAGCTATTAATATTGATGTTCTGTGAAGTACACGCACACTCACCACTATTGAATTTTTCTATACTTCCCTAATACATCAATCCTTTTTTTTTTTTTTTTTTTTTTTTTCGCTACAAAAAAAAAATGAAAAGACCATGTTGGAAATGTAGTATGGTGTATATCTCAAGTAACAAAATATCAAAAGAGTACGTACTTTATCTCAAACATCAGGCCTAAGAATACCGACTCTTAAAATTTATATTATTATTGTGTTGTATTAAGTTACCGAATCACGTAGTAGTTCATATGTTTCCGTAGAATTTGATATTTAAAAATATCCGGAAATTTGTCTGAGGTTCCTCTTACAGTTAGTTTAGTAATTATAAACCATTATCTTTCTTAGCAACCAACAACGAAATTGAAATATTAAAATGTGTACATCCTGCACCTATAGATTTACGGATTTGAAAATCAAATAGTTTCTTACGAGAGACAAAGAAATCGTCCTGCCATCACTACCACTTTGATGTATAGGCAGTTGGGGGATGGAATATTCTTTATTCATGAAAATACTAATGTTCAGTTAGGTGTTCTGTATAATCCGAAGGGTGTTATTTCCTAGCTGTAGAACTGACACGAAGCCACTGTGCAAACCTGTTACTCCTCGATAAATTCATTTAATTTCACTGGCTGGTAAAATATAAGAATCCCGGTGCTATATCTCATGCTATAAAAGCATCCTGAAACACAAATAATCAACCATACCTGCTCCCACTGAGTTGTAAATTAATATCGCTGATATAACAACATGATGGTTGCCTATGCTCTGTTTTCAAAGCCATATGATACCACAGCGGATGACTCATGATCAAGTAATCCTTAATATCGCAATATACGAGTATAGTACAGTTTTAATTTTTTAACCAAATTCCCATATAAGTTTTACAACTTCCTCAACTGTAATTAGACATCTCACTAGAAGGTTACAAATTAAAACCTTTTCTTAATGTGTTCTCAGGATTATCTGTCCTGTGACTAATGCTGTTACCTAAATTCAACAAGATGTTTCCATATCGACCGTCACAAAAGGATGAAGGAATGAGAGTTGAGATGTTATTCTAGCTAATGAGGAGTTCGTCTTCCGGAAATAAAGAAGGACGCAAAAAAGAGATTTGCAATACTCGAAAGTCCGTAAATTGCAAACCGAAATGGAAGCTTTCCGTGGCAGATTTCTCGACGGATAATGAAAGGAAAGCGTGTCACATATCATTTGTCGTTTTCACCTCCGCAGCACGAGTTCTTCTACTCTATAAATCATAAAGTTGGATTACGTACAGTCGCCAAGGAAACCGGATCTGAGTGAAAGGGACGGACATACTTGTAGCTAGTATCCACTTCCTGTGGTGAAAGACGCGTATTTCAAACTTTCGACGCTTTCAGCAATCGGATTTACTTTTCAAGTCAGTGATATGAGCACGACACGTCATTTAGAAGATGCCGAGAATAGTTGGTCGAGCGCGGTTTATGTTAGCGAAACTTCTGAAATATTAGGATTACCTGTCCTGCAGGAGTTTTGTTTTAAGTGGACATCTGTTTATATATTTGCCTCCGTTTTGTTGGTCTTATTTGAAATGCAGGAGTTTTCACTTAATTTGTTCATCACGTATATCGTTCGACATTGCCTGTGTGAATTATAAAATCGATAAAAGTAAAATCAGGATTAGCAGTAAATAAGAGTCTTAATTAAAAATTCAGGTGATTTTCTATTAAAAATCCCAATTTCGATTAGAACATACGATGTTAATATCAGGAAAGGGATTTTTTAATATAAAATTATAGCAACAAAATTACTTGAACCTCATTACTCTGTTATTAGTACAAAATAATTAGTTTGCATTTTTTTTTTTTTTTTTTTTTTTAATATCGACCCACTCATGGCAACTTACAGCATTAACAGTGTCTGCGTTGGATGTGGATCCTTTTTAAGATAATACTGATTATTTAATACTCAAATGAATTTTTCAATGTCTAAAAAAGGATATAGGATCTAATTAAAATATATCACGTTAGCACAAAATTTATGGTAAGTATTACCTCTTGTCTAATACTACAATGGCGCTATTTGACAAATTTCCGAAATGTTTTTTAAATTCTCAGCTCAATAAGACAGTTGGGTAACTTGGTTAAAACTATTCATTGGAGTTCCACTCAGAATAATGAAAGTAACACAGAATGAACAACTAAAGGAAGTTTAATACAGAAACCTGCAGTCTCCAGTTGACTGCGAGGATGAGGAGGAGAAAGCGGCTATGTTTGAATCTGAAGTATTTACCTTTCCTATATTTTATGATTTTTCTTAATCACGCAAACCATTTGATGAAAAGTATAGAATTAGATGATTTTTGGCGACATTTTTTTTTGAAAAAAAATGTGAAAATTCTGTCTTACAAAGCGCAAAATTTTGGTGTTCAATAACATAAATCCCACTAACGGTTCCTTGACCTTTCCTCTAGAAAACAAATATTTGCAAGAAAAGGTAATGATAAATACCGAAGGGAGACGAAGAAATAGCCCCTTTAAATGACTAAAACGGGCCCGAGCTAAGATTTTTAAATATGTTCTCTTGAGGTAGGGATAAAAACATTTCTAATCAGACTTTCCGAAACTGGGAAATAATAAATCATGAGGATAATATTGCCTATATGATAGCAAAAAAAAAAAAAAAAAAAAAAAAAAAAACCTTATTTCTTAATAAAAAATAAAAATGCACAGATAACGAATTTATGTAATGTCTTCGATCAAGTCCGTTAAAGTGCAGGTAGTGATATGTGGATTATTTTCATATTTTCAGGATTGGCCCAAATTGGTAACTTCATTTATATTTTTTACCAAATAAGTGCCCAAGTTTAATAATGTTCAGTTTTAATATTAATTTCAATACCTTATCAAATCTAAGAAAACAAAGTTTGTGCGTGAAGTATCTTCACGACTAAGTCAATTGTGTGAGTGTGTGTGAGAAAGAAGCTAATGATTTCACATTAAATTCCATAATGCAAAGCACAAATCCTTTCGAGTGTGTAAATGCAAAACATTATGGGAAGGGCCACCGAGTAGATCGGAGGTATGTTAACGTGCGGGAATATCTCCAAAAATTCTGAGTGATCTACAAGATTACTATAAATCACACTGAGTGACCCTAAAGGATCGTTATTAAACTCATCACTCCTGAAGAATCTCTCCAGGACGGAAAATTGGAAGGTGGCTCCATTTGGATGTGATTGAGTTCCATTGTCGTAATCTGGAGTAACGATTGTTTACCTCGAGTATTTCGCTGATTTCCAAGTTTCTTTATTTTTTTTCGGATTCTATGCTTTGAATATCTACACACACTGGCCACTGAATTAGAAACATTTATGATAGGTAAAAATCGAGAGGATTCCGATGAAATTTTCTTTGCTCTAGTTTTTACTTCAATGCCACTGTGTCTTATTGAACGGCTGTAAAAACACGAGAGGGTAGCCATTTTATGACTCACATTCCCATGGGAAAATAAATTTCCTAATGAATCACTAATACGCACTTTCTCTTTCCTGGAAAGGAATCATATTTCCAAGGCTTATCGTCTAACTTGTTTCAAGGCTTCTCATGTCTACGAAACAAAAGATGAATTGTTTTTTTGTTGGAATACCTAGGTCCCTTAACAGGTGTCCACTGGAACTATCTTTTGCTTTCCTTTGCAGTTCGATATTTCTCGTCCCCAGACAACGACTCATTTCTTTGTAATGTAGTTTTATCTTATAAAAAAAACAATCCGAAAATTTTGATAAACTTTGCTGTTTGAATTTTCAGATGAACCTGATAAAAACAATGAAGTTTAGATATAAAAAGAGCTCACTTAATGAAATAAAGAGCCAAGGGCCTCACTTCGGCGATGCAAAATTATTCAAATTAAGTAGATATTGAATCCAACATTATATCAACGCCGAATAGAGAAACTACAAGAGTTTCGGTGGATCCAAGAGTAAGCAAACCTTGCATGACAGGAGCAACTCGTAGTAAAGATGGAGTTAGCTCTTATCACTATCCTTAGCTTTTCCTGTAATGTAAAACACATCTTCTAGAGGACATGTATGATGTTATACATTATATATCGAAACCGGTCTGGGATAGTGACCCCCCCCCCATAATGTATAACATCATACATCTCCGCTAGGAGATGTGCTTTACATTATCGGAAATACTAAGGATAGTGATCAGGGCCTACTCAAACTTTTACTACGAGTTGCCCTTGTCATGAAAGGTTTGCTCACTTAATATTTAAATATATTATTTTATATCACCTTTCATGTATGTTACCCTTTCTCTTGAGTGTATGATAATTTTTATTAAATAAATGGAGAACCGGTAAATAAAACACGTTCTGAAAAACTGTTTTACAGAACAAATTGGACATCTTGCTCGGCAACATTAAGATTCATATCTAGGAATGAAAGACTTTTCGATGCCTATATTTAATTAGGGTGAGTTTGTTCTTCATAGATTTAATTAAGCGGCTTCCCTCAAGGAAATCCAGTTTTCCTTGACAAAACAAACTAACTTAAACCCACACGGAAAATTGGACTTCGCTCATATCATCTTATAAGCACTTATCTTCACAATAATCAAATAAGTCTAATAGGACAGAAGCTGCATTTTATGCTCGTAATTCTTCTTTAATCCTCAAAACCGGCAGAAAGGCATCAACACAAGAAATAGGCATGGTATACTTGATCTCGTAGCCTAAATTGCTTTCGCCATGAATCCAAAATTCACGGTGCTAATATACTATAGATTTATAATCTTTTGTGGGTGAAAATAAATGAACGAAGTTGTTATGCATATAACAACCTAGTTTTCAGTAGAAAATTTGTGATAAAATTTGGAGGGGAATAAGAAATTCATGTCACAAATGCCACTTATTTTAGTGGCATTTGTGATTTAAAAAAAAAAAAAAAGTCCCCAGGTTCCAATTGCTGGAATTTTCCGTTATTATAAAAATGAGATTAAGAAATGCCCGTTTTTTTTAAAATGATTCTCTGCGATAGTCTTCGTGCTCATTGTTTTCATTGGTGTGTGTTTTACTCGTTTATTCCCTGCGCACAAAAGACACCATCTGTGCTTTACTTTTTTTTTTCTTTCTTACTCTGAATCTTTATTAAGGAGCAGAATAAAAGAAAGCATTAACTAATTCATTAATTTCACTGGTCGAATGAATAATTTAATAATGAAACTAATTAAGAGGGGGAGGTATTGCTACGAAGGCTATACTAGTTCCATACCCTAAAGCTACGGGGTAAATCTAATACCCTTATCGGTATATGTAGCTTCATTGCGTCCTCTTGCAGATTTTATGTTTTAATAATCATCCGAATTTCGAACTTAATCGAAATGTATTATGCATATCTTATTAAATTAGATTATTAATGGTTAAAGATGAATTTCAATAGTTCATAACTAATCATAAGAGGTGTAGAAATTAACTTATTAAAAAATATAAAAGTTTCCTAAAATTTTTATTTATTTATTTTTTTAAGAATTTGCCATTTTTATCTTAAAATATTTTATGAACCGGTATTGTCGACAAGGTTTGTTGAACGCTGTAATAAATGGTGAAAGAATCCGCTGAATCTATTGTTGCACATAACTATGGTGATGAACTGAACAGTTGAATGCAAATAGTAAAAAGATGAGATCTGTAGATCTTATGCAAGAGAAGCCTATGCTTCACACAGCCTGCAAGAGTTAGACATTTGCGTTCACGTACTATTCCTCGAGTTGTGCATCTCTCAGCTCTTCAACGTTTATTGCCTGTGAACAGTAATTAGAGTATACAATGCACATAGTTAAAAGTAGAAACGCGCAGTATTTTTATTAGGTTTTTTTCACTTGCGTGAAATGAGTTATGGAAGCAAAAATATCACAATATTCTTCTCAGCTCCATTTTCGTCTTTCTAATAAATTTAACTGCAACCTATTAATACTCAGATCTATTGTTGTGTTGTATTATCTTTTCTGTTATCCTTATCTTACACAATTCAGTCTTTCTATGAATATTAAGGGCAAGGAATGGGCCTAGAAGTGTTAGGATTTCGGCTGGTATTCATCCTTTAGATCAAATACGGTATATTGCCGTAGAATGCTATTTTCACGTTAAAAGAAAGAAATAAGGCCTACGCAGTTATTACTCAGTGTTTGAGGGAAGGGGAAAATATATAAAATTACAGATATACTGATTTTCTATCTTGAAAATCGAATGAAATTAATAAGTTGTATTCGGTGCTAAAGTTCTAAATTTAGAACTTCAACAAGTATCAAATTTGAAATTTCTATCAAGGAATACTTTTCAGTTTTTGGAACCAATGTAGAAGCAACAAAAATTTCAGGTTCTTATTTTCTTAAATACCAGTCGTAAGTTTGGAACTAAGGGGAAAAAATCCCATTTTTTTTTATTTTCTTCAACCAGCGTAACTCTTTCATGGTTTCCCTTAAATCTGACAACTGTAACACGGTGTGAGCTTGAAGAGCATCTGAAACTTGAAAGAATTTCATTTCTAGATTTATTTCTAGCCGACTTGCTGACATAATACGCATGACTGAAAAACCAATCATATGATTTTATGTCGTGGTTAAGAAATAGGTGATATCAGGGCTACCGCCTCAGCAGAAAAACTATGTATATAACAGCAACCACAACCAATGAATCGGTTCGTGCAAATGTGCTAAAAGCTACAGTATATATGGATGGAACAAAACAATGGGAACACACCTGTATGAGTTTTAAAAAAATCATACAGATGTTGTATTATGCAGTTATAAGTGTAATGCGTAGAATCCATAGTAACAAATAAGGGCTGGATCCCCCCTCCCACCAACCCTGGGAAATAGAAGTGAATAAACCACATCTAAAAAAGATTTCCGGCAGATATAAGAGTTGTCTTTACCAAAAAGGAGGATGTCCTCCAATGACTTAAAAAAGGAAGGAATTCATTTTTCTAACTTAAGTTTATATAATGAAGCTTAAACTTCAGATACGCACCTAAATATAATTTGGCTTAAGTATAATATAATATTTTTATTTTTTCAGTTTTAAATTAATTCTGTTATTTCAGTTTTCTATCTCTAATTTCCCTTATTTTGGTTTAAAGATTATTTCTCGACTTTTGTATTTTATTTTATTATCTATCAGTCATATCTGAGGGTAATTTTTTAGGAGTTTCTCAATGCATGTTTACAGGCAATTCTTTTGTTACTCGCATTTCTATGCTCTTGTTCTTCTATTGTATCCCCCCCTACCCTTTGTGTCCACTGAAACATTCTAGGTATTGTTCCCAGTATGGATAGTTCTGATCTCCTCGATCATGGCATTCGATTGAACGGACTGATATACAGGCAAATGATTTAGTTTAATTGTTTTCTATTGTTCAAAACTATTCGATAACTTTCGCACTTTGTTTTCTCAAGCAGCGAAAATATTTTTTTTTCACAAGTTGGCAGTTTCAAGGCTCTTGAAGTAAGTGAAACCTACTTTAGAAATCTCGAATTCCTTAAAGCTGCTTATCATCTACTTGACTGATAAAATTGTATCACAGTTTGATAGTATGGCAGAAATGCCTAAAAGTTTAGGAGGGTCCTCATTGTTCTGAAATTATTTATTGCAATGAATTCTATCTCCCTTTTACCTTCTTTGGTTGGATTTTTCATGTAACATTTCATGAACTTACCTAGAATCATCAATTCGAAAAGAAGAAATAAATGTTTTCCTATATGTTTATTGACAAATAGCAAAAATTTCACACCATTTAGTTTTATGAATAATACATTTTTATAAAAACATGCAGATTCTTGTTACTAGGAGTATTTGATGTTTTTAATAAAGCAACTATGTCCATATATAAAGAGTGATCAGAATTAAAGTATCCTTGCTTAATGCCTTGTCAAGGGCCACCCAGTGATCCAAATGCTGCAAAAAAATTGCAGGAATACGTTGTGCGCCATACGCAAGCAAATTATCATTCCTTAAATGTTCTCGTATCGTTAAATGTTCTCAAAGACCCTTCTGTACGGATCAACCGACGTGTGGAGGGGCAACATCCTCCATGAAAATGGCTGAATCCATGAAAGGCGCTAATATAGCTGTGACACAACAAAATTGTTTATTATATAGTGAAACCTCTAGGCAGTAACTGAGCAGGTCACAGAACCCGATTGGCGAATGTCCTCAAAGAAGACTGGTCCAATGACAAAAGAAGCTGTAAACCCAATCGGACATTTGGGTGAATGAAAAGGAATTTGCTGGACTGCATGCAGGTTTTGCGTAGTCCATACCTAGCAATTATGGATATTCACCCATGGGTATGGGTTCAGTTGAAAGTAAGTCATCTCCCCTCATAATCATCCACGGTACGCACTCGAGCAAGGAATGTTAAAGCGAATGTCGATCGACTTTAAAATCCTGAGCGCGCAACTTCTGTTTTATCCCGGTTATCTTGAATGAGTAGAAATGCAGAATCTTCCGAAGAATTTTCCAGACATTTTTTGTAAGTCACATCCATGTGTCTTGATGCAGCACGTTCACTGCAGAAACCAAAGCTTTTATTCATGGCCTGCTCCACAACACACAGTGGCGACTTAATTCACCTGTGACAGGTATTATTGCTAACGATTCCATTTCTTCAAAACGACTGAACATTCATCGCAAAGAGCACCGAAATAGTGGACCGCGTCGATATTTGTTCAAGCGACGAAATTCTCGGAGTGCAGCAATATTTGCATTTCTTTCGGTAGTAAAGCTTTGCAAGTCAAGAAGTTGGGAACGAGGTTAGTGTTGTAAATGTTCCTTAACACTACTCTGGAACCAACATACTAGTCTCGTTGAGCAATTCTCTTAGTTCCGGTCGTTGTTTGACCGATATTAAGCGGTTGAGTATAAATCTTTTTGCGTTATTCGGCCATATCGCCTCCTTCGCTTTGTATAATACCACTGCCAGCGTTTCCTCCATCCTTTGAAACATTTATGGAAATGTTTATAAATGCTTCCGGAAATCATTGTACCGAGATTACCACTCTGTTAACATTTATGTCCAATTAAAAATGGGAAACAGTATAAAGCAGATGTAAACATGTACATCCAAACTGAAACATTTCTGCAGTGATTCGACTATTGCTTTGAATTAAGCAGGTAATGTAAATAATGATGCATATGAAATAACTTAAAAATGTTTTGGTAATGTCGTTACAAATAATTGGACCAAAACCTTTTTTTTTTTCAGAATATTTTTATATGCTTTTTTTTTTCAAGACTTTTTTGCATTTTTATTCACTTAATATTTTCAAGAAATTTCTTTAGCATTTATGTAAATTATAATAAAATATATCTTAAATAAAGAATAATCTATTACCTAAGGGCAAGTCACAGTTCTTTGCGTTTAGTACAAGGAAGTCTCGCAGAAAGAATATAAAAAAAAATTATGACCCAATACAAAAAATTGAAGAAACTGCTTCCATGATACCTTCGGTAGAAAGAATGTACAATGAATAAAAAAATTAAAGGATACTCGCTGAAATATGATGATTTTTAATTTACTCATTAAATCCAGAACTGTGAGATTCTAGCTACACTTTTTTAAAATCTGTCAAATTAGTCTATCTTCATGATACATCATGATATAAGTTTGAAAGCTGGGTAACCTCTTATGCAGTTTTTCCTTAAAACACTATTATTAGGCGCTTCAACTCATTTCAGAGCCCATGTTAGATAGAAACCTAGGTTCGACGATGGTCACAATTCAAACAATATTAACATCTCGCATTTCGTATTATGAAATGGAAATTGTCGCATTAATATAACTGCTCCAGGTTGTTTACTTTATAAGGCAACTAAAATACCTTCGTGACACCTAGATTAGGAGTTCAGGCACTGTTGGGAGACATTATTTGCTATCATCACATTTGGGATGGACATTCTGAAAATTATAGAATATTCGAAATGTTACTGACTCTGAAGTCGTTAGTTCTATCTTCATTAGTGTCACTGGTATTAGACCTGAATCTGTTGTCTCCTATAAAACAAATGTTCATAATGGCTATTTTAATTCTGCTGTACAAAGATTTTTCTCTTTCGGAAAATGCTATGGATTGATTTTGTGGGAAAGGAGGATGAAGAAGTGGATGTGAAGATTTCTCGTTCGCTTCTAAACAAAAGCCTAAGGATTTCATGATCCTATTTTTTTTTTTTTTTTTTTTTTTTTTTTTTTTTTTTTTTTTTTTTTAAGAACAAACATGATTTTCAATCTGCTCGTTTACAATTCGCGGTTGTTTCTATTGAACAATAGAAGTTCTGCCTTCATCTTGTTCATAGAGTGCAAAGGTGATTTTATTCAAATTGCCTGGAATTTTCCACATTACTTTGTGTGTTTTTGTTTATTGAACTGTGATATAAATACTGAGACTCTTTAGATCTCTCTCCCCTTGCATGGCTGCTACATTACCATAAATACATTGCGCCCTTCGATTAGAATTATCTACGATTTCAATCGAAGGTGAGGTAGCCGATCTCATACGGAGGTAGCAGGGTTTTTTTCTCCCGGAAACTCGGGTTTTTCATCCCGCATACAGACAAATTGGCCATTCAGAACACACGCAATTTACAGACAAAAAATACCAGTTGTTGTGGAGGTGGGCGGTTGATGGAGATGATTCGTAGTAGAGGTTCGGTGTAGTGGTTGACAGTTGTATAGTAGGTGTCCTCCAGATGAGTCTTGGACTCCTTGGAGTCCAAGTTATCAGTATGGTTCAAATTTCGTAGTACAGTGACCGGAGATGATAATGAACAATATTTTGTGTGAAAGTTTTTCAATCCGACTTCCAGTATATTGATTTAAGCGAGTTACCGAGTGTGGTTAAGAATGTGTTTGTTTTTGTAAGGTGGAAACCTTAATTTGCTTCATAACTTTCTTTTGATCTTAATTGTTATCCATCGTATACTACTATAATTATAATTCATGTAAACGAGGGAGAACTTACTCATTGTAGTGACAACTTCAAGATTTTGGAAAGCTGAACAGCAACGTTAATAAATTATAAAGAATAAATCATTTTGGGATATTTGTATTTAGAAGTTCAGATCAACTTCTTATGCCTTCGGAAAAATATGGTTGGTTGGTTCTGACTAGATATTAGCGTTTGCTACTATTAATGGAAAATATCTACGAAACGTATTCCTCTGTTAAATCTGCTAATAGAAATATGAGGTATAAATTTTATAATATTTGTCTTTTTGTCGTCATTTATTTCCTATGTGTTCATTGATACTGGGAGATTCAGTACTTTGGTCAAAGAAAACTTGTCTGAGCTATTTGGGCCACATTGTTAACAATGTGCTTCGTAACAATTTTCTGGAGTCATCTCTTGAGCATTTTGAAAGATTTTGTACTTTCACTAAATTAAAAAAAAATAATAAAAATTCGTGAAATTCAAGCGATCCCTGCCTTCATTCCTCTACCCAATTTTCCAACACACAGAAGGGTGAAACAACGACCTCTTCTACGTGAAACTTGTAACGATGAAAATAAATCGTACACCTCTTCTAGAATATCCACTTTCATTTCTTCCTTCCAGTTGACAAGCGGTTTGAGGTAATTCACATCCGTAAAGGCCGTCGATTCACAAGCTTACATACAGTCTAGGCGTTTCGATGTACATGCGAGTAGTTTCTTCATATTACGACAATTATATATGCTTGGTGCTGTAGAAAGTGAACGAAGCAGAGGAGGAGAAAAAATGCAATGAAAAACCCGTCTACTTGAATTAAAGGTGAAAGTTTTTCTGTAAAGGTGAATGTTTCACTCTTGGCTTGTGTGGAAGTACTTCCGGTAAACAGACCTGTAATTAAAGATTTTTTTTCTTTTTTGCAATCTTTTGAACGTTCTTTTAAAAAGATCTGAAGTTAATACGAGACACCATGAACTACCGTCATCTGTGAGGAAAAACGTTTGAATGGAGGTCATGTTACTTGGGGTGGGTATGGAAGTAATATGTTACTTGCAGTTTCGTGAAAGGGACGGATCTATTTGTATTTGTGTGGGTAATACTGGAAGACTCGGGAGAAGATGGCATGTGTCGCTATCATCCAATGATTCTGAACAAACAAAAGAAAATATGTTATAAGAAATAAAGAAAACTTAAAATATTCTAATTTCCCAAATTTCTTTCTTTATTTCCTCTTTTTTTTTTACTTCAAAAGTTTCCCCAAAGAACTAAAATCACTTTGCTCGTTTTGAACAATCCGTGTAGAATAGAAACCTAGACACGATTTCAATCTTATTATTGACAAGATGATAGAGGAAGTATAATTGATCAACTCGCTAGAAAATATTGCATTAGATAATCATATTAAATTAAGAATAATGCAATATAGAATTTCTAAATGTTGAAATTAAACAAATTAAATTGTTAACATTATTTTCTTAATAATAGAATAAGTTTTAGAAGAAATGAATTTTATACTATTCCTGCAGGTTACAATCAGTAGAATGTAATCTTAGAGGAGGAACAGAAAATTGCAGCACTTAATTTTTTTTCTATACTTGTATTTTGGATCGTTATTTTTATAGCTTATAAACATATAATCAGCTATTCATGTAATTCCACAAATATTAATCATTTTTTCTATTCATTTATAACATCAGAAGATTCTTGAAGAATAATGGAGCATGTGGAAGTGTTAACTGATTAAAAGCCTACGATAATACATTGCAAACAATAGAGATAAAAAAATTCTATTCATACTGAACTCTTATTCTGTCACTTGCCATCATTCCCTTCATATTAGCTAGCCTTTGCTACGCAAAAGCTTGCATTTCTTTACAAAATATCGCAGATAATTTCTGCTTGATAGAGGTTTCTTATGTGGTATTTGTTAGTTCAAGAGACTTGTCTTAATTAGTATAACATTTCTCAAGAGATATATATTGAAGATATTCTAACCAGTGTAAAAAACAAATAACAATAAAATAAAATAAAATCTTTGAAATGGTTATCAGTATGAAGAGTTAAGTGCCTGTTCGAATTGTGCTTTTATTATTATAAGCAACCGAAGCACAAAAACAAACAGAGAATGTTAGTTTTACTAAATTTTTACTTTTGCTAAAGTAAAACTTTTATCGCAACAGTATGGCATATAACACGAAACATGTTACCTTCTTTGGTGGATGGACTGAATCCTTGACTGTTAATCCTTTGATCTGTATTAGCGGTTGTGTGTGTGGGAGCTGGATGCTCGGCCTGCACGTTAATGGTCTCTAATGATGTCTACTAGAATGAATTTCTGTTTTCTCTATTGTGAGAAATCCTTCTGGCCTGAATTTCGCAGCTAGATGGATAAATAATACGAAATAGTCGTGAAAATATATGATTGTATTTTATTATTTACAATTTCATAAACATTATCCCATTTCTTATATTGCTTCTTACTTGTACTAAAGCTATTATTTGTGCTGTTTCTATCAAAAAAAAAAAAAAGGATAATCCCGTCTGGTGATTATCCTTTTTTTTATCCTTAACTAGATATGAGTAGTAATTAATATAGGTAACGAATACTACTATCCATTTACTTTCTGAAAGTGAACTGTATGCGGAACGATATTTGTTTCTTAGGCTCCGTTTAATCAACCAGACTTTACTACCAAGAGAATAAAGCTTCCCACTTTGAATTAGATGTTTAAGTCATTTAGTGTTGTTTTTCATTTCAAATGAGACCACAGCTTGTGTGCTGGAGATCTGACATGACATCTAAAACTTGAGTGTATTAGAGCAAGATTCGTAGGTTGTTTAACAATTGGTCCGTCTACAAAACTATGGGCTCTAATTTTAGAGCACATAGTTTTTCAATTCAAGTTGACCAAAGAATTGCAACAATTCTTTGGTCAACTTGACAAAATTAAAAAGAAAGTATTTTACCCAAGGTAAAATACTTTCTACATTTATATCTCCTCCTGAGATTTTTATTTAATATGGTTAAAACACCTTATGGTAACTTGTTCTGGTAAAATACTTAAAAACTCTGTATTACTAAAATCTTGGTATTTCTAGCCTGGCTCCCACTGATGAGACCTCAATAAAGGTCGAAACCGGTCTGAGTAATGGCCCCTTGCCTTTAATAAAAAGCATCATATATCTCCTCCAGGAGATGTGCTTTGCATTATGGGTAAATATTAAGATTAGTGATCAGAGCTTAATCTACTTTTACGATGAGCTGCCTTGGTCTTGCACTACGTGCAGGGTCAGCTAGACTTGCAGGCGCAAACTTGACTTGTTTGTCTGTTTGCTTACTTGGGAAATGGAGTAAAACCAGGTTTAAAATAGCTTGGTATCTTTTAACATTGACAAAATTAATTTTAAAAAATGTTTAATTTAATGAAAGTGTTATACCATAGAAAAGTAACTGTGCTATTTCGACAAAAATAAATATTTCGAATTAGGAACAACATCCTATACTAATAAGAACCTTTAGTGTCCAATAGACCGTATATAAGAAAAAATACCGACACACATCGAATAGACGACACTTGAACATAATCTATTCAACAGGCTTCAGAAACGCAACTAATTATGTGTTCGGTTAGCCACACGTGGGCTTGGGATAACGAACCGATAAAACAACTTACCCGGTTTCTTTTGGTGCGTAGAGAGAGTTTACCGAGGAGATGAAAGAATTACTTATTTGGTGCTGTTGGAGGAAATAATTGGTGTGTGAACTAACCTGCAGGTGGCGTTCAGGTTTCTGTCCAGTTGATCGCCCATTACGACAGGGCACAATTTCTTCCGCCGAAAGGGACTCCGTACCGGATCTCTGAATCATTGTGCACGAGCTGTGTGTGAAGAACATTTATTTTTATTTGTTTTTAAAACCTATTTCGATAGTGTGGAACGCAGGTGGTATTTGACGCTAACACTCCTTAACACGCAACAATTGCTGTTATTGAAAACATTCGTTTTCGGAAGTTTGATTTAAAGTGAAATATATATATCTTGAGCCGTCAACGTAAGGAGTATTTTTTATAATACTCCTTACGTTGGAGTATTATTTTATTTACATTTTTTTGTGATTTTATTATTTTTCTAAAAAAAATAATAAAATAACAAAAAATGTAAAAATTAAATAATTTAAATTCATGCTCCCTTGAGTTTTAGTAATAATCAAACACGAAATTCATTGGAAAATGTAAATCTGTTAATTTCTAAATAAGATTTAATTGTTACCTGTTTAGCATATGAGTACTTTTAAAAGTAATTACCACTATTCTTTTCCAACAATCGTTAGAAATAATTAGCCTGACAATAGTAATAAAAAGCAGTGTTTTTTTTTCTTTAATAGGATAGTTTCTATTTGATATTCTTCGCCAATGTACCCACTAGGAACTACTATCAGCAAAGGCGTAATTGTCAATCAGTGGTATACTAACATATTAAAGTTGGGTTTTAGATCTCAGTGCGTTCCCACCTCATGATTAAAATGTCATTGAAACAGTCTCTTAATGGCACTTCACAAACATGTTAGAATTAGTTTTCCGTATGGAGCAAGTTCTCTTAGGAAATGCAAACCCGTTGACTCCCACTACTAGACGAAGCACTAAATAATTATGAAAACATACACCTTTTATTTAGTTCCACCAAATGAATAAAGAAGAATCGGCACAATTCCTTCTTTTACCTTCCGATATTAGGAAGAAGTTAGTAGAAAACTGATAGCCCGACACGTTTTATAGTAAATGTTCCAGTGGGAAAAAATAAATTTCGACCAATTAATGAATATGAATTCAAAACGCAAAATTACAATCAAATTACATAATCTTCGAGGTACATAATTCAATTAGTTTAATCACATCGATATTCACAACCCAAGAGATGGCTTTTATTTGTATATTATTGCCAGTAGTCTTGAAAAATCAACTCATTCTGTAAATGGCGGAATGTTTTTTATTAACATTTTTATACTCATTAGGGTTCTGTTATCGTCGTAATCTCTTATTCTTAATATATTCATTCCCAATAAGATATTTCTTTACTAGGGATGTTTATATGAATGAATACTTAATTGCATGTATTTTCCTACCAAATTTTACATAATACGGAGGAAAAAGTATTAACGCTCTCATGCATGGATTTTTATATTCATTTATAAAAAAATTATAATGACGATACAGTGACATTTAATCTTTCAGTATTACCATGAAATGATGTCCTCAGATGAGGACATCATTTTTTTGTGTCCTCATATGAGGTCCTTATGCATTAGAGGGTTAAGTAGGTTTCCTTTAAATAAAATCTGGAAAACGTGAAAGATATTTACGTACCATTAAAAGGAATCATTTATCAAGTGAGTAGGAAGATTGAAAAACTGAAAGGAAATAAGGAGATAGAGAGAATTCTTCCTACATCTTGGTATTACACAAAAGGTCATCACTTGTACCGATTCCCTGGAAAGTTATTAAACTTGATTGGTTTAAGTGCAAACTGTCATATTGAATAAGCTACAAAATAACGGGTAGACAAATAACTCATCTTCATATATCAGATTTTTCATATGTCGTCTTCATAAATAAGAAAAATCAGACGCCTTAGTATTTAAGTGAAGGAATAAATAGTGTGATAGATTTTAAAAAAATGGCATTATTCTTTTGATGATCATTGTCAATCCATATTGTACATCTTCATTTATTGCTTTTATTTAAGCGAAAATGCAAACTTTTCTCGGATATTGCACGGTATATAACCAAGGTAAGATTAGCTAATCATCCTTATTTCTCTGGAATTGAAAAAGCGTCGAACTTCTCATGTTCTGTGGTAAAGCTAAATTAAAATTCGATGTTAGTAATTATCAATTCTTGTGTTCTCATCGAGTCATAAGAAAGAAACATTCTGCTACGAAAATGGTTTAGAAAATAACGATATTTTCTTAGCATTCGTCTTCTGACACAAGTCATTATCAAATCGCTTCATCCAACTGCCACAACCCTTTACGGTATGCACACTGTATTCAATTATCATAAACCTTCCATGTTCTCATTGCCATATCCTGCTCCTTTATTCCAGTTCGACTATTCAATTACTGGACGCATCTGCTGTTGCACAGCATTCAGCTAGCCTATGAACTTAAATTATAATAGATGCACTCTAATTCATGGTTTGTTGGTGCTGATCAATATACTGTTAACGAGCTCTGAGAAAATAGATTCTGCAACGAATATTGATTTAACTAGTTCATTGAAAGTAAACGATTTGGCAAGAGAGAATACTGTAACAACGATTCGCACACGTAATAATTCAACAAAGTTTACTACAAATGTAAAGTTGTTCCGAGTTTGAACTAGTTAATTACAAATTTAGTTTTCAGAAGATTATTAACGTTTGGTCACAACTCATTTGCTTTCATTTGTAATAGAGAAGAATGCGAATTTAAACAATGGTAACCAAAAATACACGGGCAATAACTGTTAACTCGAGATTCAGATATGGAATTAACGACCGGAATATATCTTTGTATGGGGAGCCTTGTGAGGGGATGGTGCAGAACATTAGTAGAGTGGAAGTGAAGGAAGCCATAAAGAGGAAGAAGAATGGAAAAGCAGTGGGCCCTGACAGGATCCCAGTGGAGGCATGGAAGGCACTGGGAGAAGAAGGAATTGACCTGCTGTGGGACCTGTTAATAAAAGTTTGTCAACAAGAAAATATACCCGAGGAATGGAGGGAAAGTACTCTTGTCCTCATCTACAAGAGTAAAGGGGATGCACAAGACTGTAAGAATTACAGAGGAATAAAGTTGATGTCCCACAAAATGAAAATCCTAGAGCGGGTTCTTGATGGAAGAATGAGGAAGGAGGTGGAGATTGCAAAAAGAGCAATATGGCTTCAAGCCTGGTCGATCGACGACAGATGCTATCTTTGGGGTACGACAGATTATGGAAAAGTTTCAAGAGAAGCAAAGGAAGCTACATCTGGTATTTATTGATCTGGAGAAAGCGTATGATAGAGTGCCAAGGCAAGAAGTCTGGAGGTGTCTGAGGGAGAAGAAGGTACCGGTGAAATATATCGGGTTGGTGCAGGAGATATACAGAAATGTGAAGACAAGAGTTCAAACCTGCCTGGGAGAGACAAAGGTTTTCCAGTGACAGTTAGCTTGCATTAAGGGTCAGCATTAAGTCCGTTCCTGTTTAATATTGTGATGGAGGTAGTGACCGAGGAAGTGAGAGAATACGCGCCTTGGACTATGTTGTATGCAGATGACGTCGTACTGTGTGCAGAATCAAGAGAAGTGGCAGCCAAACTGGACATTTGGAGAAAAGTACTGGAAGAGAGAGGAATGAGACTGAGCAGAAGTAAGACCGAGTATATGTGTTGCAAAGTGAATGCAACCATGAGACAGATCTGGAGCTGGAAGGAATTGTCATCAGGAAGATCAGTGACTTTAGATCTAAGGTTCTACAATGAAAGAGGATGGTGAGGCTGAGAAGGAAGTGGGATGCAGGATAGAGGAACTGGAGAGAGATGGCTGGAGTGCTATGTGATAAGAGGGTGCCGATCAAACTAAAAGGCAAAATCTACAGGACAGTAGTGAGACCAGCTATGACGTATGCTTTGGAAACTGTGGCCCTGAGGAAAAATAACATCAGCAGGATGGAGGTAGCGGAGATGAGGATGCTTAGGTGGATGTGCGGTGTGACCAGAAAGGATCATCTGAGAAATGACTATATAAGGGGAACGGTGAAAGTTACGAACTTGGGAGCAAAGATACAGGAGGCAAAGTTGAGATGGTTTGGTCATGTGATGAGGAGGAAGGAAGAGTATGTGGGAATAAAAGTTATGCAGATGGATGTGCAGGGGAAGAGGAAGCGTGGACGGCCAAAGAAGAGATGGAGGAGGACTTGAGGACGAAGAACTTGGATGTGGCTGCAGCCCAAGACATGAAGTTGTGGAGGAAATTCACCACAAACAGCGACCCTACTTAAGTGGGAAAAGCTGCAGAAGAAGAAGAATATATTTTTGTATTGTGTTGCGTGGTGGTGGTGGGGGGGGGGGAATAATGCTCTTACCATTGTTTGGAATAAAGCCAGAAGTTGAATAGCTCCAATGGTAACTGTAATGAAAAACTTTCTAGTGAAAGAAGAGCAGTACAATGTCTATTTGTTGCAAGTTAGAAATCAATCTGTTTTCGGATAGAGAATCACATGATTTTATATCTGATGAACAGAAAGAGGTTAGCTGAAAGCACTTCTTGGATACTCTGGTGTGCTCGTCAAAGTTTTTACTTTATGTACTTATTTACAAGGCGATATTAAATAGCTTCCATTCTCCTGTGATTTCACAGCGTCTTTTTTTATATAGAATTGAAAAACTGAAATACAAGCTCCGTAAAAAGGAGTTATTAATTAAGGAAAATCTCGTTATTCCTCCTAGTTGGTTAAATGAAGTGATGCTATGCGCGGGAAAAGCCTATTATATACACGGAGGAAATTTATTCAAGGAAGTACGTCAGTGAGCAATAACCGCAAAATTTCATAATTTGAAGTGTGCACTGCATTGAGAGCTTAAAATTAGCATAAGAACGTGCATGGAGTAAAAAGAAAGAAGCTTGGGCCTCTTATTGGAATTACAGACTGTTTGAGATCGATACCTTTTTTTTCCTTTTTTCGGGATAATTTTTCCATCCGTCTGTTGTGCTTTATTTTTCGCTCCTTTCTGTATGTTTTTTCTTGCTTGTGAATAGTAATATGAAATACTGTTCCTCAGAACGAAACTGCTCAGAATTCTAGAACTAGATCTCAGTACACTTGCTAACAGCATAAAATCCTAGAAGTTAAACATTGCATGCTTATATCAAATCGTTTTTTGCTTTCAAACTGTTTTGTCACAGACATTTCACAACGAAAACGAACTGAAGAAGTGATCCAAAAAATGTGTAATATAATTACTAAATATATGAAGAGCCAGAGGCTTCAATTCGGCGACATATAACTTAAGTTAAGGGATATCACAGAAACAATATGGGATGTGATATCCCTTAACGTAAACAAATGTGTAATATAAGATCTCAATATTAAAGAGTATTTCCATATCTGCATCTGTTAAAGAGGGGTAAAAATAAGGTAGTGCACCAGATATTTTTATTTTCACATTCTCGTCCATAATATTATACAAGCACCTCCATTGAATCCAAACATTCACTGGAATATTAATATAATCTCTTCTTAAGTGCGCTGTTTGAAAAATTAATTTAGAGACTGATGCCATATACTGTACTATAGAAAGATTATTTTCTATTTTATAATTATCTAATTATATTATGCTACAAACTAAATAATTGTATTAATCGTTCATTCTTAATAGTAATTATTTCTTAATATTTTGATAAAGCTTAACTAGTGTTGAATTTTATTTATATTAAGCTAAAATAAATCCCCTGCTGTAGAGAATGCAATATTTTGAATCAAACTGCTTTTCTTAAGATAGATTATTATTTTTAGTCTAAATAGAATCGAGAAGACTGATACTGAGTTGGAGAGTATTATTACAGTGGAACCCGCATTGATAAGTGATTGGAAATTGTCCGATTCAAATACACTCAGCCTTATTTGCTTAAAACGTTATATTCACAGAGCAATTTAGGACTATCACTACACTTTAATTATGCGAATTTTATTTTGTACGCAAGCGATTATGATTGCTGATCAAAATTCATATAATTTCAGCATTGGTAGTTACTAAGAAACTTTAAGATGTGGTTTATATGCTAGTCAATTGACTTCTTTCAGGATTTTTTTTGTGAAAAAAAAAAAAACAATTTTTAGAAAAAAAGTTAAAATGGGAATATAATATATTTACCAAATATTAAAATCTAAGAAAAAAAAATTCAAGAAAACTGAGAATTTTTTAGAATAAAATTAACATGTTTTTAATTTTCAGAGCGAGTTCTCTGACTCCCCCCCCCCCCATCCTGCAAATTCTAACGATAAAACCAATTGAATTTTTTGAAGGTTTGTTTTCCATTAATGAAAAAAACTCTTGAAAAGTTTCCACTAGGGAGATCCATGTCTTGTTGGTTCGTCGCAATAGCAACCGAAATGCCAAATTTTAAACGCAAAGAATAAATAAGAAATTACTTATCAAAATAAATTTTTGAAGAGTTTAATTTAATTCAAAAGCTAGAATGCTCTACTTAGGATGAATATAGATTTCATTTTCGACAGTCGGTACTTCGGCGGATAGTGGCACCAGGTTCGTTATCGGAATGACTGAGCTATAAGTCGACAGAAGAGTTTCCATCTCTAAGCTGCGCCGAAGTAGGTTATGTAATAAGAAGTATAATCAGGCTACTAGAGGGTGAACCCCTCAGACCGTTGTGGTACGTGTACATCTTAAAGTTGCAACAGAATTTAAAAAAAAAAAAAAAACGTCGGTTAGGACTGCCATGGTTTCACTACTGATTGTTGTCGTATAGACAAGGAACGATTCCATTGAGAAGATAGTGCGCATGCGCATAAATTGCCGATGAATATAACATTCTTTCTAACGTCTGGTATAATATATAGAGTACCGGCACCATTAAATGCTACATTTAATGCTATGTCTTTAAATGAAGACGTAGATAACAATTGAATATGAAAATTATAAAGAATTAATCTACTCTATTGGACAGAAATAAAAGTTAGCGTTAATGGAACGACCTTTTTCATGAAGCTTTTCTAAACTGCCACTCGAATTACATAATTGGATACCAGCGAGAAAAGAAATTTTGAGGAACTGTGATTGATTATTTTAATCAATGTCTTCATTTGATGGATACAAATTCATTTTAATGTGCTGTACTTAAGTCAAATGATGCTTTTGTTGTCGGAACAAATTCCCACATGCAATCTAATAAGTAATACTAAGAAAGACCGAACTATGCAGATCTCTTACTGCCAAATTTTTTTAATGTAATGATTTGTGCTAGCTGTAATGACTGGAGTATCCAAAAAAAAAAAAAAAATTCATTTCGAGGGTATTTACGTACTGTTCGACTGTATAATAGCCATAATGTGGGCAGAAATGTACCAAAGATTGTTGGTGTCTGAAACAGACTAATAATAGCACCCTTAACACTACAGTACTAATGGAATTATTCATCACTGTGCGCTATACTCAAATCTAAAATGATGTTAAGGCATAGGAACCTACGTGAGCCTGAGATGTGCACATCCAAAATACTTCTGGATCATCTCAATCATGCATAATTTTTCTACGGCATGCGAAGTTCTGCCCGTGGGTTCCCATTCTGGCTGAAAATAAGTGTAGCCTTAACATATTCACAGATCGTTTGTTCTTCCTTCAAATCAATCTCACTGCGAATTCATAAATGGAATGCAGCGTTTATGCTACAAATATAAAAAAAAAAAAAAAAAACTCAGAATGCCATCTCCTTTGAGATTGCATTCTGAGGTTAACTGACAGATTAGATGACAACACATCTTCTGACGTGTTCTCTTCTAATGTATTTTTCAGTTACCTGACTGGCTGAAAATCAAAGTGCAGTTTCAACATAGTCTCAAATCGTTATTCTTTCCTTCAAAATAATCTCATTACGAATGTATACATTGAATTTGTCATCCCATAAACTGAAGGATTCGTACTACCTTTTCATTCATAAATTGTGACAGTTTAAAATCAATATGCAATTAAAAAAAAAAGTCACCGACGTACATTGCGAAAAAAAATTTGAAGGGAAAGAATATTACTAAAATATACTATCTGGCATTTGATATGTCTGTTTCTCCAAAATAATATTAGGACAAATATTACATTGTGTTCATGTTTAAAAATCAGAAAAAAATGAGAAAATTCAAGATATCAAAAATTAAATGATGAAAGGCGAATAATTTGATATGACTGAACATTTTTCGTACCCCAAATTTGTTAGCATAGTCAAGTTCTGTTGCATAAGTAAGTTACGCCATTCATTCATTTCCTCAGGAACACTGATTTCTCCACAATTAGGGAAGTTATCGGATTGATCTTTGTGTGAAAGTAGCTAGCTACTACTCAACTTGGTCGTTCGCCTTACTACTTGCTGAAATTAAGAAGTTTATCTCCTTAAGATTTTTATTTCGAGTGAAGGTGCTTATGAATTAACTACGTGCTGATTTTAAGTTCAGGATGGAGGGAAAAAAGCTGAGGATTAAGGCGCAAGTGATGAGTTATGTATGATATGCTCTTGAGTACCTTTTTTTTTTTTTTATCAAGTATGTCTCTCCTGCAGTTCTGTTTTCTTATATTAAGTAAGTAAATATCTGAGTTAAATATGATTTGACTTCCCAGGAAACAAGTAAAATAAAACGTGTATGTTACTACAAAAATGTTGGATCTTATATAACAACAAATACAGGTCAACACGCCATGATTTATTTAAACTCGATGTTCAGACTTGTAGCTGATATCTGTACTTGCAGGCATATAAATAGCATTTTTTATTTAAAAGAAAATAGAAAAAATAATTAAATTCCTCCATCTCTTAACGGAATAGATAACGTAAATTATACTCCTTTCACTCGTGCGATACTTACGAATGACAAGCAAATTCCTGAACACGCATACAAAGTGGGGGGGGGTGAGAAAATTCAGATTAAACATCGAACTCCTCAACCTGGAATTATTATTTCAGAAATGGAGAAAAGGAAATAAAATCCCATCATTCTCATTATTTCAAAAGAAAACACAGTCCCTGAAGTTAAATTTCAGAAATAATGATGAGGTGAGGTCACTTAAATGAAATAATTCGTAAGCGACGAGTGTAGCTATTTTGTTTCTGTGATGGGAAGGGAGTGTATTTATTTCGGTGTAACAGATTTTGATATTTAATGCATTAATATATTGTCATTAATCAGAATGGCTTAACACTGTAAGCTATTAAATTAGTTGCATTTAGCTTCGTGTGTGAAGCGTAGCATAAGTAAATTAAAGTAAACTTTAGCAATATAATCATTTAAATTGAATATAATTTTCGCAGTGCATGTTATCCTCATTTTGAGACATTCTTTTTGTATAGTTGACATTTCTATGGATGTTCCGTTTGTGTCCCTATTGTCCTTTTGTCGGCTTACTCCGTCCTAATTAATGGACAAGTAGTCGGAGATACTCGCATAACATTGACCAAATTCACCAAGTTCTACACAAAGCGTCTATGATAGTTTACTCTTCTGAATTATTATTATTGAGGACTTTTTTTCTCCAGATGTTCTCTTTACCTTTTCGGGACTTACATAACCACAATAATGCAAACGTAATTGAGATATTAAAAAAAATTAATTTTATTAAAATGGAGTTTATTTTCAAATACCGTCCAGTATATTAATGATTTGAATGGTTTGTAGAACATCTGGAAAATTTATAATTATATTAACTATTATATATCACTACTTAGTATACTCCTTAGCATGCAGATAATCCTTGTTAGCCATAGAACTTTCTTAATGTGCATCTTATTTATGAAAAAATCTCTTCACCAAATCTGTCAATTTCATTCTTCTAATGAATCGGAGGTTCCCCGCTTGGTTAGGTTTTTTATATTATAAAAAACTATTTTACTATGATATGATATACAACGCCTGCGCTTTAATATTTCCAGTTTCATAGCATTTCATTTATAAATGCCCATAAGCCTTTACAGATACCCATCACATAATAGTTCGGAAACCCCTTCATAACCCATCTCCCTTGGCAACACAATTTGTTTTAAATCTTAGAAATGACATTCGGTTTTCAGATAACACTTCATGATAGCCTTCTTGCAAAGTTTCCCGGGCTTGTATAAAGAGGATTTGCACAGGATGAAACCAACGAAATTAGATGTCTGTTGCAGTTAACATGAGCAGTGCACGCTATTTTACACCTTCAAAAAAAAAAAAAAAAAAAAAAAAAAAAACCTACATTTAATGGAAGCATTCCAACATAGAGAATATTTTATTTAGTATTTCAGTAATATTCGCTTTTCGCCTAAGAGAAATAAAGCATCAGTAGAGTTTTGAGAAGTCTCTGAAAATCTAAGATTCTGTGAAAAACAGTTGCACTCGTTTAAGACATAGTTATCTTCATTTTACGCTGGATTACGGCTCTCCAATTGCGTATGCACTCAATGCCGATATTTGTTTGTGAGACGACAAGAATTGGCTTCCCTAATTCTTTGAATGCATTAAGCTTTCTATTTAACTTTCACTATCTATATTAATCTATCCATCTTTCCTTTCTGTTATTATTAATCTTATGATGTTAATCTATCTGTCTTTCCTTGCATCACTCGCTTTGAGAAGTGGGATCTTAATTCAGTAAATATCATCTCGGAAGAACTGGACACAAAGTTGGTTCCCTACATTTCTTTAATTACTATAGCTTTTCTCTTATTATCCGCAATGCATGCGGAATTCTGGAAGGTGGTAATTCTTTAAATATCCTATTGTGAACAGGCAGAGATAATAATCTTTCTTCTCCAGAAAAAAATACAGAAATTATATTCCAAGTTTTAATTCGTAGCAATATTTATTACTATATTTTTCTTACTGAAGAATGCCCAAATTTTGTGATCAGAATCGAATTCTTGAAGTATTTTTTAATTAAATGAATTAAATACACATTATTTCATACATTAATTTAAAATATTAATAGTAAGAAAACCCCTTATATCCCTGCTGTCATTCTTTCTTTATCCCGTATATTGGATCTTTCCCAAAACTTGATTTTGAATGTAAAATAAATTAGTCAAAATGCATTGTTGATATTTTTTTGAAACTTTTCAGGAAGTTCAACGCGGCTGGGTCTGGGGAGAGTAAAAGGACTGGAATAGGTAGCAAACTGAAATCTCAAGTTTTCTCTGTTATTTTCATAATTGTAGGCATATTTGAAATATGCCTCCTTTTCACACTTACCAGTTCGCATCTTTGCTCTTTTAGACATCTAAAAGCTTCATTTAATCTTCTAAGAATCTGAAATCTTTTAACGGCTTTCTCGTAGCTGAAATATATTGCTTTATCCTGGTATTAGTGCCATGGCTTTCCTAGAAGAACATCCTGTTTTAAAAGTGTACTTAGTCAACAGGAAATCTCCGCCATGCTTTCTTCAAAAGAAGCATGTAGACCATCCAATACACAAATCACTAGCCACAATTTCAAATGCTCTCTCTTGACAAATAACGTCACCATTGTATTGGGAACTTTCAGTCTCTCGTGAAAACATAACAATCACGAGCGACACTAGAAATGTGTAAAACGTTAAAGTTTTAAAGAGTATTTTTGGAGGTGCCACTGCTTCTGTTAATGGCAGTTGATTTATAATGGCCGTTATTCACCGCAGTAAGCGTCGGGAATGCGACTTTTGCTGTAAAGCAAGTTGAAATTGCTTCACTCAAATGATCAAGATTTATAATACGCACCAGCTCATTCTTTGATATTGGAAAGTCGGTACACAATGCTACAGAGTACTCGGATTGTAATCTCGGGGATTGAAGTGAACTTAGCGGATTTATTTTCTCCGACTTTCCACAGATCATGAATGTATAATGCGATAGTGAGAAGGTTGGTATCTGTATCTCTTCTGTTTTCCAAAACTATCAAAGCCAATTGTGACTGATCGATGAATAGCCTGTTTTTCTACCCACTGTAGGGTGAAGGCCTCTCACCTTGCCGGAGGTTTTGGGTCTACTACTCCCATGGTGACCCAATCCACATTGGCAGAGTGCATCTATACTTGAGCGAACGAATGTATGAAGGTGGAAGACAATCGCAAACATTCATGCCTACTCGGGATTCGAACCCGTAGCATCTTGGCTGGAGAGTGGATACGCTAGCCACTCTGCCAACCAGGCTGGCCTGGTTTTCCGAGAGGTTATATATATTTATGTAACCAAGTACTGTCCAGCAAACAACACCATGAGACCTTTTGTTTGCCAGATGAATTTGTAATAACATAAGAGAATTCTGAATCAAATCCTCTCTCTCTGAGAGGATTTGATTGCAAAGAGCTGTTTAAAGAATGCTACAGCATCTCTTTTCCAATATATTCTCTGTATATATAACGCAGTTCACTCGGGAATGTTATAAAATTTGTTTGTATAATGCGTGACAATAGGCTTTTATATCAATATATAAAATTACACGAATACTTTGTGAACAAGAAAATATATGCAATTTCTCACTGCAATCAAAGCCATGAACAAAAAAGTAACACGAACCTGCTGATGTTTTGCGCTAACTACAAAGATTACTCAGAGATACTTTTTAACAATTAAGTATTTTTCTATAAGTGCCACTTCTGTCATAGGAGAGAATTTCATCTGTGGAATATGAACACTCAGGCTAAGCCCATGAATTTTAGTAGCTCGCATTTCAGGTATTCAATTTTCTGAGACCTACTTAAAACCAAGTAATTTATCACAAAAGGAAAAAAAAAGTGTGGATATTGCTGCAAAACTACAACTTTTATCTTATGAGGAACAATTTATTTTAGAAGAAAACTTTTTGTAAACTCTTTAATATAATACCAGTTGTTTTTTTGATATGACAGTAACGATGCTCTATCTCTATCCTTCAGTACAAACATAATTTTCAGGATCGTATGTATATATATTTACCCTTTCTTTCTCTCGGTACTCATGACGAAGCGAAATTAAGGGACTAAGTACAGTTCCTCGCCAATTTTTTTTTAATTCGATTAATGTGCCTCTAATAAATGCAACCCAAAGGAGTTGCCTTTTGAATTAAGAATATCCCGACTACTTGGATACACAGGTAACAGTTTCGTACATATTAGACATGACCATCTTAGTGATATCGTGTTTGCGGACTTTCAGCGCTAGTATTATGATAGTGACTGCCAAGCATTCTATTTTGTAGGTATTATTGTTTCTGGGGGGGGGGGAATAAGCTAGATAGCTATAAATATTGCATTGTATTATTTATTTATTTATTTATTTATTTATTTTGTAGAGGGCTATCGACTATCTTTCGTTCGTCTCTCTAAACCAAAATCAGTCAAATTTTACAATTTGAATAGCATAACCTTATATACTGGTCTAACAAGCCCACGTCCTTTTTTCCCTTCTCATTACCAGTGGCAGTAATTTGGGTTGACTCCTATATAAGGCGTATGTAAAAGTTAACCTGCTGTGCGAAATAAGTTTCTTACAAGGACAAACGCCACATTGATGTACTCAATTTGTTGGCTAATTCAGAAATCTCTACACATTTGGAATGTAAAGTTACTAATTTTTAATTAGCCTAATAATTTTGAAGTCTATAAATGCGGTTGGCATAAAGTTTGCTCTTTTATTAACTTTAAAAAAATATGGTTATTATTTGAGGACAGAAGGTCCCAAAATGATTATACTGGCTGACTGAGAGCAGAGGATCTTCATTGACCTGTGTGAGTTTCTTCGGCTCAGCCAGTTAGTGTAATCAGAACATTTGTTTATTTTTTTTTAAGTTAACCTTGTTTATGAATGCTGTGTTTGTGGGGGTGGGGGGTGCGCTTGCGACTAATATTAAATTTCGAATTATGGATATTAATAGAGTATGTCATCATGATGAAGATAACCGGATCTCGACTGTTATCGAGAGATTACGCTTGCCTGTTACTTTTTCTGTTAATGTTACAATTTGCTTGTCAACCTATCGCTCAGATTGTTGTCTTTAGGCAACTGTGAAAGATAGTTCATTTCAATTAGGGAAGACTGACCATTAGTGGTATCACAACTTCAAGCGTTATCTGGACAACCGCATTAGCAGATCTCAAGTCTAGACTTTCCCCTCCCTTATTTATACTTGCATTATTAATAAAGAACCAACCAATTAGTTTTGGGATTAATCAAAAGAAATCACTCCACATTAAATAACTCATCTCCGTTATCAAACTAAAATAATTTCATTATCAGCATGCTGTTAATCTAACTGCGCATGTACATTTGAAAACATCTCTCTTACAATGGATACGATCGAGCTTGATATTAACGAAAAGTAAATGTCCGTGGATTGTCTGATTTCAGATTAAGAACTATGACCCAAAAGTATTCAAACCTTAACAGCAATTTAAATGTTTTATGATTCGTTTAAAAAACTGCAAGTACAGTTCCCTTATAGTAAAAATAATTAAAATATTGTAACATTGGTGGTTATTATATACTGTTCCTAGCTGTATAAATGCTCGATCTTATATCCGCTTGTCTTTAGAATTGACGATCTTTTATCGTAAAAGTGGGTGAGTGGGACTTGCTTGGTACATCTATTCGATCTTCACCCTTCCGCATAACTTCCTATGATAAACGTTAGCAAGAAGAATTTCTTCACTTATTTGCACTCAAGAGGAATAAATATTTACACTATTAGATCTGCTAGTAGCAGATTGCTTTTCTTGCTCATCAGCTGTATCTCAAAGTATTTTCCTGACTTCTGAATCCAATATAAAAATTTCATTAAATACGAAAAATTCTGCTGGCCTGCACGAATTATATGTAGATAATCTTAAAAGCTAATTAATAAAACTTTCGTGTTAAGTGGCATTTATTTGGATGTTTTTATTATTATTTTCCTTACAATAATACAAACTTCCCTTGCATTTGATCTCTCAGTAATGGCTACTTGCACCTTACACGCTGTCATGTGGGGAAAATTTAGTGTGCTTGGTTTTATGCTTCCGCAGCATAAACTCTTCACTTGACATCATAAACTTTGACGTAATTGGGGTGCCATGATCAAATTACCTGCAGTTCCTTCTTACAGGTAATTGACTGATTTTGAGCTAGAGCTGTTAAAATACAGCTCGTAGGATATCATGGTTCAGCCATTCTTCCTCTACAGCCACTTTTACAATTCGTCCATTCACTTAGTAGAAGTTTGCCATTCAGGGCCATTTCACTTAGAGTATCTGCTCAATAACGATCCTTCGTGAACTGGAGGAAAAAGGTCTCCCTCTTCTAAAAATGTAATAGTAACTATAACTTGTCAAAAGACAAGTTATATTTACTATTACATTTTTTTTCTGGAATGTATTTCCTCTAGGATTAAGTTAAACAACGAAAAAATAATAAAGAAATAAAAACGGGACACAATCCATTAAACCTAACTTCCAACTCCACAATGTTAATTTGACAAGATAAGAATGATAATAATTTTACAGCAAAATACCATGTGCCCTACGAGTGATGCGTTGTTTGGGAACTTAATAGATAGATGGCATTACTGTCGTATTCAGAAAATTTCACATAACAGTTGGCAAGAGTATTATGTTGTTAGAAGGCTATAATTCTATAATACCTCTTTTTGAACTCTATATAATTAACAGTTAAAAATGAGTCAATGGCAATCATGTGGTTTATCTATCAACATAAACATACACCATTAATTAAAACCATCCAGTAGAAATAGATGGCACTTCAGAAGGTTGGAGGAAAAGTGTTTTGAATAATTCTGATTATAGTAAAAAGTTATTTGCAGCAATCTTTAAATTTAACAATCGGGAGAATCGCTGGAGTGGTCTAAAGGAAACAAGAGCCGGTTAGAAACGTCGGGATTCCCACTGAGCTCAAATGATTTTCTGAGCGTAAAACACTAAGAAAAATCTTTCTTACCGGAACCCTATAAAAGGAAGTGTCGTTTTCTATTCTCAGATCCATTTATCTGGCTTAGATGCTTGTTATGCGTACAGAGAATTGTTTGAATGGCTTATCCTTGATTAGATATCCATCGTTGTATAATTATAAAAGTAATTGATTTTAATAAAAAAAAAAAATTTGTTTGTGCCAAATTTCCTAAACTTTCTTAGAGAGTCATCTGAAATAGAACTTGTCAGTTTCAGGAGCTGTGATTCAGCTGTGAGCACATTGTTGTAATTATTACAAAATCACTGTTATTGTTATCAGTTTGATGCCTCAGCAGTGGAAATAGATGTATAAAAATATGTAAAGACAAACTAATATCAAGTTATCATGTACGGATGGTGGAATTCGGAATCTTTATTATTATTATTTTTTTTTTACATGAATTGTTTCTCATAAGGAGTTACCATTGATTCCTCAGGGGAGAAAAACAGGAGAACAAGTGTAATCATTGATTCCGTAAGAATGTCATCCTCACTCTTAAAGAAATAAAAGTAATTCAAAGTTTTAAGCTTTTAAGAACTATTCACAGTAAAAAGTCGTCTACAATTTTTTTGTTCGTCCCAAATTTTATACTCGGGACAAACTTAAAGTGAACATTTCAGAAAAGAAATAAGCAAAATAAATTTCCCGGATGGGCCAAAGACGATGCGTGAATTATTTATTATATGTTAAGCGCTAATTACTCTCATAAGAGAGAGAGACATCTGAAAAGAATCTACAGATCAATTTCATTTGAGAAACATAAAAACATACTAAATTTTAGACAAGAGATAAAAATGGAATTTTATCCCAAAATATTTTTAAACATATAAGACGAACCTGTAATTTACAGATATAATTTATTAATCTTAAACATTTATGAACTTGGTGGTGAAATATATATCATACTTCTATTTTTGAGCAACGTTCAGCTGTTTTGAAGGCCTGGTCATTCTTATGCTGGGTGTGTGAGCACGCATGCGCATATACTACACATTTTTGGATGTTATCTAGTGCCTATTATAACTATTATGTTCGGGTTTTATGTGGCTACATAAACACTTTTCTGATTTGGGTATAAACTAGATTGCCATTATCAGGAAATGACACTGTTTACAATCAGCGATGTAGTAGTAGTAATAAGCGCTTTGCTATTTAATTATTTTGCACATAAAATATAAAAACATCAAATAACTGGGAATATACATTTATAAAATCAGATTTGGGCATTTTCATGTGTGTGTAATTTGCATGGTTGAACATGCCTGAATATGAATTTGCAAATAGTAGCTGATATGCTTCGATGTTGACACTCCATCCGATGTTGACAAAAAAAAAAAAAAAAAAAAAAAAAAAACCTTTGCAACTGTTAGTTGCACATAGTTGGAATATTGAAGATGACATAAATTAATGCCCTTTAAACCAGAATCCTCGGGATTTAATTTGAACTTAGCCCACTGCACAATACAAAGCAATGTCGATTTTAAGTGACAGTAGAATTGAAATTTATCCAGCATTCCATGATATACCAGGAATAGCAGCTACATACAACTATATGTTTTTGAGATTTTTTTGTAATTTTTTCTTATTAAGATTACGTTTTATATACGAGATTCACTTATAAGCTTGGCAATGCATTTTTAAGTTTTATTCGTTCTTGCAATCAGTTACTCTGGTTTTCTCTTCTATTTTATTTTTGTCATATAGTTCCTTTAGTACGTTTTAGTTAATATTATTTCCTTTTAATGCAATTTTACTGACTGATTAAATTACCCGGAATAGTGAATTCCGTTTTAGTGATTTTAATTTTGTTTTTTTCGTCTGGATGCAGCGACCTATAGTCGATTTTAAAAATTCCATCCCATCAATCATACAGCCAATACCAGTTCGAAACTCCTTCCTTTTCTGTGGCCAATCTGGCTAACAGTTCTTTTAAAGTTTGCTTTTTTTTCAGAGCAGAACATAATGGTCAATTTTGGTGTCATTTCAACCTCAAATCCCGGTGGTTTGTTTTTATAAACATCTGTCATGCACGCTTCACTTCACTACTGATACATACCGATCCTCTGCACTCTGTCGTCATTCGTTACATTGTTTTTATTTCTCATAAAACAATTGTTTATATGCCTGCCACAGAATTACAAGTTCACACGTAGTTTCATGTTAAATTAATGACATAAAAGTGTCATCTCTTGTAAAGAACACTTCAAGGTATAAATCTCTCAAATTATAATTTTATCACTTAAAAAGAAGTTTCGTAAATGAATTTTACTGTTTATTTTTCAGCGTGCCACGGCGGGTATGCGACCTTTGAACTAGTCACTGGATATGTATGTACTGCGCCTGATGATACAATTGATTTATTACCTGGTACGCTACATCTAACGGACTGCCTTGCATATTGCCGGAACAATGATTCCTGTCTGTCTGTTAATTTTGAGACTGGACTTTGTGTGTGGTTTACTTCCAGCGCCACCCAACGACCGGGAGCCCTAACTGTTTCCAGTATTTACCATCTACGCCCAAAAGCTCTGTTTACCAGGTAACGTCATTCAATGACATTGATTTTATTTTAAATCTTATACTTTTGGGCATTCATTGTTAATATTGTTTATTGATGTTAATAATACTATGAGGTGTTTTCACCCCTTACCTGTTTTTAAGCCCATTTTTCTTTTATGGTTAAAGTTGTATTAGAACACTTCACCAAGAATAAGGTGCCATTCTAATTAATACTTAAAAAATCTAAAAAATTAAATGGCATTATAAATTAGGTATTTTACGTAGAATACCAAATAAAATATTTCTAATGTAATTTTTCGAAAATATTTTAAAAATTTTAATAATATTTACAAGTTTATGATTACACCTTGTTTTTACCGATGTGTTTTATATTTCCACCATTAAATGGTTACCCATTTAAAGGCTACGTTTAAGAATCTTTACTTGCTGTATATATCATTAAATAGCGTTTGAAGTAAGTTAATTGGATATCATTTGTGTCAGTTGTGCATGTGTGTTCACTCAATTTCAGTAACGAATTAAAACATACATACGAATGGCAAAACTGTAGAGTTAATTATATCAAAAAATCACTAAAATTTTATTTAATGGAAGTCGAATGTTAAAACTGTAGAATACGTGCTGTGAGATCATAGCAGGTTGTTTTCCACTTTGTAAGTTCGTAATGATGATGACATAATTAATGTGACTTCTTGCTGAATGAGTTCCTTATGCGACTGTTGTTAGAGAAAGAAACCTGAATTTGAATTTCGTCTATAAAGAAGTCTTTTGTGGACATTTTGACATGAAATACGTCTTTACATTACTGGGATACAGGACGAAAATATGAATGTTACGAAATCATTCAACAAGTTTTGGCTTAATAATTTCAAAAATATTAAAGCTAGCCAAACCAAACTTATATTATTCGATAGCTGAGGGAATAAAGATTCGTCAGTGACCTTCAGATAGCGCGCCGCGGGTGGCAGTGGGGGCTCCGGCATTTTGTGTACGATCCGCCGCCCTCGGAAACTTCCACTCAGTTTAACGTCGCACTTTGTCGTCGTACGACGCTCGTTTTAGTATCAATCAATCAACAGCTCTCGTCTAGATCTTTCGATTTAATGCATAATTCTTAAATTTCAATACAGTGTTGAAGAAAATGTGGATCGAAGTCGAAAAAGTTTTAGAAATTTTACAAATCCGCCTATACTCGCCGGAAAACCAGCCTGAAATATGCCGAACCCATGGATCTAAATGACGTAAGCGACTACGCCACCGCTGCGGAAGATAGATTGAACGAAATGGATGTGGATTTCGGAAGATTGGTGACAATGGAAGAGCACTGGAGGTCGGCAAGCCAGCTTGTGCCATAACGATTCACAAATCGCAAGGAGGAACTTTCGATCGAGTCGTCTTTCAGTACGACAAGTCTCAACAAAATCAACTGGTGTACGCTGCACTGAGCAGAGTCACTTCTATCGACGGGCTGTATTTGACTAACGAGAGAGAGGATTATAAATTTTATCACGGTTACGAAAATTTCGCCGAGAGAATGAAGAAGCACCACTTGCCGACGTTGGTTAAGCGAGTTGACAGTTTCCGAGGTCGACGATCGTCGACTGCTGCGATCACAGAGGAGGTCCAGATATTAAACGTAGATGATGATCATGACAACGGCGAAAATTCAGGGCGGGGAGTCTTACTTGTCTCGGCGATCAACGCACAGAGTTTGGTGGAGCACGCCGAAGATATCGAAACTGAGTCCATTATGAACAGAACTGACTACTTGGTCATCAGTGAAACCTGGATGGATGATGCCTAACCAGTGAATGTATCCGGTTTCGAACTTAAAGCATGTAAGAATACAGCCATAGAAAGGCGACGCAATCAACCATCAACTTCGTCGTCATCGTCCAAACGCACCGCCGGGGAGTCGCTATATACAGGAACCTCAACAGCTTCACCGATTGTCAACATATCGTTACCATTGATGTCAGTCGTAAGCTTAGAGTCGAAGAGCCATCAGTGGGAGATATATCTCTAGACGACGTAACGATCAACGGTCTACCTAAATTTGTCCTCGGAGCTGTGTACATTGATCCGAACGCTTCATCGTCAGCGATAGAATGCTGTATATATGCATCCCTGCTGCAACACTCGAAAAGCATAAAGAAAATAATCCCCAGTATCCAGCCAGACCTGCATACGCCAATCATCACCATTACTTTATGGAACGCGAGTTTAATCTCACTTACGTTCAGACCCCGACGACCACGCTAGGTAACGCTTGCATTGATTTGACTTTCGCCAGAAACTTGGAATCTACCATTTGTACCTTACTTCTCTTACCATAGACCTATGATAAATAAAATTATAATCGATTATTAAACTTGTTTTCATTTATTTACACTTCCCAATACATAGCGTAACGTCTTCACGTAAAACCCCTCCGACCGTGCTCCGACACAGCCGCACCCGATTTTGTTATTAAGGGATTGGCCACTACCCAGACTAGTTTCGACCTTTATTGAGGTCTCTTCAGTGGGAGCCAGGCCCAGAGTTGGAGATGCCAGGCAGAAGCAGTAGCAAGTGCATAACAGTATACATATCCACAAGGAGATGTGTTTTGCATTATGGGACATACTGGGATAGGAGTGTTGGTAGCTTGCTCCACCTTTGTTAGGAGTTGTCTGGTGTTGTACTACTTACCCAGGTAAGATAGTACAACACTATATTCAGTCCTAAAGATATTTTCAGGCGCAAACTTTGTTTGCTCTCACTGGGATAAAGGATTAAACTAAATTTATTATAATCTAAACTGGTAAAAAATAAACTTTCAACATAGCTGAATGTCACAGACCCTTCATTTAGAATAATCCGAAGATATTTTATATCCGTTATTTAGTAAAAGCATCCTCTATAACAGGGTTTCTGAAACTTTTTCTACGACGGAACACTTCACAAATCCTGAAATGTTCAGGGAACACCTTGATTAGTTTGTATTGTATTAATTAATAATTAATTGGTAATTTAGCTTATTTTATTGTTAATTAATGATTGATAAGTAATCAATGATTAAGTAATTAATTATAAATCATTAATAATTAATTAAACATCAATTAAACCTACATTAAATTAATTTGTGCTGATTTTCATTGATATATCCCATTCTGATCACCAAAAATTTAGTGAATGCAGACTTTTTCTCCTGTGTGCTAGTTTTGTAGGTTAAGTAAATATAAATAAAATAAATGAATAAATTCTAAGCGTTAAGAATAAACAATCATTTATTGTCAAATGTTAATTAGTAAAAACAAAACACATAAAAATAAAAGTATATTGCAAATTAAGTTCTTAATGACTCCGATGTTTTTGGGTCTTTGAATTACAAATTCTTTTGATATCAGGCACAATATTAGAAAGTTGCTCATATTTGGTGTAGCGTCGAATCTGTTCCTGGACTTTGATTTGGTTGCAGCATAATATGAAAATTCTGCCTCGCATAAATATCTCGTTGTGGTAAAACAAAAATAGCTAGTTTTGACAAGCTTGTCCAGAAATCATTTATTGGGAGTTCCTTGTATTTTTGTTTTAAATCAGAGTCACTAATTAAATCAATTAGATTTTCATAGTCACTTGCGCTGAAGCCTGCTGGCTTAGCTGTCACTGTAAATGAATTCAGAACCCAGGAATTGCCCTCACTGGAGTTTGGAAAATATTGCAAAAAGGTCTTAATGATAGATAATTAATTATTAATGATTGATTATTAATTATTAATTAATAAACATCAGTTAAACCAACATTAAATTAATTTGTGCTGATTTTCATTGATATATCCCATTCTGATTGCAAGTCATGCAAGTGTTCTACAATTACGTTAGATACTTCTTCATTTACTTCAGAATTTATTTCAGTCAAAAATTCATGCAAGGTGGGAAAACAATCAAAATTATTCTGTTCAACTGTAGAAATCCAGAATTGCAACTTTCCTATCAAAATATGCAATTTTTTTATCTCTTGTATTAAAAATTGTAATATTCTTTCCTTGTAATGATAAGTTAATTTCATTGCACTTTGTAAAAATATCTGCCAGATACGCAATACTCATCAACCATGAAGAATTTCTTAATAATTCAATAAAATTTTGTCCTATATTATGACATCAAGAAGATCATTAACGCACCACGAAGTTCAAAAAGCCTCAATAATGCTTTTCATATAGATAGCCATCTCACTTCGATATGTAATAAAAGTGCGTTATGTGCACTACCCATTTCATCGCACAAAATTTTAAATAATCTGGATTGAAGTGGTCGAGATTTTACATAGTTGATCATTTTTTCGGCTTCATCCAAAATAGTTTTTAAATATGTACGAATTATTTTTGTTACTAGTGCTTGTCTATGCAAAACACAATGCCTTTAGGTGGCTCTTGTAGCTACTTGCAAGATACGTGTTACAACTCCCTTCGTCTTTCCTACAATTGCTTGAGCACCATCTGTACAAATATCAATACTTCTCCCAACCGATTTCCTGTTTTGCAATATAATTATTAATACAGTTGAATATATCTTCTCAGGTAGTTTTTTCTTGATGATATTCGAACATGAGTAAATCTTTTTTCAATAATTTTATCAAATATATAACGAACAAACACTAGTAATACAGCGAGTCCTGCGACATGTGTAGATTCGCCCATTTGCAATGAATATTCACTGCAGTCTAAGTCGATAAATTAGCTCTTTTTCTATGTCAGCAGAAAGATCTTTGATGCGGCGTGAAACACTATCATTTGATAATTGTACTGCATCTATTTTTTTTAGCGACCTGCTCGTTTAACATGCATGATACAGTCTTTCACACAAGGCTTAATGAGCGTCTCACCAATTGTATGAGCTTCACCATGAAGTGCAATGCGGTAACTCACGCGAAAAGACTCCCTTGTTGCATTTTCAGTTATAGCAATTGTAGCCATTTGAATTTTGAATTTTTCTAGCGAGTCACGTCGTCTCTTAAAAAAAATGTATATATTTTCCTTTGTAATCAGTGTGTTTCGTTTCGAAGTGCCTACGAAATTTAGCTGGAGCCAAAGAACTGTTTACTAGTATTTTATTACACAAAACATCAGGAGCATGTGTATTGCCAATACACGTAAATCCATAATTTAAATAACTTTCATGGTACTTCCGTTTTGGTCCCTTCTTAGACGACTCTTATTCTTTAATATTAGCTTTTGAAAAAACCACAGTTTGCAATTCCATATCTTCTCCAATCATATGAATAGGTGTGTCAGCAGAAGTACTTGCCCCTCCTTGTGTTAAAGTTTCTGTCTTTAAACAAGAATCCATGGGTATTTTTTCAATAATATTCAAATTCCAATATTTGTCAGAGCTATAATAAAAACAAATAGAATTTTGTTGTAAAGGTAACTTTAGTATGAAAAACAATAAGAAATGTCGAATAATATAAAAGTAAATGAATAATGCAAAATAGTAAAAAAAAAAAAGACTGCAACACACAAAAGTAAATATGAATTGTAACAATGCTTGCAAGAAAAGTACTAAACCGTATCAAATAATGTAAAAGCAATTGTAATAAGAATGATTTGATAAAATGTTCAGTAACAAAAATTAAACAGTTCGAAATAAATCAGATATTAATTATAAAATTAGTTAAAAGAATAAGAATTCTTTTTTTAAAAAAAGTCCCCTCGCCTACTCCCTATATACGGGAATAAAAAGGCGTTAGCTGATTATTTTTTTTCCGAGGGCCCGCTCCCAACAAATTTACCTATCCAAATTTTTTTAAAGTTCACACATTAACATAAGTATTAATAATTAATTATGGCATAATCATAAAGAGTATTAGTACACTTATGTATACGGTGTGGCATGTTGACAAATATAAATTACATTTAAATTAGTTATCAATCACTGGTCTAATGAAATGTTGTAGCATGTCGTAGTTTATTCAGGCAAACATCGTTAAATTAATTTGTGCAGATTTTCATTTACATTTCCCATTCTGATCACGAAATATATTTATAATGTTATTATAAGTACTTACGAGTGAATGCAGACTTTTTCTCCTGTGTGGTGGTAGTTTTCCCCTCCTTTTGTACATCCTGGAGATCTTTGTAGGCTTCAGGTGGATGACTCATTATCTGTTCCGTCACAAACGCCTTCAATAAGAGATTTCTCAATACCAAAATTAAACAAAGTGCCTTGTCTCTTATTTATATCAGATTTTAACTATGTATTCCTATTACTTTTAAAAAAATCACGGCACTCCGGTTTCAGAACAAGCACTTACACACTGCAATACGACCTTGCGAAGAAATTATTCAGTAGTAATAGATTTAAGAACCGGATGCAGACTACCTTGATCTTCAATTTCAATGGAAAAATTTGCTGATTGGTCACTGATATTTGCAACGCAGATGTTATTTCGTTCAGTTTTGAGAACAGAACATATGACACCAATTGTTGTAATGGGCTTGCAGGCAATTTTTATGACCCGTCATAAACAGCAGCATTCCCTCTCCCAAATGTTGAAAGGCTTTCGATGTGTGAAAATTAACGATACACAGATGTTATTAGGTGTTCTGGGTCTGAGCTTTTCGACATATTCACGAATATTCTCCCCAGAATATTTCTATTATAAAATATTTATTCATGAAAAATGCTTAGAAAACTAAAATGACAAATTTCAGAACTTCTCGCGGAACACCTATTCACCTTCCGCGGAACACAGTTTGAGAAACCCTGCTCTATAATAAGTCCGAATAATGACAGCTGCATGTGTTTCGTTATCTTTCTCTAAAATAAATCTCATGAATATCGTTCATATGGCTCTGCACCTTCTAAAAAGACATCTCAATACTGAGAGATGCAGTACGTTATTCTATATAATAAGTCTAATCAATAACAGCTGCATCTGTTTCAAATAATTCAGCTATGAGTTGCCTGTTTTAAAATATTCGTCATTTCTCTAGAATATAATATTTGAGAATCTTCCTCTAGAATAATGCAAGCTTAAAACTAACAGTTTCAAAAACGTCATCTTTAAATTCTCAACAGTAATAACTATGTTTCCGAATCTTCTTCTAGAATAAAACTCAACATTTAAGGGTTGATATCCAGTAGAAAGCTTCTCTAAAATAAGTCGCAAAAAAAATAATTGCGTATGTTCATCAAGTTCCTCTAGCATATATCCGAATAATAATAGTTTACATATTTAACGTACCTCTAGAACAGTGGTTCTTAACGTGGGGTGTTGTGAGAAAGCATTTTCAAGGGTGCAAGAGAAGTTATTAAATTTTGACCCAGATTCGATGAACGACAGCTATTTAATAAAAGACGATCTTATTGAAATACGAGCCAATGCACGTATTCAAATTGAATTTGAAAAACTGGACTTAGAACAATTCTGGTGTACACAGTTAGAACCTTATCCACAGCTGGCAAAAGCAGTATTGCAGACATTTTTACCATTTGCCATCACCTTCCTGTGTGAAATGGGATTCTCATCACTTTTGCACATAAAAACAATAGCCAGAAATCGCTTAAATGCAAGTGATGACTTACACGTCGCTCTTTCAAAAAAAAGAGCCTCGCTTCAATAGTATTATTATGAATAAACAACAACATAGCCATTAAAAATTGAGATATTGTTTTGTATGTATATGTAAATGTATGTGCTTATTTTTCAATAAATAAATTATCTTGCAATAGATGTAATTTCCTAAAAAAAAAAAAAAAAAAAAAAAAAAAATAGAAACACATTTTTCAAGGGGGTGCCGATCAGTAAAAAGGTTATGACCTAGTGCTCTAGAATAAGGCTCCAATCATAATTGTTTCGATGTTGTAGAACATTTCACTACAATAAATCTCGACATGTTGCGGAGAATCTCAGGAAAATTATGTGGAATAATTGTTGAATATCTAGCAGAAACATCTAGAAAATTGTTTTCCGTTTATGTTCCACCCTCAGGAAATACATTTTGTGCTACCCCCCCCCCAAATATTTTTGTTTCACATATTTAAAAATATAACAAATTTAATAGTGTGCATGAATTTAATACTTAAATATAGAAGAACAAGAATGCGAACAAATATAATTAAAACTTCTCTTTTTTTGCTGTTACGTTTTTTGCAGGTTCTGTCGGATAGATAGTCATTGTGACAGGATGTGCAAATCGATTCGGAAAATTTTACTAAATAATTGCAATGACATTTAATTAAGCAAACGAAAAAGGTTCCTAATTTGATCAAAATATTACTAATTTATAATTACGAATGTAGGTTTATTGGACCTTCCGAATAATTAGTAAGCATATAAAAATTCATTTTTGATAATCAGTGTATGTTGGATGACAGACACACTTCGAAAGAACCTGCTCTAGAATGAGTATTAACAATAATATTTTATTTGATTTTGTAGTTAGTGAGCTAAAACAATACACAGCCATTAAAATGGTAACAATTGAAATATTTTTGAAACGTCGATAATTCGTCTGTTTGAGCTTTATCTCATAAGATCGCCTAACAATTAAATGACGATGCTGCTGCTTCAAATCGCCTCTTCAAGCGCGATATTTGTTTTCACGGCTTTGTTAGTTCTTGCGTATGTCTTGCAAAGCTTAGTGTTAGTTTTATGCTAATATCACCCATTAGAAAACATGCAATTACCAAGAAGCGTTTCCAGTAAAATTAAACAGCACTAAGTTCTGTTCGTAAAATTATTAAACGCATTTCTTTATTGTTACATTATCTCTTAGAGAACGTTTACAGAAGTAAATAATTTTCCAACTCCGTTGATTTTTAAAACAAGGTGCGTGTCGAATATTAATACTTATTTAAGATTTGAATGTATCTAATTTTTATTTATTTTCTTCCCTGTATGGTTAACAAGAATGTTTACTTATAATTTACAGTGCGCGTTTCGTGTAATAAGATGTAATGTTTACAGGAAAAATGCTTTTTAAGTATTTACAAACTGCAGCAATTTGCAGTAGATGACACAAAAAAAAAAAAAAAAAAAAACTCGAAGTTCGGAATTCAAGTGCAGAAACGAGACTGTTAAGATACATTTTTATCCAGTTGCATACAATCCTTCACGCACTGAAAACATGCAAGACCATCAATTGAGACGGTGATGAAAATATGTTTAAAAATGTATGCTTAAAAAAAAGAAGGTTGCCAATACCGAAGAAGATATTTTTATTGCATTTCAATTGGTAGTTTTGAAATAACGAGGAAGTTTTTCATATTATGATATATATGTATGATAGGTCTTTGTGTTACGTTTATTGTTTCAATAATTTTATTTACACCCGACTTGACCAACTCCATACACAGCCGAAGCTATAACACTATGTAGATTATAGATTGCTTAATGTACAAAATTAGGATGAGGCCAAATTTACGAGAATTTACTAAAATTTATTCTCGTATTCCTGGACGCATTTATGAAAAAAAAATATATATTATCAGGGTGAAAGGCGGTACCATTATAGCCGAGAAGCTTTATATCCTTCAGGGAATAAAAAGCTGTGCGTGTGAGGAAAAAACATAATATACCCAAAAGGACCTATTATCTTCGCAGCATCTCTAATGATTAATGTTACAAATTAAGGATACAAATTACGCAAAATTTTCATATGAAATACTTTTGAAATACAAAAGCGAAATAGTGATGTGGAAAAGCCGTTATATTTCCACACTGATTTTATCCACACTCGACTGATTTAGAAAGAGAATAGCAGAGAAGACTGAAGATCAATTTCTTATATATGTTCGCACGAAAAAGTATCTTATTTTTACTACCGAAAGAATATATCCCCTGTAGAAATAGTATCATTCAGAAGATAATTCTGTTATGTAAAATACTCTTACCAGCTTATGGTTTACCTCTAAATATTTAATATTGTAACATAGCCAATAATAATGCTGTTCATAACAAATATTAGGTCTAAACAATCCACTCAACAAAAAAATCATTCCAACAATAGTCCATTGTTGTCTTTGAGATAAACAGGAAAACAGATGCCCGAAATGACGAGGGGGATGTGGCCAAAAATGTCAAGTTTCAGGGCCTTATTTTAGGGGTCTTCGTAGGTAAGTTGATATTGACGGTGACCTTTAGTTGAAAAGGCACGGATTTGAATCCCGTCTAAGAAGAAGTAAACTCAACTTTAATTAAAAAGCGCTTTTCATGGAATAATACAAACTCCAACATAATAAGTTCATTTAACTTTGTTGATATTGTAAATTAATACTTATCAAACGATTCTCATGAAAATGTATTTTAACTTCAATTGGCAAAGATTCAGGCAGCCTTCGGAACTTTAGATTTTGTTCTTTCAAAGAGCCCCGACTTACAAGACTACTTCAAAGGACAGGAAGTATTTTCATTCAGCTATACAGGAAATCTCTCATTATTCAATACATTTTTATATTACTCACTGATGCTCTGTTCTTAGTGAAAACTAGCCGATCAAACAAAGTCCATGTTCAATGGTTCTTATGCGAAGCTAACCGACTGTTACAATTTAGCATCAGTATCAATAATATCACGTGTATCGGTCGCAGCTGTACAATAAGAGGACTGCCTTCTCGCTGTAAGAAGCTCATGACATATTTAGCGAAATATTGAGTAATAAATTCTATTTAGTTTTCTACTACATGTGAGAAGTTAAGTAAAAAAAAAATACTATGTCTAACGCGCATGGTTCTATTAAATGTCTAGAAATTTGGGGTTATTCTTAAGAATAAAGTCAAGAATTAATGAAATGCTCTCAGTACGTCATATTTTTAAATTCCTTGAATGTGCAGGAAGTTTGATTTGTGAAAAATAGGGGAGAGAAGTCCTAAGAGGAATATGTCATGAGCATAGATCTTACGTGGTTGACGTGTTGACGCCTGCTGCATCTGGAAAGTGAAGGTGCATTTACTTGATAGTTATTACACAGCGAGAGAGTAAGAGATCACGTATCACTTTTAGGCGTTGTTTTCTTGAATTCTTGACAGAGAATTCTCCGATGGGTCGGGACCCTATTCGTATGCCCAGTTCGCACATTCATATCGCTACGATTCCACCGGCAGCGTCGTTGAAGTTCTCTTATAATTATTGTTTGAAAGAAGCAATTTTTTTTTGTCTATTTCATATCGTGGATCAAGTCAGCAAAGTATAAAATGTTGCCCTCCCCATAGTCTCCACTCCTTTGCATTGGAATTAACCGAAAGCAAGCCTATTATTAGGCTGAAGGGATGTAAAACTGTTTAATGGCTTTTGCTATGATAAATAAAACAAAGATGGCTCGACTAGGTCAATATACTTAATATAAACTTCCAATTAATCCTAAGCAATGCCAAGATGCGACTAGCAATGATGAAGTGCCTTTATACTACGGAGATCAAATGCTTTTAGGGGATATATGACAGTTTAACTAACCTTAACAAGAGGTGAATCCGAATTGGGAAGAAAGCATTCTGTAGCTTTAAGGAGGGTATTAGGATCTTGTGGAAATGATGTATGCGAATATGACAGTTGACTTGCTTATATAGAGAGAGAAATGTTGGAAAGGCAATTCTGATATTCGTGCTGCTTACACAACATACAGAAGGCTACATCCTCATATTGAAACGTAGATTAAACTATGTAGTATATGATAAGTTAAAAGTAGTGGATTTAACAAAGAAATAACTAATTTAAAATTTTCAAGCACTTCGTCTTGATATTCGAGAAGGGGGAGGGTGACGACTTAATTCACATCGGATTGGTGATCATTTTTTGAAGGTTCACTATATTAGATTGTGTAAGTTTGCTTTACGAGATTTATATATGTTTTCTATGTAGTGTGTCGAAAAGATTTCCGACAATTCCATGCCGTACAAACCAGCAATGGGAAGACGGCCAAGAGCACAGTAAGCCAATGAAATCTAAAGAGCCGAAAAAAACTGGAGTTCATCTTAAGTGATTTTACTGATTGTGTCTGATGCGGAAGGAGCCTAGTTACATCACCAAACAGTTCCGTGTTGAAGCAAGAGATCCTTCAGCGCGCGCGCGCACACTCACACAATCTTGACAATTCCACTGTATTTTCACTTCCTCGTCATCAATGAGTTCTGTGGGACTCAAATGCGTTCCATCTTGAATATATATGCATTCAGTCAACAACATTACATTTCGGTGTGAAATTTTTCCGTGATGCCATAAAGCCTATCCTCAGAAATGGAAAGTGACTTCTCCAAACGGAAGATGGTCTGTGAATTCCATATCCCTTTGCCTCTCCAGCACTTCTTAGACAAATATGCTATTTGACTCCATATTCTCCAGATAAACATCTCAGCGAGAAATTCCCCACTGTTGATTTTTTTTCTCCAAAGGAGCGAGATTTATGATTTTAAGAGAGAGAGAGAGGATTTCAAATTCCCATGTGATAATCGTTTTGCTCCAGATATGAGAGAGTCGCTGGAATTGGAATCAGTGCAGACATTTGGATTACCGATTACTTCGTTTCGTTTTTATCGATACAATTTAAAATTTTTCGGAGCACCATTTATATTTTCTGTTGAATGCAAATTCCATCCCGGCTAATAAAGAATGGGGGGGAGACAAAAAAAACAGCGTACTAATTATAAAAAGCAGTATTCAAAGCTGTCATAATGTTACTATGAATGTTGCAACTTATACAAAGAACATGATCTGCATCATTATTCTAAACAATGAAGAATTCAGAACATGGTTAACAATATACACATGAACTTATTTCTAAGCAACGAGTACAGCTCCGTAACAATAAAGAAAAACAGAAAAAGAAAAATTGCAGTATTTGTTACCACAATTTATGATCTCTCAGTCTTGGAAATGAATATTAAGAGTGATGTGCGATGCTGTACAAGTAATAGTGGACCCGCCATACTCATTAGACGTTAATTGCTGACGAGTTTCTCCTACTTCCTTCATCCAGTCAGCTTTTTCCAAACAAAGTTATCATACTTCGTTGTATTCCCTGGAAAGCTTTTATAGAAAAACTCGTCAATTAAATAACACCTGCCTAGCAGTAATGATAATGATGATTTAGCTCACTTATTCGGTAAGCTAAATGATCATCTAGGAATCACTGCTGGCGCCTGTCATTAAGGACGCTGCGATGCGCACTGAGCTCTCCCCATTTACACCGGAGTAAGTAATTTTGAAGGATTTAATAACTCGCAGCATCTCCTTAACCTGTAGAAGTGGGAGAAAATTTCAATTTTTCTGGTAGCATCGTCATTACAATTACTGAACCCTAACTATCAGCAAATAAAAGTTCAAGTTAGAGTGTGAAACGTATTAAGTGGTTTGCAACCTTTCACTGGACTGCTCGCGCTGTACAATATTTGCACAAGCAAGTATCCGTATGTAAATATCTAATGGTAGTTAAGTGCGGTGTCTTAATTGATTGTAGAGATTTAATTAGCCATTGAAATAAACTTATTTTATTACGGTGCGAGTTACGATTTAAACAATTACAGCATAATCTGTTCAGGATTTTTCTACTAATGAGTTTGAAGAATTTTCATACAATACGTGTACTGTTTTCATCTTTTAATTTTTCTTTCGATGAATAATATTTCAGTGTCATTAACATATGACTTGTTTTTTGATAGAGATCATGTGGTATCTGTGTAGCCTCATAGTGATTGGTCTTCAGAAGGAATATTTCCTGGTTCGATTCTAGTCATCACTATTAAGTACTTTTTAAAGCCAATTCCATTGTTAGTTTTTTTTTTTTTTTTTTTTGGCGCAGATCAGTAGGGCTTTCCTGGGAAGCACTTGATTTTTAAATAATTTTATTACATCCTCTGCACGGAAATGTCAAGAACTATTATATTATATCTGATTAAGTCAATCCTGTAAAGTAGTACTTTTAATGAGGAGAAACAAGCTTTCAAAGGACATTTGTTGGAAGTAATTTAAGCCACCTTTAAATGTTTTATTCTGCACACAAGCTGATTTTATAATGCACATTTTTGTTAGTAAATTATGTTACATTTTGTATTATAACAACTGCATCTTGCCGACGATGCACTGATCGCTTCTTTAAAGAAATTCCATTTTTCGTCGAAGGAATTTCCGTTCTGGTCAATCAGATATTTGAGAAGACATAAGTGGACCTATCGACATTCATTCACTCTTCACAAATACTAAGTGATTGACTGGAATTATTTCATTGGTGTAAGGTTTTAGACTTTAAAATTTTAAACATAGAATTAGACTGAAATTTTCAACTCTAATTCTAAGAATCAACAAGTCAAAGCGAAATAGACAGCAAGAAAATTTAAATATTTATATTTATTATTATATTCCTAATATCTGAAGATATTGAGTCGTTAGTGATCAGCAGTATATTTCACTAAAAGCGCCGATCATAAGATTGGATCCACTCCATAGAAACTTAGAAATCAGTACAACAATTTTAAAAAATAAATTGGGTAAATAATGAATTCGATAACAGACTAAACCCTTAATTTTTGATGCTTCAAAATGCCTAACATTTGTAACTAATAGGGACTCTTTTTCAAATAATTTTCAAGTAATCTCTGACTACTCACCTTTTATAGCACTTGCTTATTGTTTTTTACTACGAAACATACTCCCACTACTTTGTCATGTAAACAGAATCTATTTTTACATTGTTACATCTGTTTTGAAATAATTAATATTATTTTATTTATCCATCAAATTAGTCTTTTGTACACTGTGCGTGCATTAACTGTACTACATCATATTGTACTTGTACGTAAGAAACAGTTTTCCCAAATTCTTAGATTACCATTTATTATAGTGGTATAATAAATGGTAATCCATAAATAAAATCCATTATGATACATTTTCACTAATTAAAGTTTTTAATACTAGATAATCAAAACTAATAACTACCTCGATAATAATGGTTGTTCTCTAAAACTTGCATATAACTTAGAGGCGAGTGACACACCAAATATTTTTTAGTCTTGAACTTAGTCATCGCAATATTTTCCCATCAATTCTGCTGGCGCCAGTTATCTGCTCTTGAATATCTAAGTAACGACATGCAAAAAAGCGGTGGACTTTCAGGAGTATTGTTTATTTAAAAGATGCTCAGAGCTTTGTAAAAATAGGATTTAAAGAAGCACAAGCAACGCCAGTAAATAATGAAAAAAAAAATTGAGTCGACTTAAAAGCAACTGTATTGACGGTCAACGTCTAGCTTATGATTTCTTTACTGTTTTTGGATTTATTGTTTTTCTGGCTGAGTTACTTTCACTGTTATATGATACCCAAAAAGAAGTAATGGGGGGGGGGCTTTTGATACTTAAGTACGAGACCTCTATCGACAAAGATTAATCCAAAATGACACGAGAAGACTCAGTTTCCATAACTATATGCTGTTTATTGGCCGTAACAGCTTTCGTAGGGCAATTTATAAAACCAGTCATTCAAGGGATCCTACACAGGTGTATTACTGATGCTTTCCCGCCCCTCCATTCCCTCCCTTCCGTGCTTCTGTAGGTAACAGTCGGTCATTGCTTTAGTCCATAAGCAGAAATTCGTAGGCTTTTAAGTACAGAAAAGTCTGAGGAAGGAAAAAAATGGGAGGAATTTATTAGAAAATCCCTGTAAGGCAGGAGAATTCCTTCAACAGGACGTTTCATTTTATTTCTCTAATTCTCTTTGGGCTATTGATAACAAAAAAGGAACTCCTCATACTTGCATGCAAACGACAAGGTCTTGACGAGCTAAAAAGTGGAAAGAATCCAAGGAAGTATATCTGAATTTCTCAATTTATTATACATTTGAGATAACTGAAATGGAACTAATGGGTTACTTGTACTGGTGTTTTTGAGATGCATATGTAAAAAGTTGTAAAATTATCTCTTCGGTCACTGCTATTGCTGCATGTTATGTTATATATGTCGGTTGTATATTGTGAGTGATTTTCCATTTGGTCGAAAACTGAGAGAACTATGGTGGAAGATGGACACATACTATACTGCACTAAAAATAAAAAATACAAAATCAAGGCAAAAAGAAAGTACTACTAACGAGCTTTCTTTAAATTCTGCTCCCTCTTTCAGAAGACTATGAAAAACACTTTAGATGTTATAGAAATACAGGCGATAAACATGTCGACTAAGCACACGGTCTGCTGAGCATTTGTGAAAAAAAATGTCGCAGATGAAAACCATATGAACAATGTTGAGAGCAGGTGCAGTGAAAAGTAAACGCAGACAAAAAAGAATATGCATCATGGTGCTAAAAAAAACCGTAGACGAAAGAACATTTCCATCTGCTCTGAACAAAGAAGCAGATGTTTAAAAAAAATTTACTTGTGCATTCACAAGTTAATTTTTTAAAACATTGCTTCTTCACAGAATCTTTATTAAGTAGAGGCTCTCATTTATTTTTCCTAACTTAAGGGTATTTAGAAATTTTTTTAAATGTCAGTGCACGATTAAACTTCCCATCATTATTTGAGAAAGTGGATTGCTAAGAAATCTTTTCATTGATGTATTTAATAACCAAGTAGCGTTTACGTTATCTGAGCTGTTTACTTCCACAGGATAATAGACAAATGATGGAAGAAACTGAACGTAAAAGCAAACCATATCCGTTCTCATCTGTCTGAGACAGGTTGAGTATCCGGATCTGGGGATTTAGGCAATTTAAAACAGTTTTCCATTCCTCTGTTACATCCCTCTAGTGGTAACTATTTCATGTCAATAGAATTTCATGTTCACGAGGCCGATTTTTAACTCTTCGGAGGGACGAAAGACCTGGGTTTTTCGTCTCTCAGAACGGTTTCGGGGAGTTTTACTCCCCGAAAAGACGTGATAAAAGTTCCTCACATCGTAGCCAGAATCGGGTCTTTTCAACCAAAGAGCTCATCTACACTACTTGAGCTACTCAGGCTCTGCAAGTCATATAGATTTCAAATACTTTATCTGTATAGTTTGTTTCATTTTATTTAACGTGGACTAACTTCGTTTTTCAGCTCGCTGAATTTGGCCCTAAATTCTTAGTTTCGATCGAATTACTAGAAAACAAAAGAATAAAAAAATTACAGAACAATACGAAAAAAAATACACAATGACGTTGTTTATAATTCTATCCTCCTAGACTGCTGTAACTAATTTTCAAGAAATAATACGCTAAAGAAACTATAAGGATGAATTAGAATTCTGTCCATTCCTTTATTTTTTGTTACGTCTTTTGATTCCACTATTTTATTTTCGATTCTGTATCACAAGATAAGAACAGGAATACATCATATCCCGCTCACGGAAACAGGAATTCTAACGAAAAGGCCCTAAACAAGTTTTATATCCCTTCTTTTAGAAGCTTAGCTATCTATTTGTCTCGATTATGTCTACTGAGTTCGATGTAAGAATGTATATTTGTCATTCCTAATGGCCTGACTGCAAACATGAGCAGTTAGTTTATTTCTTGTGTTCCCCCATTCCCCCCCCCACACACACACACACACTTTCACCTATAAGTATGATTATGTACCGCACGTGGATATTTTCGGTGTGGTTCCGATGCTTTGCATCATAAAAGAAGTGGTAAATTTAACAAGGACTTTATTTCAAGACCAATTTGAACTAAGCATCATTTCATATTCGGAATACCTTCGCTACTTGTGTGTAGCAGTACACACTTCCATTCGATCAGAAGTAATGTAACCAAGATTAAGAGGCAGAACAGACGCAGGAAAAGATACAGCATTAAAATAACCATTGATAGTAAAGACAACGCAATGGTAACTAACATACGACACGAAGACATTTTGTATTATCTCTAAATACTAAACTTGGTCCACAATTGTCATTCCATGCTCTCTACTCTTCTCGTTAGTCTATTAGAATAATGTATTTGCAACTGAATTCATTTCTCTGACGTTATAGCTATGCCTTAATGTTTTCGGTTCAGAGCTCGCTGTACATAGGCCGCGCCAACTGATGATAGTGTTCAAACAACAGCACATTGATAAGGTGTCTTGCACACGTAACAATTATTTTAGCTCCTAGCAACCAATAGTTTTTGTGGTACATAGATGATATCCTAGTTTGCTTCTGGAATTAATCGATTAAAGTTTTTGGTTTGGTTAGAGGCGCAACTGTATGCCATTCTGTCGTTACGGTGACAGAAAACACCATCCATCCATCTACAATTGTTGAACACCCCCCCTCTAATATTTCTTCCTCCTACAATAGTTTAGTGAATAGCGATCTTAAATTACCAATATCAAGAAGCTGAACGCTTCCCTTTCCATCCATGTATATTGTGTTCGTAACTTCACATTTAAATCATTGGAAAAACGCCATTCATTATTTTTCTTGAAGGGATGATGGACTTAATAGTGAACCAAATCCAATATCATAACGACAAAGCAGCTGCCAGTCATCTTCGATTTTTCTAAGAAAGTGCAGAGGTAATTTAAGCTTTTATAATTCAACTTATCCTTTTTGCTAAGTTGAATCTCTCCATGATTTCTCTCTGAACTTTTAGTTCAGAGAGAAATCATGGAATCAATATTACAAATTTACATTTTTGGCAAGAAGGGTGCAATTTGACCATATCAATAAAATGGCAAAACGTATCTATTTCCGTTAGCGCATTTCTTCTTATTAAGAATATAAATAGAAATTTCGATTTCTGTTCTTTGAAGTTGAGTTTTCTGGAATTATCAAGGCTACTAGGGCTATGAGATCAGTGTATTATATTACGTCCGTTAAATACGTCTATTTGGAGGATAAAAACTTCAGTTGTCAAAAAAAAATAAATGCATTTCCGTATGAAACCATCTCATAGGAGACAGGAATCTATATCAGGTCTTCCCAACCAAAGAACAAGTATTACGACATCCTAGCAAGAACTTTATGAAAGGCTCATCATTCTTTGAAGTAGTCCAGGATATAAACTCTATTTTCTTTTCTCTGTATTCAGAGAAATATAAAATCTAATATTTCTCAAAACAGGATTATTTACTTGATCTTGCATTTGTGTGATAAAATAGGAAGTCGGGTATTACATATTAATTTAAATAACTTACAAAAACTACGTCATTGTTTAAATAAGTTTGACTTGGTCTAATGACGTTACTTACTCTAATATTTCTATCATTTTTTATGTAACAGCTCAATTTTTGTTGTTTTACAATGAAATAGAATGTACACAAAAGGAGAATTAGTTTTAAGGGTACATAAGGCTTTATAATCAATTAAAAGAGAATGGAATCTATTGGGAACTGCTAAAAGCTAATCGTCTCAGACCTTGTCTTGGAAAGAATGACCTTTTGTCTTTCTTTCTCACGTAATTTGGAAAGAGAGAGAGGCTTTTTTGCTTCTTTTTTCCCCTGTATTGCAATTTGTTGCTTATTGTTATCACAAAGCACTTTGTTGGAGTGTAATAAAGAGAATAATTCTTCATAGGATGAAAAAAAGTAAGCGCGCGCACAGCTATGAGAGATTAATATCACTGATACAAGATCATGCGAAAGGGCTGGTAACGCCTCTTAACCTTAACATAGCCCGCCTGTACCATTAGTAGCATGTACACCTCGCGAATCGGTGGAAGTTTAATAATAGAGAAGATAGTAGATGATAATGAGTGAATATCAATCATTCAGAAACCGACCGTGCAATAATGCTAGTAATCTGCAGACAACCTAGATGGGGGGGGGATAATAATAATAAGAAGAAACATAAACCATTGATATCTAACTTGTCTTGACTTAATAATTCCCTTACGAAAATATAACGTCGAGAAGCGAAAGTATCGAAGATTTTTTTTCTAATTCAAATGAGTCAGTGAACTGAATGAACTTTTAGCTTCATTAAAACTCCAATAATTCATCATGCAAGTCGATTAAGTCTTCTGAACTGTTTGACTGGTTCAGTGAAACCAATCCGATTAGTTCAGAACTAATTCAACTTGAAATACTTCAGTTACTTCAACGGATCCCGAAAAATCCAATGTACGCTTTTTCTGATGGATAATTTTTAAATGCAAATCCATGCTAGAAAATAGATTTTGTTTTACTGATAAGTCACTTTATGCAATCTATAGGACGGGATTAGAGTGTGTACTTATAATTAATGAGTTGATGAATGTTGGATTCTTTGTTTACACCTGCTTGACCAGAGATGCATCATTAATGTGTCTAGAGGGATGTTACCATGCATCTCTTGCTCGAGAAGCGTAAATTAGTGTGTCGCCGTTCTCGCTCTCCGTGCGTACGTGCATCGAAACTTGCTCTCTTGGACTATGGATCTGTTAAATAATGATGTTGCAACTGTAGCGGTCTCTTTTGCAGCCTTACATATTATTGGCGTTGCTGACGGAAATGAAATAAATTCAGGAACTTGAGCAAAATATCACGTACGTGGTATCCACTCGGTTGGTTTCGTATGCTAATGTCGTGAACTTGCTTTGAGCTAATTTGTCGTATGACCGCGCGAAGTCCGTATTTGTGCAGTTTCTAAAAGTTCAGGAAGTGCGTGTCATTACGTTTTAATTCGAGGCCGATTTGCCTGCATGACAGATTAACTCGAGTATCCGAGAGAAGGAGAGAGAGAGAGAGAAAAAAAAAAAGAGATTCCTCTAAAGCAGTGGTTCTCAAACTGGGTGCCAAATTTTGAATCGTTTATTTGAAAAAAGCAAATATTCAGTTGCTACAAATAACTAAATCAAAAACAAAAAAATTATATATTTTGATTTTAATGGATGAAGCGTATATAAAAATTATCATTTTTTGTATCACTCTTATATTATATCTTGGGATTTCATTAGATCACCGCGTGTCGTAGTAACTAGATATGTGACGGCACATAAATACTTGAGAAAATGAACTACTGAATGGTTAGTTGTCCTGCTGTCTGTTTTTAGTATTTCTCTGTTCAGTGTGACAAGTATTATACATGATCATTTCCCCTAAACAAAAATCATGAGTCTTTTGTCATCGGTGAGAATAAATGAAGTACGATATTAAAGTCGTTAAATTCAGTGAGTAGAGGTTTTTCTTATTGTTATATATTCCAACTATAACGAGACATCGTAAACAAATGTTTTTCCTTTTTCCATCAGGAAAAAAAAATTATTTACTTGAAATAAATTTTAAAATAAAATATTAAAGTTACATATGCCCTTCAAAATCATGAATAATTTTTTCCTTAAAAAAAGAAGTGAAGATTCTGACGATCAAGAAATGTTTACTTGTAGCAAAGCTAACGAACCAATTCGCGCTAATAAATTATCAAAAACTGATACTTTCATTAATGAAGATTTGACTATTTTTAACGTTCAACAACAAAAAAGCACTAATGAAACAACAAAAACAGAATAAGTTTATGTAAAAAAGGGAACAATGAAAAAGAATGTAAAAACTCGTTTATATCAAGAGAGTTATCTAAAAATGGGAATTACGTGGTGGTGATAAATTAATTCCCAGACCTAAGTGTATTTTGTGTGGTTTGGTTCTATCAAATGAGGCTATGGTTCCTAGCAAATTATTGCGACATTTCTCCACAAAACATGACAACTTGTCGAATAAAAACCCTGAATATTTCAAAGAGTTAATAAGATTACAAGAAAAACAAAGTAAAAGTTTTGTAAGAAAGTTTACAATTTCCGACCGAGTTCAAGAAGCGAGTTATTTAGTCGCTCAAATAATTGCGAAGGAAATGAAGCCTCATACTATCGGCGAAACCTTGATTCGTCCGGCCTGTTCAGCAATTGTGAGAACAATTTTTGGTACTGAGGCAGAAGAAGAAATAAAGAAGATTCCATTATCAAATGATACTATGAGTAGACATATTAATGATCTGTCAGTCGATATTGGAAAGTCAATTATAACCAAAATAATCGAATCAAAATTTTTCAGTTTGCAGTTAGATGAGTCAACTGATATCGGTGATAAATCACACTTACTTGTTTTTACTCGATTCATTGAAGATGATAAAATTATCGAAGAATTTCTATGCTGCAAGGAATTCGAAAAAACTACGACGGGAAAAATGTTTTTGATATAATGAACATATATTTTAATACAAATGGTCTATCTTGGAAAACTTGTGTGGGGTATATGTACAGATGGTGACCTTCTATGGTTGGAATTACAAAAGGGTTTGTTTCCTTTGCTAGAAAAGAAAATGAGAACATTATAACGACTCATTGCTTTATTCATCGTGAATCATTGGTGGCAAAGACAATAGGCTTGGAATTAAAAAGTGTATTAGAAGAAATCATTCAGATGGTTAATTATATCAAGGCCAGACCATTAAAATCTAGAATATTTGCAGGACTATGTGAAGAGATGCAATCTCATTATAAGAATCTTCTTCATACCAAAGTAAGATGGCTTTCAAAAGGTCGCGTATTGGATCGTTTTTTTTTAACTTAAAGAAGAAATATTAATGTTTTTCCAAAATGAAAACAAACCAGAATTCTATAAATTATTACAAGATAATTTTTGGTGTTCCAAACTAGCCTATTTAACAGACATATTCGATCATCTGAACAAGCTGAACTCCAACATGCAAGGAAGAAATGAGAATATTCTGACATCTACAGATAAAATTAAAGTTTTTAAAGATAAAATAAAAATGTGGAAGATAAAATTAAGCACCAACAATGTAGAAATGTTCCTTAAAGTTGCCTCCAGAAAATATAAGAACACTGATCTGCAAAAACTTATTTACAGTCATTTAACATAGAAGAAAAAATTGACCATATTTTCCAGACATTTCAGTCAATTTATACGATTGGATTCGAAGAGTGAGTCAACTCATTTGTAGAGTCAACATCAGCAATGAGTGAGTTAAGTCTTATAGAAGCCGAAAAATTAACTGATATAAGTAACGATCGTACGTTGAGGTTGAAGCATTCAGAAATGTGTCTGAATTCATTTTGGATAACAAAATGAAGGAGTACCCCAATATAGGATTCAAAGCACTTAACATCTTATTGCAATTTTCTACATCTTATTTGTGTGAACTGTGTGTTTCTGCCCTCTTAAATATTAAAACAAAGAAGAGAGAAAGACTAAAGGCCCTTGAAAATGAGATGAGAATGTCTCTCAAAAACAAGGCCTAATATCAAAGAAATATGCAAACAACACCAGGCACATATTTCACATTAAGTTCATATTTTATTATCTGTACCTTTTTATAATTGCTTTTGTTTTGTATGTTTGGGAGTTGTTTGAAAATAAAACAATTTAGTTTAAATAAAATCTGTTTTCTTTTAAACACGCTTTCCTTCATATCTTTAGTATCTGTAATATCAATTTATTTGTGGGTTATATATATGCGAGTCTTTCAGAATCAATTAATCGGCACTTTACTCTCTGTAATACTAGGGGTGCCGTGAAATTTATTTTAGTGTGTCGCCAGACAAAAAAAAGTTTGAGAACCACTGCTCTAAAGTATAATTCCGATAAATTAAAATTTCTGTAAAGTATAATTTAAAGAACTGTTTTATAAACAGAAAACTAGTAGTATAAAATTATGGCTTAGATGGCACGTAAACAAAATGGGGAAATAAAATCTTTTCTTGAGTTTAGAAAGACACGAAATCAGAATAACAGAAAACGCGCAGATGTTAGTCCTCCTCATAACTGCAGACGATGAATTTTTTTTTTTTTAGAATCTGATATTTTAAATATACAAAAGAATCTTCATAACTGCGATTTCTCATTATGAAGATGCTGAAGAATTACTGAAGTGTGAAGTTAATGAATTTTGTAAATAACTTTGATTTTTTTTTCTCATTTACTAATAATTTGATTATTATTAAGACGGATCTCCAGGGAGTGAGGGAGACGTCGATGGAGGTCACATGGTACTGTCAGACCTGTTCTTGAATCAATTCACTCCGCCTACACTCACCCTATCCAATGGCAATTTGTTCCAGTCACCACCGCTGTGATAGAAAAAATCGAGCTCTACTTCCAAGGATGCCTTTTCGTCCTTTACCCACCCTTCTTTCTGTGTGACCCTTTCAAAAGTTAAAGAATATTATGTTAGTTTATTGTGCAACCTTGAAATATTCACTTGACTCAGTTTTATTTGAAAAGTCAAAGTAATTGGGGAACATTTTCGCATACGATTCATATGGAAGCGCTCAAGAAAAGCATAATTTTTAAATGTAATAATTATAAACTCATAATTCAAGCTAGCATTATCTAGGCGCTGGAGAGAGAGAGACTCAAAAAAAACTCATACTAACAAATGTTAAAAGGTGAGCAGTATGAGAAAAATATCTCCGTAAATAAACAGTCACGCAGGTAACGCTATTAATTTTTTTTCATATTTTTATTTATTTACATACGAATAAATTCACCAATAAAAACCAATTTTACAAACCTTAATTTTGAGCATGAACTGTGAGTCTATATGAGAAATGTTTTGTTGTTGTTCTTGGAGAAGCTTTCACTGAACTTTTTCCGAATAAATCACAGAAAAGAATTATGGGAAGCAAGAAAATCCATGTTACTTGAAGGTATTTCTTTAAAACAAAATACTTAGTATCCGGAAATTATCAGTTGATTATCTTATTATAGTACAAACACCATATGCCAACATTTTCGGCTACACAACTTATATTTGCCGTAACTTTAAAACCGAGAGATCAATAACAATTTCGACGAAGGTCTAAAAATCATTCAACCACTTCTTCGTTTTCATTTGTAAGCGTCTCTCGTACAGATTTCATCCTGGCCTATAAATCAACAAAAAAATGTTAGAAAAGTCTTATGGTATTCTTCTATCATTGCTCAATTGCAAGTTCTGATTTGATGGTGAGAGGTAGAAAACAGAGAAGAATGTAGATGAGGAACTACTCAAAGTATTTTTACAGAATTAGAGATTTCTTATGCAGGTTTGTGAACCTTCTTATTTCTGATAATATTAGTATAGCAAAAAGGAAATTAGCAAGAAAGGAAAAATATTTGTTTGGACCACTGCTATAATAATATTCTTTGCAACGTTAGTCTCTGTGGAAATTCCTAATTTCAAATGAGGAAATTCCCCAATTCAAAATTTCTTCAGTAGCTAGCGTATTCTTGTTTATTTTGGTATTTAACGTCATTATTGGAAACTTTCCCCATCATACTTATTCTTGCACTTGTGAAATATGAATGATCTCACGAATGCTGCTTTCATGCTTTAGCATCTTTTATATACTATGCTGGCTGTACTCAACTGTATTTTTTTTTACTGAATTTGGACTTTCGTCCAGCACTCAAATTATAATCAGTGCTGCGATCATTCAGCTCTCGCTTTCAGCTGTGAATATGGTTTACAAGTCGAGTGAAAGACTAGAATGAACTTCTAGTTAAAAAAGTTAGGGGAGGGATGCCAAATGTTTCTTATTAGTCGTGATGGTAAACTATTTCGTTTGCAAATAAGTTTCGTTTTGTTTGCGAAATTTCGTAATCCATACAGTAATACAAACCAAATGTTATGTTATGAGAATACGTTGTCTGGTTCGTTGAACTTTGAAGTGTTCGCAATACATTTACGTGATCGTGAATAAAACAATCTAAGAAGTGAACAATGGATAACACAGAATTCATGCAATTTAACGTTATTATTGTAGGCTCACACGTTACATATAAATATGCTGATATCGTACAAACACGGCTCCATAAAAGTCATTGTGAAAAGAAGCGGTAGTTTTAAATGCTAATATTTATTTCGGGGTTCCTGAGAATATGTGAAGAGAAATCTTAATGTATTGCATTGGCGGTATTCCGGCAATAAAAGAAAGGCTGTAGGTGTAATTTGCATTTAACAATGCGGAATAATTTGTTTAGGCTTAAATATTTTAAAATTCAGGTTGCTTCTGTGTATTCATGGAGCTTTCCTTTTTTAGGAGGACAGGTCTGTGATCGAGACTGGCAATTTGAGAGGGTTAAAGGTTACGAATTAGTGGACCGTGCTAGAATGAAACAAAACACCAAGACCCTCGAGGAGTGTATGGTGCTGTGTGTGTCCCAGCACGACTGAGTGCAGGTCGGCTAATTTCCACCATGTCACTAAGGAGTGTTTTCTTAGCGACATTGACAGACACTCCATCCCAGGAAGAAGATATTTTGCTCCCTCCAACGAAGACGTGGATTATTTGGAAAATAACTGCGTTGACCGTAAGTATTATTGTAAAAAAATCTTTGCATGCATTCATAAGATATCATTTACAGAACTCGAGTATATTTTACATTGAATGCAAAACACTTATTTACCAGATAAGTGTTTTGCATTAAAATCAGATACTCAACATATCCTTAGAATAAGAGCCTCGTTGATCTCAGCTGAGATAAGTAATAGCGTCATGAGTGCTGCAGTGCACCCATTTGTAATCTCTATAAGAATTCATAAAATTAGTCTATGGGATTGGTCGGCTTCTTAAGAAAAGTAGCCCAGAGTTTGAGCAGGGATCTCGTCCCGAAACCAATAATAAGAAGTCAGTAGTGGATTTAGGACGAGTAATGACTCCACTGTTAGCGATAAAATGTTATGAATCGAGAGCGTCAACGCTGTTGCTATGATGCGGATATAATAACGAATGAGGTATACAATTTATTAATTCAGTACTATGAAAGGAAGAAATAAATGTATGTCATTGTAGCGATTATTTAGTCAGTTTAGAGAGTAAGCACAGTAGGACAGGGAACTGTTTCCTTCTATATCGGAAGTGCATTTGTTGTTGACTACTTGCATGTTCATAAATCGAATAAACTGCTGGTCACTGTATAAGATAACGTGTAGATAAAATAATAGGCATCTGATAAATGACAGATTTGTTATCTTAGAACACAAATAACCCGAGTGTTCTGAAGAGAAAATTCTGTTATCTTATCATTTACTGGGATTTTTAAATTTCTGTTCCTTGTATTCTAGACGGAATTTGAACCTGGATTTGTTCTATCAAAGGACAACAGTTGTCTTTCAGCTGTAATACGCAAGCGCACCCAACCGCATCTGTTGCATAGTTGTATACTCTCAGTTAAGGTGCAAATTTCAACTTACTCTTAAGACTGTTCTACCGATTTTCATGATCTCCGAAAGATAACTCAGATGTCTCATGTTATTGAATAGGTTATATTTTTCGCAATAAACAAATATATCACTCCTTCACCTATGCAGATGTGTTAATACGCAAATTTCCGACACATCCAGATTCGTCAATAACAGCATCATTTAACGAAACATTGACTGTCGCTTACTCCAGCACTACTTGATTTACGCCTACGGATATATCCACTTCACCGTGCAGGGTTTGAAACCATATCCGACGTTACGGGGGTTAATCTTGATTACCGTAGTATCCCATGTCTGGATACTGCCTATATTCTTCTGGCCGGTTTGCACTAGTTTAGGATGGAAAACCAGCGTTTACAAGCAAAATTCCCCCTCCTTCTTATGAGACTGGCTAACTCACTATTTGATTGAAAACATGAAGGTTCCTCACGTCATTTACAAGATTCCAAACCTGGTCTTTCCAACCAAAGAGCTCGTCTAAACTAACTGAGCTACGGAGGCTCGCTTTATCCATAATCGTGCAAATGAATGCTACCATAGGCGGCATTTGAAGTGCCAGTACGAAGAGAAATTTATACAGAAGACCTCTGGTAGAATCATTTAATGATTACTGTATTTCTGATTCCACTCTCGCTGTCCACTGGAAGAACATTCTTTCATGTATGTTTTCGAAAGTTTTTTTTTAACTCAAATATGAAACAGATTATTTGCATTCCAACAACTTTAATCTCTCCTTGAAACAAATAGCTTTCTGCTAAGTTTGCGCATGGTCATATTCAATCACTGTGAGGAGGATATTGTAGTTAGAAGAATGATACATTCCCTTTGATTGAAAACACATGGGTTCGAACTGTTCAGAACTCAAGGAACTTAATGGCGAGTAAGTGTGTCATAAGGACGTAGTAGTTTTTTCCTATTAAAACATCGAGTGATCTCCTATCCGCAAAATAGCCACCTCAATAAAGACTACACAGACAACATAATAAAAAGCACGGCCTTATTTGCCAACGAAAGAAAATATCCCCATATCTCTCGGTAGTAAAAAGATGGTGACGAGTTAATCTGAACAATCGACTTCTTTTATTATAAATGAATTACTTTCTTTATTAGAAGGTTAAAAATAGTCCAACGATCTATTTTTAATAAATAAACCTTATTTCGCCTTAACTGATATTGCAATTCTCAATTGATTCTTAAACTTTGTGATTGTCTGTGAAAAATACAAGTAGTAGTGGTCGGTAGATGTTATCTGTAGAGTAAGTGCCCTCTCTCGAAGAGTCTTTGCACTCCCTGGAGGTGTCGGTAATAATAAACAGATGAGGCCACTTGCCAATTCATTCTCTCCAATACTCCTGATCCATTGCAAATTTCTTATGCAGGAAAAAAATACTCAATAGAACAAATACGGGAGCATTTATCAACCAAATTGGAGAGACATATCAAGATGTTGGGATGCAGTTGCTTCAAGTACATCGAGGGTCACTTTATCGGTATATAACGAGCTCACACAGACGGAACTTTCAGATGGTTTATCGAACGGAAAGAGCGTTGAGTACAGAAAAGATATCGCGCATGTGTAAGATATTTTCTTTTCTCCCCTTCTCCTTGCCACTGTCGTGACACCCACATGCTAAACAACCACGTGTAGTGTCCATAAGCCACCCTTCTTAAAAGACAATGTTCAAGTTTTTTCTCGTTCTACAAACATATTTCTCCCTGTAGACAGTTTCGGTTTGTGTTTTCAAGTCGAAGTAAATGTTATCTGTAATTAGTTAGTTTAATATTTGAGCTGATTTATCGAGTTCCTCCGAAGTTATCTGACAGTTAAGTACTCCTTCGAATTCTCCTTTAAAACCTGTTGGTATTGATTTCAAGAATGATCAGTCGTTAATGTCAACAGGCTACACACAAAGCGCATGTGTGTTGATACATCTTAAGAACACAGCTGATGCACCACAAACACTTTCCCCCCTCTTTGTTTGAAAAATGTTTTACAATTATGCAATTGTAGAAACTATGCAATTTCAGCACATTTAAAATGTGCAAAGTTCTATGTTTTTATTTATTTCACACATGGTGTGAAAAAAAAAGTATTGTTTGGGTTATGACAAATCATTTTATTTTTCTAAGCTGGGAAGGAAGTTCCAGATGTAATAATAAATTGTAGACGAAGTTTAAGTGGGAATTAATAGTCGTTAGTTATTTTTCTTCCATTTTGTTTATTTATTATGTACAATATATATATATATATAATCTCAACGTAAAAACTGTTGTGCACAAAACAAACCAAATTAACTGATTAAACTGAATGATTTAAGTTAAGGAATAAACACCCGGATTACGCATTTTATGCTTCGTCAGCTATAATAATACAGGTCAAGAAACGAAGGGAGGGTAATAGGGGTGAAAGGCGAATTAAGATGAATGTTTACAAGTGGATAAAGAGCTCACGCCACCATTCGTGAGAAAGTTGGAAAGCCAAACACACAAGAAGGTTTGATAAAATCGCATTATTTGTAAGTACAGTAAAATGCTTTAGCATGCTTAGAACAAAGAGTAAAGAATGTTTCAAAACAGATCCAAAAGATTACTCAATAAAAGAAAGGCATTTAACAGTATTAAGATATATTTCTTTCTTAAAATATCATATGGCGTTAGGCACACTTTGTTCAGAATCGTAAACCCCGCCTTCGATTGGTCGTAGGCGAGGTTTACGATTCTGAACAAAGATATTTTGTTTCTTTCTATTTCATAGTGAAAAAGAGAGTAGAAGGAAAAAAAGAGAATAGAAATTTCAGCTATTTCTGAATTTAATTTTTCAGAACCTGTTGGACTATATGAATTCCGTAAAGTAAATGGCAAAATCCTTAAGACTGTGGATGCTGTATACCAAGACGTTTCTTCCTTGGAAGAATGTCGGAAAACTTGTCTTAGTGTGAACCATCGATGTCATTCATTTGATTCGTCCACTAGCTTATGTCGCATTAGTCATCACGCTGCAGCTTCTCTGACTCACATCCAAGAACCCTATTTTGAAATTCCTAGTGCCTGCCACCTATGAAATAGCCTCATGCTACTAAGGTGAGTTGAATCATTTTTAAGTTGGAATATCAAATATTTCAATCGCATACTCCATAGAAGTTTCATATGTCTGATAGTCAATCCACATTTAATTTTTATGCCTTTCTTATCTTACAGTGACGATTCAGTGCCAATTCCGAGAGATGGTCGCCCGAGTGAAGAAAAGCAACATTTTTAACGGCAAAGTCCACGTAAAATCTAAGCTTAATTCTTGTGTGACATGTAATTAACAGCCTAGAATTTGAAATCAAAATGACTTATCACGATTTACATTGCGATGTGAAACAACAGGTGAGCCTTTCTTAATAGGATTTTGTGGTTAAAAGGAACTTGTTGTCTGTCCCGTATAGAACTCTAGTGAAGGCTTTCCAACTAATCGGTTCCATTAGAGATAAACTTAACTGTACCGTCTTAAACTAATCTTTTTTTTTTTTTTTTTTTCATTCCTTGATATTCTATTAAAATGAGGGATGGTAGAAAATACATCGTTTATAAAGTCTGGATACTGACTTTTAAGATATTTTTTTACGTTAACACGTTCGTATAAAAGAAGCTATTGAGCCAGCGTTTTTTTCGCATATAGATACAGCATACATTTATTGTCTACTAATTTACGCTCTGGTATAAATAAAAACAAAGATTGTAGGTTATTTAAACCACGGAGCTCTTCGCAAAAATACATAATGAAGTAAAATAAAATCCTTCTTACAGTCTGTCCACAATAGTTTCACTTCATTCTCCATTTCGTTTCTTTTAACCCCACGTAGTCTGTCGTCGAAGGCGATGCTTCCTGGAATAAATTGGCCGGCAAAGGTGACGCCGAGAATTATCGCATGTACTTGACACCTGTCAATTTCATGCTGCCAGGAATTACTTCAAGCAGCTGTTATCGTATCTTCTCCGTCAGCGAAGTCGAACGCTAGTGTAAAGTGGTGTATTTTAAGTGTCAAAAAAACGCTCAACAAAATCGAAAGGAGTTCACTAGTGACTATGCTGTGGCGGTTTTTTCCAACTTCACCTACTTTGAGAAGACAAGTCATGGGAGAAGAGTGACATTATAGAGAATTTTACCGCTATAAAAAGTGGCAGAACTGTTTGTTTAATGGTGTGTCGGGAGAGCAACGACTGGAGAGTTACGTCACTACTTCAAACAAGACAGAAGAAATGTATACTAATTCTATACTTTTGTGTATGTGAGTGCATAAGAAGCATTATCTAGTTCTTAACTCAGTTTAGGTTTTTAATAAAGCAGTACAATTTTCATGTTATGAAACTGTTTTTCGTTATTCCACAAAGTACTATTCTAATAAGAGTTTAACACTTCGGTTTCTGAGATGTGGGGCGTGCCCTCTGGGGGAACGAGATTTTCTCAGGGCAGCAATATCAGATCAATAATAATTCACAAGATTATATAATATTTAGAAAATTACACGAAATATTAATTTTAAAACATCTTGCAAAATTTAATCTTTAAAACTGTGGTCAGATGAATACAATTTGAAAAATACTATCGGTGCAATACAAGAAATTTATTGAAGTTTCTCGTTTATAAATATTACTAATGGGCTGTCATCTATGATAAAATACGTCTTACGACAAATGTTTACGATGATCATTTTATGAAGGTGGATTGGAGGGCACGTCGACCTTTCCTCATTTTACAAAAAAGGGAGCTGTTAAATAAAGTTTGGAAACCTGTAGTTTACTCCGAGATAATTTTCCAAGATAACTTTTAGATAATTTTCTTTTAGATGCAGTCATTGTGAGAGCTCAGACACGAGAACTGAACTCTCACAATGCTACTTCATTCTACAGATTAGCTTGTGATAAAACTCAAGCCGTTTGTGTTACTGTTTATGTAAGTTTTACTTCCTCATATATTACGGAACATTTCGGAAAAGATAACTTTTAAAACAATGTTTTTAAACACTCAGCGCAAGTATTTTAAGCAGAAAATGTGCAGTAACAAAATCAATTGAACAGTTTATAGCACCATAACCACATTTTCAAATATCGGGGGCCATTCCACTACTTTCTGGCCATTTTAAAGTTTGCCCGTAAATCTCTCAAACGCCGATTTCCACCGCTTTCCCATAACTGAGCACCGTAAATGGGTATTGTAATGGAAGTATCATATTAGACCTTTAAAAGCAGACTAAATATATCGAATTTAAAGCAGATAGCGAATCATTTTCTTCTCAATGCATGCTGATTTACTTTCAAATTACAAAATTGTTCTGAACAAACACCTTTCACAGTTATCAGGATTTCCTGGTTTAACACTTTCATTGCCAAGCTGAAAATTGGAATTTCGTGTGGTGGCCAAATTTTTTTATTTAGTTAGCGACGTCCACGCGATAACGCGTGATCGACCAATAGGTGAGACTCGGATATCGCGTGATAGGCAATGAACGTGTTTAGCCAACTCAATGAATAAAATATAGGCTTAAACGATAAAATATATTTTATTATTCCTTATTAATCAACTGAACAGCCAAAGTCCATTTCATTTTCGAGAGAGAGAGCATGCGATGAGAGCTCGGTACCCATGCAACGATTTGAGCGACTATAGTCGATATATATATATATATATATATATATATATACTGCGAGTAAGAAAAAGCCTTCGGTCGGTTACGAAAAACAACTTATAAGTCAATTATCGAATAAAAATGAGTTGATCAATCTCATACGGAAGGGACGGGATTTTTTTCCTCGCAATCTAGCTCCTTATATATATATCTACAGAAATAATATATTTCCACTCTTAGTCAGATATGAGAATGATGGAATTAACGTTTGCCAAAACTAGCACACCGAACCAAAAAGGGATGAGGAAAAGGTTAAAGAAATAAAAATATTTGTGAAAAGTTAAAAACAAATTTATACGTATGATTTTCAATACAAGCAGGAAACTGGGGATGTGTTGGATACTTCAAAATAAAATAAAAAAAGTTTTCATACACCACCTTGAAGATAAACTGCATTATCCTTAGGGATTCAGACTATGAGATCGGATTAAACATGTTTTGAAATGTCTAAAGATAAAATAGCAACATTATTTCTTAAAAGGACATCTGAACGTTCTCTTTCCTGAAAAATGCATTTGGGTTCAGACCGCCAGTGATTGGAGAGTATGGAAAGAGTTTCAAGAGGTCGGATGTTAATACAGTTACTCCAACTCGACCCGCAGACGTTAAATACGAAAAAAAAAAAGCTAACAAAATATATAAGATTAATAAGAAAAGGTACAATAAAGGCAAATTGGGTCTTCATAGACTAATGGCTTATTTCTTAAGCAGTTTGAAACCGCTAAATTTCTTAGACATTTCCTTCCGAACAAACTAAAGCCAAATACCATATTGTCGTAGTACTTTACAAAGAATTCAATAATCAACGTCGAACAGCGATCTCCTTCACTTAATTACAGCAAAAACAAGACCCATAATTAACAAAGCACACGAAAGTAAGAAATGCAGTCAAGTATTTCATATAACCAAAGACTTAACGTGATATACAGGAGTAACAGAATAGAGTTGAAGGGGTTTGGGTGACTGGCTTAAAATATCATGTTTTAATTGTCGCATTAAAGCTAGTGGAGCGCATTGTAATAGCATAGCAGATAATAAGTCTGAATATAAAAACTGGAGCAATAGAGGAAACACATCGACTAACTTTTGTCACTTTAAATGCTGGCAGAAAAAAGGTCTGACGTTTAGAACTAACAATTCCACCATTTAATGGGTAAGATTGCCAAGTTTCCAATGATGAGTGACGTGTGTTGTTTATGTGATGCACCAGTAAAGTTCAGCCGCAGCACTAAATACGGTACCGTAAACGAATAATATAGTTTTTGGTTGCTGCTCTCTCTGTCTCTTTTACATTCATCGTTTCCAATCCTACTTCCGATTGGCAAAGGGTTCATTGAGTTACAAAATTGAATGCCTTGATGAAATGTTAGAAACCTTGCAATCTCGTATGCATTCCAATTTGCGTGTTTTATTTGAAAATTTGTATATCTTACGTCAATCTGGCTATGAAAGAATCTGCACAAAGATCAGCTACACAGAAGTCGATATTAAACACTTCTACGTGTTTAATATCGACAAGTCGCGAAAGTTCTTTTATTAACTGCATACACGAAATATAGCAAAATCTAAATCGGTGCACAGCGTGTCATTTAATAGTAAGCAAGACTTTAGATGGTTTGTCAATTATGTTTGTCACTAAATGACTGGAAAGATTTGTTGTAGGAAAAATGCAAGAAACGAGTAAAAGATACTAACACGAACTATTGAAGTCCCACGCGAATCATGCCGGGAAGTGAAAAAAAAAAGAACTACCTGAAAGATTGCGTTTCAAAGGCAACTGCATAAATAATTTATACATTCCCTTTACCTCTTCTATAGCAACAGTTAACGTCACCTATACTTTAGGGAGTATACCGACGGTGGTTGTTGCAGGTGTACTGTTTTGCGCAGTTTCCTGGTACTCTAGGAATCAGAGTGGCAAATACTGCGAGACGCTTCATAAGTTTCTGAATCATGTGAACACCTTTGTACGATAGCATGTTTAAGAGAGCTCTTTTTTGATGATTGTATAATACTGAAATCGTCTGACTTATGAACAAACTACGACGAGAGTAGGATAGGAGAATTCTATCCTGCAAGTTCATGAAAACTTCATTATCCCTTGAGGAGGACAACAAACAGAAATGAGATTTGACCATCACACCGTCTACTGAAGACATTGATAAGTATTCTGGGCAGTTTGTAGATGCAGACTACGGTTCGCCTTGTCGTTAAGGAAATTCCTGTGGATGTCCATTTATATCAGACGTTGTAGATTATTGAACATGTCGTTTAAATAAAAAAAATTATAAAAACGGTAAGAAAATAACTTTAGTTAATTTTGTTTTTTTGATCAGTCAGTTTTCTAATGATATAGTCATACAGCACCATGACATGATCGTCACTAATCAGTACCTAGGGATGTCGCTACACTGCCAGTATGATTTGACCAAGAAATATTGCTGATGGAATGAAACTCGACGTCAATGGGTATGTATGTTTCCAGAATCTAACGGATGTAAAATAATTCAAACTATGGAAGAAATAGTTTTTTTTTTAAACCGAAATAAGTCAAAGAAGTCAGTTAGATATAAGGTTCTTGAAACATAATTTTAAATAAGTACTGATTGAGGAAAGCCTGTAACATAAGAAAAAGGCTGATCAACTTATAAGGGTAACCTTTTTTACCCCTAAAGGATAACATAGTCGACAGTTCACATCGTATAAGCCAATTCAATAGACAAAGCGCAACTGTTTTAGAGTGATTCACTCTAAAATAGTTGCGCTTTGTCTATTGAATTGTTCCACTAAAAAAAAAAAAAAAAAATTCTGTTTACAGAAGAGAAAACCCATAACCAGAAAAGTAAATATCTTCAAATATACTTTTTCGTTTAGATAATACATAAATATACTTTAATTATTTATAAGCATCCATCTTCTGAAAAAAAAAAAAAAAAAATTGGCCGATGAAATGTAACCAAGATATTTCCTGACTCCTGCGCGCGCGCACACACAAGAATAATAGCAAAACTTTTGCAAAATTTTTAATAGTATCTCCCCGCTAAACGTTAAACGTCAAAAAGAGCCTTAAAATTCCTGAAGCGTTAGGTTTTCCGGAGACAAACCCGTAAGGAACTCGAAGTGCTCTTATGCTCCACCTTTTAACTCGTAATGTCAGGTCCGTAGGGAGAGTGGGAGGGAAGTAGGTGTGTTTTTAATGAAATAAGTGACCTTGCAAAAGACAGTTCTTTATCCCCAGTATGAACAATAGTTGTCGCGCAAGTCAGCCTTACCAGCTTCTTATGTTAAATAGCAAGTATCACAAAAGAAAGAAGCGCCATCCATTACTAGTAGATGAGAAAAGCCATAAATATCACTAAGTTGGCTATTTTCTCTATGGTAATGATAATGCCATACTCTAAACTAACGAGGAAGAACTTATCGAACTTAAAAATTAACACACATTCCAACTCAAGAAGACCCGAAAAGTGCTGAGAAAGTTGGAAGAGTCGGAGAAACTACGTAAAAGGGTGGCTACATAAAAGTTCCTTATTTGTGACAAGCATGGGGCTTCTTGAGGTAGAAATGCAGACAAGCCTCGAATGTTGGTTGGCCAAGAAACGTGTTATTCTTCAACGTCAGCCCGTCTGCTTTATTTATTTATGTGGGAAAATGTACCGGACGTGAATACCCTTTGGATTGACGTTATTATAAGACGATGGAAAAGAACTCTTAAGTTTTACTATTTTCTGGAAATACACGTCGTTCTCATGCTTAAAAAAAAATCCAAAGGTTAAAGAAGAAGGAAATTGCATTTTCTTAGCGAAATGTGACAAGTGCTTTAAACGGATAAAAATTTGGATACAGTACTGTCATTTTTCATGAATTGTTTAAATTTCGTTCCTTGTTGCTTAAAATAGCCTAGTTAGAAACTTCAGAGTTCCGATCAATAACTTTATTTAAAGGCTTCAAATAAAACTTGGACATCCAAAATTTCTTCTGATTTATTCCCAAGTAAGCTTTTTACTTAAGAATTTTTTCACGGAAAATCATCCCAAACTGCGAGGAATACATAAAATGACTTGGATAATGACAAAGTAGAAGTATTTTCTTTCGCACTCGGACTTGAATAGTATGATTGCCAGTCATTTTGTAGCAACCGCATTTGCAGTGGACAGACCATCAATCAATGATTCTTTCCGTTAATACTTCCCTCATTACATAGAATGCATTTTTAACTTGCTAATTTCTACTCTTAGAGCAGAATACATTGGGGAAGGGGAAAGATAGCCACGGAATTGTTTGCATTTATATCAGAAACACCGATAAATACCTTCTTAGTAGAATGTGTAGTTGATACTGCACATTCTATTAAGAAGTGTTTGCATTCTTGATATAATGCGTAAATTTTAGAATAGTAATACATATAAAGTTTTTTCCATTGAACGTAGAGCATTTCAGTAGCATGGTCATGACCACATACAATAAGAAGTTGAATGATACCCTCTATATCATCGAAGCAAAGATTCGATTAGATTTATGGAATATTAAACGTTTCATAGCACTAAACATCAAGTTACGGATTATCTTCCATAATTCCAGATGTTTACTGCATTTAAATTGAAATCAAATAAGCGAACCACCTTCGCTTCCAGAATTATTTAGTGTATTGGCAGGTGTTTTCTCATCCGGAAGGAGAATGCTAAAGAAAAAGAAAACTATGTATAGAAAATCAATAAAATCTCGCATTTATCAGTTACAGTGGGTTACGTTTTTGAACTGAGTGAAGAAAATAGTTTTTTTTTTTTCCTTTCTTTTGAATGGCTTGATCGAAATCAACAGAATAACCTAATCGATATCACAAAAGCAGGGGAAAAATCGAAACCTCTTAAGTATTCTTATATCCTTTATTTTGTACACACCATTTGCTCGCTACTAGTACATAATACTTTAGTGGATCAGTCCTGCTGAGGCAGTGCATTAACCATAAATTTCATTTTGTCAGAATTGTTTATATCGATTTTCATTTGCTAGAGAAAAATGAAGGAATCCCCTGAAAATTCTAATCCGGGTTTTAGAATTTTCAGGGAATTCCTTCATTTTACACTTTATCATAATTAGAAAAATAAAGGGTATACCATTCTGTTAGGTTTTATTCAAATAAGATGCATCTACAAATCTGATATTACTTATTAGTAGCAGAATACTATCATTAATATCAATGAGAGTGGAATATTTGAATTTGGCAGCTTGAAAAAAAAAAAAAAACGCATGGGCTAAATATGCAAACTGCAGGGGTTGCCACCCAGTATCACGCAAATATTTCTAATTATTTATAATGTTGAATTATAACTGACTCTTTGCATAACAAATATCTTTCTCTTAACAGGGAAGTCGACATGGCAGGTACCAAGTCTGCGACTGTAGCATCGCCAAACGTCAATAAAAATTAATGACCGTCTAGGCATTGATGTGTTTACGGCACAAGTCGGAGATCCTTTGTTGCTCAAGTTTCAAACAGTGGACGCTAACAGTAAGTCAACAGAGTTGGATCTTTTGTTCAAGTGTCATAAAATGTCTTAGTAATAAAATTGAACTTTTGTAGTTGATCGAATGAGGGCGCTCGCAGCATGAAAGGATCTAAATGACTGAATATTTATTTTAATATCTTCGATATGAATAAAATTTTTATGCATAATTTAAATGTGTGGTTGGACCGAGTTGTTTTCAATGGCTTTGACTTATATTCATTACAGTTGATGTTTCCTGCATCTGATAACTTGTACGATGCGTTGGTGTCATGAACGTTTTTCGTTGACGAAAACATTTTATGAATGTCACTCTAAGCTTGAAGTATTTAGCATCATATTTAAATAAAAGATGATCAGAAGTATAAAAGCCATGCCAATGTTTTCACCCCCCCCACCATCCAATGTTTCAGATTCATTCTTTTATGTCACTATGTAATATATGCTATGACCGGAATTATTGTAAATAGGATTTTTCTTTTCGAGTATGTTAAGACACTGTTTTTAATTAGAAGAATTAAAAAATCAAGATGCCTACTTACTTTGTTAAATTGTTCCATATTTAGTCCTTTCCAATCGCGCATCGTGTGCAGCTCTATAGCGTATTCGAAAAGCAACGATGCCAGTAACCATCGAACAGAAACACCTAAGTGTTCTAATCCTGTCTAGGATGAGGAGAATTATAAGGATTGTTCAAATGAGGGTGATCTGTTTGTTTTGGATTTACGACCAGAGCAACTGACGCCAGTGTAATTGCGGGTGTTATTTAGGCCGATTTTTGTGTGAAGAAAACTGATATGCAATCCATATGGGAGAGGCTAACTTGACTTCATTTTAAAAGATAAAGACTCTTACCGCCCAAAAAAGAATTTGAACACATGTTTCCAACAAATGGGCATCGACGATGCTAACAGAGATTTAACGAGATTCTGGTGTGGGTGAGTTAGCCGATCTCAAGTAAGAAGATTTTCTCCAGAAAACCTGACTTTTTACTCTTCTCAATAGACAAAGCAGACTGAGAATGCGCACAATTATGGCATAATGACTCCAGGGAACTCTAAAATCCAAAAGATGCTGAATCTGTTGTCTCTAATAAATGCCCGTACATTATAATTAATTAATTTTCATGTATAATCGTTTCTAAAAATTGTTATTAATTTCAGGTCCTTTTGACATTTTTGTCCGAGAACTGATTGCGATGAATGGAGAAATGATGCTAACTGATACTCTTGGGTAAGATATTTTTATTATTTATTTTGCATAAATTATGTAATAACTGCAAAAATGCCGGTGCTATTAAACTTCATGTAATGGGAAAAATTGTCAAGGCGCATCCTAAATCCGTGTAGGTAGCACTCTTACTGTTCAGCTCGAAGTTTCAGACAACTGATGTTACTTATTCACAAATCACTCTCCTTGATTAGATAGGAAGGTTTTCTTCTGAGCTTAGCGTAGTCTGGAATGTCTAATTTCATGTAGCACATCACTAAATATGATTTATTATGAAATGTGGAAAAGTAAAAATATGCATCTAAATACATATCTAAGTGGCATCATCTATATTCCATACTGTCGAATGTCAGATATTCACTTATTAAAAGAAACCAGGTTTCCTGAACCAGATTTCGTTATAAGAATATAATCGTATAGTCATGAATATATGATTAAGGTCAAAGAAAATGAATCAAAGCACTCTTTATAACAAACATGAACATAAATTATGCTGCATGATAATATGGGAAAGACTAATTGATTGATTTGGGATTTTATGGCGCAAGTACAGCAAAGGACATACTGCGCCAAAACATAGGTTGCAGGGTGTTGATAAGTAAATAAATAGTTACAAGGAGATAAATTAATGAATAAATTAATGTACACACTTATAGTGCGATATCTATATATAAACAAATCCATAATCAAATATCTTTGAATAAACTAATATTTTTTAAAAATCTAAACACATCATTCATTCTCCCCGAGTTGGATAACTCTTGTTTGTATATAGTGTAATATGGCTCGGTCAGATAAGTAAAAATGTCATTTCTCTCTCCTGTGAAGCGCACGCCAAGAACAATTTTTCTGTCTTCTGGTCCTACGTTGACTAAATTGCCAGTTTTTGATTTCAGGCTTAATCTCATTAAGTTTGTTTGCCAGTGCTTCCTGCCAAGAGTATTGCCATTGAGTAATTAATTTTGATTTTATAACCTGTGTGTAATCAGTATAAAGGACCGTCAAACAGTATATCTAGAAAGTATGAGCTGATCTGGTAGTCGTATTTGTTATTTCCCTTAATTCCATTGTGGCTGGGAATCCAACATAATCGAACATCGAAATTAAGGGATTTTAGAGAGATAATAAAGATATTACAGTTGCCATTTTTGTAAACAGTAGCTAAATGTACCAAATCTTGGTATTGAATGGATACTTTTTTTTCTATTCTAAGTTTAGAATAATCGAGATAATTCGGAATACGTGGAGACCTTAATAACATTTGGTTCGTTAACTTCATTTGCATTCAAAGTGACAAATAAAATTCACAAGATGCATAAAATAGGAGGGAAGTAGAGGGACTTTGGTAACCCGACATTCTAGACTAAATGTCATCAGTTAAAATTATCTTGAAGTGTCCGCATGTGTTCTTTATTTTCTTCTCAATTCTTCGATGATTTACATAAGCCGCAACCCGAATGCACTTTGGTTCACTAACAAGATCAACTTCTTCCAAATAAAGATTTCTCTTGTGAAGTCGGATGACACTTTTCCCATCGTAATCACGCCCTTTACTTGCACGCGAGGTAGGTCAACCATGTTAGCAATTTGTTTGAGGTGTGTGCTGTCGATGTAGGCGGCGGCGTGCATTAAGAGTTCTGTAGAATGCTTTTAATGACCGTCTCCAACAGATTTTATTGCCCTCTGCTGTACCTTTCAGTACGCTATTAAAAAGATTGATCTCCAAACTTGAATTCAGTCTTTAATGTTTTTTTTTTCCTTTGAGGAAAATAACACCGTACAAGTTCATGTTGTAGTTACAACACGAACTTTGAATTAAAAGACTAGAATTTGTCTTTTAAAATCAGATCTGAAGATTTTTTTTTAATTATAAAATTGATTTTTATTTATTTTATACAAACTATTTTTAGTTTTCTTTTTAAAATTTTTGAGTGTTATGTGTTCCTCAGATGTCCTACTGATGGTGCTATTATGGGACCTTTGGTTAGAAGTAACAACAATGTCTAAGAGCTTCAAGCACCTTTCGACGCCTTTAAATTTTCAACATCCGAAATTGTACTATTCAAAGCCCTCGTGACTCCATGTCTACCGAAGTGCGAACCGGTGAGTATTGTTTTTTTTGTTCTCTTTGTGGCAGACCCAGTTAGTTGATAGTGAACTCATTGTTTACTCTTACTTTGCATGTGACTACTACAGGAGCAGTTGCTATAAATTGTTGCTCAGAATTGCATTTTACGTTTTTCCTGAAAGGATGCTGCACAATATTCGGCGGTATTCTGATATTCTCCACCGTCTCTCCTGTCCTATAACATAAAGGACAGGAGAGAAAATATATGCTTATCTGATAAGCATATATTTTCTATAATTATTAACTAATATTAAATTTTAAATAATTTTAAATTTCTCTAGACTGACGTCGTATGCTGTATTCGGGTTATCAGCATACTAACCTTTACTGAAAATATTATTATAAACAAATTTGAACACACAGCCACAGTGGATCTCGACCGTATTAAATTTCCAGTATGGTTTTCATACGGAAGACCATCTATGAGTTTGCAAAGGTGTTTGTTTGACAAGAAAGATGTCACTTTATGTGTCTGTTTTCCAAACAATGGGTTTTGTGTGAGTATAAAACGGTGTGCTGGCTTTAGCGCAGTGGTAAAGTGCTCGCCAGTCCTTTCGAACATTGTGTGGCCTGGTTCACATATATAAAAGAACCGTAGTGGCCGGTGGGGTAGAGTTGCAAGGAGTACAGGATAGATATAATTTCGATTTTGGAAACACATAGGATCACTCTGAAATTAATTTTGAATCGGAGGGAGAAAGAACTGAGAATGACTCCCCCCCCCCTTTAGAAAATATACCCTTTGTGATAAACGGCGGAAGTGTATCGTGCTAATAAATGCTGATTTCAACCTGGGAAAAATAAATAAATGAATAAATAGTTGAGTATTTACTTTAATATTCATGCTTGATTGCTTGCTGTGCACCAGATGCTAGTTACTACTTGAAAATTTGTATACTGAAAGACGTAAATATCGAATGATTTATTTCACCTTACAAAATAATGTCGATTGGGCTGAATAATTTAATTATCCCGAGCACCTGTATTTTACATTTTTCTGAAGTGTGAACGGCATTTTATTATTACTAAAGAACTTATAGCAAAAATTAAGTTATGTCGTGGATTTTATGGTTTATTTATAAGCCGATAAGGGCTTATAATATTATATTCAAAAATATAACCAATTTATCACAATGATATTTGTTAATCGGTTTGGTCTTTATTATCCATAAAAATTATGAAATTAGAATTATAAATCAGTTCGTTTGAATACCAATCCCGTTGGTTTGTATTGTGATTTATAGTGGAGAAATGAATAAACTAGATTTATTTGAATAATTAAATGTCAAGTACCATATACGTGTTCTGTAGTAATTTTTATGGAATTTCGAAAGAAATTCATGGTTAAATTTTTGTAGCAATTAAATTATTTATACGGTAAAATAATAATTTGAAGGGAGATGATGTTTTTATAGTTTGTAAACATAATCTAGGTGAGGCCATTCTACCAGAACTAGACAATCCTGTGAGCTGTTTTAGCCACTTTTGTAATATGCGCTCTGAATTTCAACTCCTTGGCTTCATCAAGGTCCCTTCAATATGGTATAAATCTAGTAATGTTTTCACTCCAAAATGCATAACCTAACACTTTGTCACAGTGAATTGACATCCATTCTTCATAGACGTTACTTCCAGTCTGTTTCAATCATCCTGTAAAATATCAACAACTTTATTGACTATTGCTGTACCTAATTTTGCATTGTCTGCAAACAACTGAATATTTACCCTCAGAACATTTCCTGTATCATTAATAAAGAAATTAAATAGTAGTGGCCCAAGAACAGAGCCATGTCGTACGCCGTAAGTCACAGGCTATCTACAGGACAGTCCACCGTAAAAACTACTATCTGATAGACTTCCATCAACCGATTTCTTATCCACATCACAAACCTCATGCCCATATTCTTTTGATGTAATTTATTTATCAGAATTATATGAACGAAATGTTTGAACTACAGGTCTGATATTCATAATTAAAAGAAATAAGTAACAATATCTTCAAGACTGTCTTCATATTATTAGGATTTTATTTTAATATTTTGTATGCATGTATGTTAAACCTATTTTTTTCAATTTACTAAACAAAATTCTCATGAAGTAATTTGAGTTGACTAGCAAAAAAAAAATCAATTTAAAGCTGTGGTATGTATGTTTAAAAAGCAGTGGAAATTTTTCTTTTTGAAGAAGACTATTTATTATTTAAGAAGAAGCTTGCTGAAGTAAGACCAAATGCGAGTCTCTTTCCTTTTACTTTTCTGAAGGAATGACTGCTATTTAGACTGGAAAGATGCCAAATTTCAGCTGCGGATAGCAAAAATCAATTTTAGGCAAATGTCCATAAACTAAATGTGAACCCCCGTAAGCTGTTTTTGTTTTTTCGAGCAACTTGTATATTTGTTTGCTTTTTATTAACCGGCTCTAGGAAATCAATACAACTTTAATCAAACCTAACCGACTTGAGTAGAGTCATACGTGCCATCATACAGAAAGAAGTTCATACTAAACGAGTTCGCTGTAAAAAAAAAAAAAAAAAAAAAAAAAATCGCATATATATTGAAATCATTTTATTATTTTCATAAGATGTTATTCAATTTCAAAACATGCATATCAAGCCCCTCTGCAAAAAGAAAAAGCAACTTAAAGCATTTTTTAGGGCGGGGAGGGGATGTGAGATATTTAAAAGTGTTATATATCCAAATATTTGGAGCTTTTGTTCTTGCTTTAGGATTCGGAGAATCGCCATATTGCGAGCTTAATTCTGATTTTTTCCCTTCTTTAATTAAATAATTTGCATTCAGTAATATAATTTCAAAATGGTCTTTATGTAATTCTTAGGATCTGGAGTTGCTGATAAAAATTTAAAAAACAAAGATTTTTAAATAGTGGTATAACTGTAGAATAAAGTAAGTTTTTCGACTGCCAAGAAGGCGACAGAAGGTAAAAAAATAGGGCTTTTTTCAAACAAAGATGACCGCGTATTTGAATAATCACTGAACACCTTTAATTGAAAATGGCTCAAGAAATTAATAACTAAGTGAAGAGAGAACATAACTCAGTTTTAATATACTGTTGAAGCATGAATAAACCATTTCTATTAAAACAATCATTACGCGAATAACAAGCTTCATACTAACAATACATAAAAATAAGTGAATTAAAATCAAAGCAGTTTAAATACAAAGCGACTTTGCAATTTCACTTTAATTAGTGGTTTTATTTTCTTAAGAAAATAGAAAGTATTTTACGTTAAATCACTTGTTTCATCCGAAGTTTCCTTATCGTAATAAACTCTTTGCATTTCCATTTACAGTAAAAATATTCATTACGAATTCGTGAACATAATTAACTTTCTTTTCTTTGACGCAAGCTAAATGTACCATGAGGTCGTGTGACGGTCTTCATCGTGAAATGAACTCTGGGGGACGTAAAAAGAGAACCATGAAAGGTTATCTCAGAAAAAAGGAGAGAAACAGAAGAGGAAGATGTGATTGTGATGCAAACCATTCGGCTTCGACAGAAACAAACGGAAATTGAGTACGGACATCGACCCGAATATGGAAAGAAATCCCGAAGGTTTTTTACAAGTTCTTCGTTTCAAAATGATAGTTTTTAGAGTAATAGTATATATATATAATTTAACATCTAAGATATTCCTTTCTCCCCTCTTTTAATAAAGTGGATTGGACCAATCGAGCTGTGTGAACGTGATAGGCCTAATAGTGGCTTGTTCCATCTTCCTCTTTACTCAGTTGGTGGTGCTGGTCGCTTGGTCATCTTTGTGGAGGAGAAAAAAGAAGAATAAACTGAAGAAAGCCACCAGTCATAGCATTGATTTGTTGTACTCGACTCAAAGTAAGTGTTTCCTCTTCAGTTTAGCCTCCTAACCCGGATATGACGGCTCGTCACAGCTTCTGCGTTCATGACGGGACAGGAATCAATCAGGGCTACTATTACCTTTTAATCGCTAATACTTTCCTTGAGTTTGCTAACGCATTCTATTAGTCGCTTTAGTTTATGATTCAATAAGTGAAAATTGCATTTAAAATCTTTCTTAATAAATGATCACGTGATTTTCTTCGGCAAAAGACAAGCTTTCGCTTTGATCACTCTCGCATTTACTAAACCAATGTACGTATGTCATGAAGAATGCCGATCTTCACGAATTCGGAAAGTGCGAATGGTAACTATTCTTGAACGAACTGAATGTTTTCTTCATTTTTTCTCTATGGATGAAAAGCGGATGGGTAAAATATTATCACTATAGAGAATTAGTACGATTTTCCCACGACACTCATGCAATACAACCATTGATTTTAAAAACAACGGATGTATGTAGCAATTTTTCTGAGCAGTTCATTTCGTTGCTTACATATGACGTTTTAGTCAGACTTCCATTTATGTTTAATGATAGTAGTCATATCTGAGTGACTGCAGTATCACGACTAGTAACTGTTTGTTCTGACAGTGAATATAGATAACGAATATTCTCTCCTTCCTTTCAGTTCATTTGTGTATGATTGAGGACACTTAGAATAACGTTGCATTAAAATATGTATTTCATGAGTTTGCATTTGCTGTTAATCATAGTAAAGCTCTGGTGGCTTCTGTTAGGAGCTCTTCAACTTTATTCGAATATCAGAGCGGAAGGTTTGTTAACAAACTGTAATTCAGCACAGGTTTAATTTGCTTCCCGTACTTGTGCTGTTATTGAAGTCACGCATGCAACTCTCTTGCTTAAAGCACGATGCTCGTACTACCTACATATATATTTTAGCCCGCTCTCAATAATGGATGAAACTGACCAAATATTATGGAACTGCAATAAATGCACGTACTGTTAAGCAAACGAAATATTCAAAGCATGAACTTAAACATAGCACAAATTATAATTCGTTAGGAATACTTTGAACAAATCAATAAATGTAGATGAAACAGGACTTAAAAATCCTAATGAAATAAAGATTCATGACATACTAAACTTCAGTGAGACGATGCAAACAAGGCACAACAACTACTTGAAAAGTGGTGAAAGTAGCATTTTTAGGAATAAGTGATATTAAACAACTAACTAGTCAGTCCTTTCCTAATTTATATGATGATTTTAAGAATGTTAGTTAAATTACTTTCGATAAGAATCGAATAGATAGAGTAAGAACTAATATTTCTTAATTGAATGAGAATCTCAATGCATCCAACTATTCTCATCAGGACAACTTTATACAGCTCCTTACATTATTATCGATAAACTGAGTTGAATATATATTCTGTGGGGTGGTCCAAGATAACAAAATTATAGCGAGTATAGAAATAACGCAATACTCATTAAAATAAGGTTTTGCATTAGCGTATTTATAATTTGTTAATTGTAATGAATGACATCAACGTGTAAACGTTTCGACATTACAGTTAGTTTGTTCAAATGGTAATTTATTCGATGAAAGGTTCCATTTGGTGACTATAGAATAATAGTGGTATGGAAGATTGTGTTCTAATATTTCAAACTTTCATTCCGTCTTTTGAATATTTTTGAGTTGTCAAGAAGACTGAACAAAGTGCTTACAACGAAACTCATAAGCCATTAAACATTCTGATTGCACAATAATTAGTTATTGACGTTAATTCGTGCAAGGGTTTGATCTCACTTCCTCCGAAAATGGATGAAATCAGATTTGAATTTAGCGTACCAAAATATATAAAAAATGATCCCATTTTGTTTCGAGGACAAAACAAACATAGTTATATTCCTTGTGCAATAATTAAGTCGTACCCAATCATTCTTAGTTTATCATACTGTAGCATATATGTTTTCATAATTTGGTTTGGTGCATGAGACCAGCAAGAATAGTTTGCTTTTGAAGATTCTTTTGAATATAATCTGCATAATATTTTGAATCGGAATGAAAAAAATAACAAACCACTTTAATGTTATTATGAAATCAAAAATCTCTCTCTATATATATTTTATACACACGTTAATAGGAAATTATCCATTATGCAAAGTACATCATATAAAATCGACCTTTAATTATCAGTTGCACCTGTGTGTGGTTGTAAAACTAACTCGATCCCATTCTTCAGATAAGGTCTAATTGTACTAGATAAGCACAGAATCCTACACTGGAGTTTTTAACCTGTTTTACTCTCGGGTCCTATTTTGAAGTCTGTCTGGAACATCACTGTAAATAATACACCAACAGAGTCTGGCAATGAAAAGTAAAAGGCTATTTATTCATCCTTCTCATGAGCAACAAAAAGATAACCACAAAGAAAGACTTAACATTACGTAATTTCGTTTTTTTTTATCGTTGAAGAAATGACAGGTTATAAACGCAATAGCGACCTCTTCTGTTCTATATGTCCGACTTTTGTTGGCGCAGATTGAAATGGAACATAAGTATTCTTATGTTCCATTTCAATCTGCGTTTAACAATAGGATTAAATGTGGTGAAGAATAAACAACATATGATGCGAGGATACTTTTACAAGTTGTAGAATAAAACACTCAAATGTAATGGGATGTTTAACAAAGAAATGTGTTGGTAGGGTTATTCTTAATTATAATCTTTGTTTTTACCCTTTTTTATGAATGATAATCGTACATTATTAAATTTTGTAGGGGACAGCAGGCTTCCCGACTAGTATTACTACGATAACTCACTGGAATCGCCGATTTATGACTCAGTGTGTAATATTCCAAGGCAAGCGTCTCGTTAGTTCTGAAATAAATAAAAAAAAAAAAAAAAGATATTTTAATTAGTAAGTAGAATTTCAAATTTCTCATTGAAAAGAATGCATTTTATTGTGTTTTTGCCTGCTTTTGTTGTCATGCTTGAGTTGCAACCCAAAAACTGCACCAAAAGCATGTAAAAACTATTAAACAGTATTCCTTACTCCAATGTTGTTTATCAAATTTTCACAAAAAACACATTTAACATTTTAGTTATATGAATAACTGTTATTAAATTAATATTATATTACATTATGACTCATCGAGGTAGGCAATATTATACATTTCACCATCTACGATACACGTAGTTTTGTCTTTTCATTGACAGGTTTATTGGCCAAGAAAATAGCGTACCCACCATCCAACTAAGAGGACGGTTTCGAATCCTGTGAATTTCCTCGCCCACAGTCAAACCACCACCGTCCCAACCATTATTGTAGATCAGAATTGCCTTAAATTAGTTCAATGTTTGGCCTCTAGAGTAAGATTTCTGGATTGTGAAAACGTTCACATTATCGTTCAACAGAGGCAACTTAACATATTCTACGAAACATTTAACGCGTAATATACAGTTAAAAAAAACCTTCCCTACACAAAAATCGAACACTTCACTTAAATATTTTTAGAGTCAAAGTCTGAAATTAAATACTTTTTTTCAAAGTACGGCGATATTCATTTCATATAACTGCATCGTGGCTCATTTCTACAGAGACTGAGATATTGCTAGTTACATCATTGTAATTTTCAATAACTGTTAATGGGAGAAGATGCACGTGTTTTATTCCATCAACTGTTAATGGAAATTTTAATGAAAGGATTTCTAATTCTCTTGGGGTCGACAAAGACATTCAGAATCTGAACAGCTATCTTTTCCAAGAGCTTCGAATAACTTGTGCAATCACAGTATCGAATATAAGGAATCGATAACGAAATTCGATACCCAGTGAGTTGCTAAATTGGCAGATACGGGTTTTGAGTAGGTCAACGCTAAAGGTAACGCATGAAAAAGCTTCGCAACATCATCAGCTGTGAACACTCTCAAAACATTTGCCACAGCGTCTTCCTGCCTCAGTACTTAATTACTAATACACACACACAAAATATGTGCGAGTTTATTCATTTTACTAAGCACAGTCCGTACGGCTCTGCCTTGAGCAATTGTGAAGATTTTAGTTTCTTTTTCTTCTGTTATAATCGTCCGCCTTTTTTTTATTCCCCCCACCCCACAGACATCAATAGTAGTACGTAGTTTACAATTTCGGCTGCTGAAATCAATTCAGAATCAATGGTCTGGAGGTATACGAATTGTGACAAATATTAACTGGGTTTAATACTTCGCGATAATATAGATCGTTAAACCGACTATGCTAGTTGCTTCTGCTGGTTCAGGAAGAATGCAAAATGCAATAAGCGGATATGATCCATTATATAAATAAAACCGACCCTGTAGGAGCAGTTACAGACACACGTGGAAGCTCATGGGTCAATCATTGTTCAGTAGGTATGCATGATGATAGTTAGCAGAGAAGTTAGTCTGATGTGTGGAAAGATCTGACTTCCAAATATCACATGAAATTATTCCTTGGTGTCTTGTAAGTGGGTAATTTTCGGAGACTCTTTCAGGCTGCGAACATTAAAGTTTTCCTCTATCCCATTCAATATTGTGAGTGTGGAGAATTTTTAAAACTCGGCCTGAGTTGTCCTCTGTGTTATTATAATTTCTATTCATCAGTCTGAGGTTAAACCCCAGGTTTAGTCAAATTATAAATGCGATTATGGATAAGCAATAGTGAGTATGGTAGTTTAGATGTATGATTCAGAGCTTCCACAGATTCTGTGCAGCCTATTTGACATAGTGGAGAATCCTCACGTTTCTTCCAACACTGCGGCATCAACTCTGAAAATATTTAGGTAAACGATTTCCGTCCTTGTACTGAATATCTATAGACCAAATAACCAACTAGGATTATTTAATGCTTATAATATAATCATGGCTACTCAGTCACCAACGTAATGTAATGTTTCCTAGGAGTAACTGACCTTTGGTAAATATGCAGATATTTGACTCAATATTCTATACAGATGGTCAGTATATAATTGAGCTATCTTTTTTTTTTGGGGGGGGGGGGGAGAGAAATGAATTATTCTATTAAGAAAATTATGTAACTTTGGCCAAATTATGCAAAATGCATAGGAAGTTTAAAAGAAATCAACTTTTAATATACACATGTATCGTTCCAACTTCCATAGTGAGTACGAATGTTTGTCTTTAAGTGAAATATAAATTTCATCGTCTGCGACAATGCCCCACTTATTGAGATGACTTCTACCTGATAACGCTCTGTTATATGACGTCATCTCTATACACCAAGTATTCAATTATTAATCCCGGTGTATCATTAAAAAAATGTTGTATTAATAAATATAGAACTAATATATTAACTAACTTCATCATATACTATTCTAATAGCTGAATATCTAACTTTTACGATAAAAATAAATAAAAGGTGCTTAAAAGAATTCAAATTTTCTCTGGAGTAGTATTTCCTATCGTTGCAAAATAAATGAAAACAGAAAAAGTACTAATCCACTATAGTTTAATCACCTTTCCTGATTTGGAATAACATATATAAATGGCTGGTTCCATCTCTTGATGATATGGATATCTTCAATATTGTTTTGCAAATATAATAAATTTAGTTTAATCCTTTATCCAAGTTGAGCAAACTTTGTTTGCTCCGGAAAGTATCTTCAGGACTGGGGTAAGGTAGTACAACACCCGGCAACTCGTTGCAAAGGTAGAGCAAGCTAACATCACTCCTATCTCATACTGAGATAGGAGTGATGTTAGCTTGAAGGGCCATTCCCAGACTAGTTTCGACCTTTAAGCTAGTCTGGGTAGTGGCCCTCCCCTTAATGCATAACGTTATACATATCCGCAAGGAGATGTTTTGCATTTTGGGAGATATAGAGATAGGAGTGATGTTAGCTTGCTCCAACTTTGCAACGAGCTTCCCGGTGTTGTACTACCTTACCCCAGTCCTGAAGATACTTTCAGGCGCAAACTTTGTTTGCTCACACTTGGATAAAGGATTAAACTAAATTTATTATAGTCTAACCAAGTGAAAAATAAATTTTCAACATTGTTTTGCAAACTTAGTACTGTTTTATCGAACAAATGTGATGGATGATTAGCTTCTGCTGCGGCAAAAGGAAACTAGAGGTAATTTTGGTTTGCAATATTTTTACTTCATTTAATACTGCCCTTATATGAATTTGACACTTACCAATCTATTTTGCTTCCTGAATGATCCATTAAACTAGATAATATTATGGTAGGTGCTGCACTCATCTTAAGGATGAGATCACACTTAACAGTTTGATTGGTTAATTGGTTAATGCTAATTTTCGGGAAAAACAGTGAAACAATAGTGACTATATACTATCTGGCAATAATCGTCTGGACACTTCAGCAATTTACAATTGATACCAGCCTTAATCCCAATAGCAGGTATGTTTACCTCCTGCACCCTTTGAGGGCGGCTTTCCACCAATGTGTTGCTGCCATCAGCTGGAATTTTTCATCATTCCTTCAAAGCAGCGTTGAATTCAGCGACAGATCGAAGTGCGAATTTGTCCCACAGGGTTGAAGCCAAGACTCAATGCATTCGTTTAACACCCATCTCTTCATACCATTCCATAACAGCTTTGTGTCGTTGTCTCCATAATAACACTGGTCCGTTCCATAAATACTCCACAGTGTAGGCAGCATTGATTATCCAGTACTGAGCTGCCTTCATGGAACCACGGACAACGACCAGTGCTCCCACACCAAACTTTACCGTTGAAACAAGCGTTCACCAGGCTGCCTCCACACCCTGAAACCGGAACCTTCATTCACTGCTCTAGAGTACCATTTTCTACTGGTCAAGTGTTCAGTTCACACACACTCTTTGCACCAGGTCAGCCTTGTCCTTTGTTGTGCTCTTCCGTGGAAACCCAGTAAATGGAGTTCTTTTCGTATAGCATTAGCGTTCACCATGATGTTACCAACAAAAACCGCTAGTAGCCGATTTTTGCGTGCCAATTGTTTTAACACATTGCTGTCCCTGCCTGTCATTAGAAATGCCAGAACGTTTCCAACAGTTGGATTTTCCAGTTGAGTGGCAATGACACGTCACCAATATGAAGGCCCACGATGATTCCTCACCACCTGTATTCAATTGTTATGATGAAATACTGCTTTCTATTATATGTACACCGGTATTTATGTTACAGTATTCCCCATATATCCACGCGGATAGTACCGAATCCAGTATATACTATGTTTGTCATAGAAATCCCCATTATAAAGCCTAATTTATAAATTAGGCACAATAAGAGATTAACAAAATAGAACAATTATAATATACTGCAATAAAATCCTAGCAACTTCAGCATATGTTTTCTTTATTTTATGAAGTCGAGAAATTTCACTTAAAAGGAAGCACTTTATGGCTCCTTGCAAATTGCCAGCATCCCTACTCTCGTGCTTTGGGGCCGTTTTTAAGTAAAATGAGAGTTACTTGAACAGAAACACTGCGATACTGTGACAGTCGATCTGACAACCAATAGAGGGCGCGATTCCCGAGTTCCGAAGGGCTGCAAGGTGAGTGTAGCTTTCTACAGTTTTGCAACGAGTTGCTCTGGTGTGCAACTACCTCTGTGATCAGCAGAATTGTCTATTAATAAAAAAAAATACGGCTTCATTTCGGCGATATAAATTACATTGGATACTAGATCCAATATTATTTCAAAGCCGAATGTTTGTGGTAACTATTTGACTGGGGAGCTTACAAGAATACAGTGCTCGTCATTCCTGAATTGCCTTAGCTACTCCGTAATATTGTTTGCAACGTTACTTTTTATTTAAATTACTTTCGTGTTTGCTTGAACTAATATAAAAATGCCTCTATTCTTATCTCAAACTAACTTATAATACTGTTATCCTAATTTAGTCCGTTCGTAATGTACTTAGTTTTCTCCCCCCCCCCCCTTCAATTTCGTAAATTATAGTTCACGTGCTAATAACTTAGGCTGAGGAAAAATCCTTAATATAGGTTGCTGTAATTCTAGTGTATTAATCCTTAAAAAATTATTTTTGTTAACGACTGCCTAAAAGAATTTTCTATCGTTCCTTTACATACAAGAGAATAATTTAGCTAAGCACGTTTAATAATCCTTAAATCAATTTTTATCTCAAGCAACTCCGAATTACTCAGTCGTTGCTGTTACTTCACTTAGGTCACACAGGTTCGATTTATTTTTTGTGAGAAAGTGCATTGGCTAACAAAGATCAGGCAAGCTATTAACAAAACATGTTGATCATAACTAAGACAATTAATATACAAAAGTAATAGGATATATCACATGCTTGACTTTCCACACATTTAGAAAGACAATTCACTTAAGGTACTAAAGAAAGAGACCTTTTACACTAACAATAGTAGACACGTGGGTGGATTTTTAACAAACATATCGATGCTCTCTATCATATTAATATAAGACAAAATTATACTATACACGTTAAAGGATTATTCAAGTTTACAGTATTCTTTTAAGCACGTTCAAACCTACGTTCACCTTTCTAACCTCTTCACCACATTATGCCATTAGTTAAACAGAATCAACATTTATCGTCTGTACACAAAAAGCAATTTACTTAAAAGTTCATGTACAGTCCTGGATCCAAAAGGGTGAATTCCGGTGGTCCTTTCTTAATCTTGTGCTACGGCTGTGATCGGGCACTGTCCGGCGATTGTCGTCTTGCAAAATCTTTCCTTGTAGCAGTAATGTATTTCTTCGGCGATGTCAGGAACTGGTTCGGCTGCGACTTATCAGCACGCACGTGGATCGGTACATTTGTCGAAGAATATCTTGCAATACTGCCAGCGGACTTCCCATTATCTCCCGGACGACTAGCTCGCGGGACCCCGACTCTTCCCCTCCTAAAAGCTTGCCACAGGAACAAAAAAAAAAAAGAGAGCGAGAGCCTTTTATTCATTGGCCGTCCTTCCCAAACTATTTTGGGAAGGATTTACTGGAAGCGCCCTTACACCACCCACCCGCGGCAAAACTCATATAAGCCGATGACCTTCAGTTTACTAGCCTAATCCTGTCTGATCTTTTTAGTTACAATTATTTGTGGTTCTACATTCATTTCATGGCCCATGTAAAATCGATATAGGTGAAAAATATTTTATCTTTTTCACCACAAGTAGTGCTGTATTCTCGTAAGCCCTCAGGTCAAATAATTTCTACAAACATTCGGCTTTGAAATAATGTTGAATCTAATATCCATTTTGCCGATGAAATTATAAGTTGTTTATTTCTGGAATTTTCCATTTAATGACGGCGGAGCAAACTACGGTATTAATAAAACTAAAATGTTCCATAACTTCAAATAACAGGGGTGTCACTATTATTGGTAAATAGTCTGTTGGTCCTGTTCCTCAATGGCAATCATCGTTTACTGCAACTCTTGCCCTGTTTGGATATCATGTTACTTTGCTTGCTACAGACAAGTCGTAGCAAAACCCTGTGCATATTCGGTTTACCATAAAACAAGTTATATTAAAATCCCTGTCCTTTCCTACCAATCTGAGTTCAAGTATTTCGAGTTTTTGTAGTACATACTATAAAAATTGTTCGTGCTTATGTAATTTAAATAGAGCTTATAAGACACAATCGGAATCAAAACAAAGCTGTTCTTATTTTATGATAATCCCAGTAGGCTAAGTTCGCTGGAATGGGAATGTACTCTTAAAAAAAAAAAAAAAAAAACACGGCACTATTTCATGCATCATCATTGCAGTAAAAAATTAGCGGCGGTAGTGAAGACAAAACTTATCAATCACCTCTGGATAAAGAAGCGGTTTGCTCCCTTATTATTCTCTCTCATTTTTTCCTATCAAGACTGACTTACTCTTGTGTAGTGTATTGAAATTATTTTGTAGAAAATAATTCCTTAATATTCTGCGATTAAATGAATGTGTGAGGATTTAAATTTCTTTAGTAAACAGTGATACACCGTTTTGTATTTGAACTGTACAAGAACACTTTAGAATTTCGAGCCACAATAAGTCATATATGTATTCAAAGTAAGAGCCTGAAATTTAAACTCTAGAGTCATATTGGGAAATGCTGCTTCTTTTAAAAAAAAATGTATTTAGTCTTATAAAATTTATCAAAATGGGCAATCCTGGGTTAGTTTATTTGCATTTTACTGTATACTTTTTCGAAGATTAACTTTTTATTTTAAGCATTGAGTTTTCGTGAAAAACACTAATAAAATTCATTTTATTTTCACAAGCGAGCTTATGGATTAATTCTAGATCAACCATGCAACTGCAGTGACTTGGGAACCTGTAGATATTCCGAGGTGATGGGCAGGAAGAATAGTGATATTTTCTGTGCCTACTGCACACTAGAAAGGTTGTGCAGACCTTTCATATTAATAGAAGAGGATAAGCGACTATGACAGTGCGGGAACACATATGGAGCTCGCAGCTTAAAGTACTTAAACAAGCTGCCATGGACTGTGTTCCACAGGATATCCATGCAGCAATTTACGAGCAGTGATCAATGGATTTTCCTCTCTCCCGTCCACAAAGTTCATCAGCGAGACAAATGAGGTTTATTTCTTTTCACGCATTTCTGGGCAACTAGTTCATAAGGTAAGGGACCCGGTTTTTACGATGAAAAACAAAAATCCAAATTTTCACCTTATTTCGCAAATGGAAAGAGGGTGTCATAACATTGTGGCTTTTACAAGACTTAATTTTCTGCCCCCACTCTATCTTATCCTGTATTCTTTTTTTCCAGCAATATTTATTATCCGATGTCGTCATCACTACAGATTTCACTCATTTCTGCAAGATTACTCTATGACAATTTTAATTAGTTCAAACTGCTGTCGAAAACGACAAATTCCATCTGTTCAATTGAGATAATCCTCTATACCTGAACAATATTCATATAAAACCAATCAATGTGACTCCAAGAAGTTAGCGTCAGTTTTGTCGCATATGTCCACTTCATTCATAGTTGCAGTATAATATCAACAACTTCTACTAGTTCCTTCCATTATTTATGTATGAACAGCTGTTGGGCAATGTGTTACTCAGAGTTTCACCAGAAACAGACATACCATGTTCCTATAATGCACTGTCCAGTGCAGGTTGAAGAATCACAACACGAATAGCTGTATGATAATAAATCTCAAAATAATGCTACAGAGGAATACGATGCTAGTGCCAGGTGTATTATTACTCAACTTAACATAGCTGATCGGGATGTTGATTCTGTTTTAAAATATGATTAGATGCAGTCTGAAAGTAAGTTTTTTTTCCCCTTTTTAACATGAATTTGAAATTCATGATCATTTTGGCTAACAGTGGCTCCTCATTCACATCTGTTTAATTAACACTATTAACCTAAGTTTAACAATAATTAGCCAACATGCACCAAAGTCCACCCTCATATCTCCTGACTGCCAAGCAAAACTGAACCTCGTAAACACTACTTTATACAACCAAGTGCTACACTCAAATACAACTCCTATTTCGTGCTTCATAACATACATTCAATAAGCTGTGACAGTGTTTTGTAAATGAAAAATAAAAAAAAAAAAATTTATTTATTCTAACTATGTGGTTGTGATTATTTAGTTTATCTACAGATGTTCATTCTTACAAAAATGTAACTGTCAACACTGCATGCTGTAGCTACACTTTAGGTGGTAATGGATCATGAAGAGGCAAGGGATGTGAAAAATCAAATATATTTTGCCAAGGTATTGGGTTTTCATAGTGGCTTATTTTCCATCTCGTACTTTACAAGATAAAATAGCTTTGTGTTAATCTGACTGGCAGTTTACCTGAAGTTATCATATTTTGACGATGAAATCTCATCTTAATTGGTAACCAAAGTATAGCACTTTTATATAAACTGCTCAAAACAATTAGGGGATGTTTTGTTTTCTGTCGGATAATTATAACTTGGGTACTCTATCCATAAATAAATATCTTACTTGATGAGATATTGTTTAAATAAACGATATTTATTACAAATTGTATTACATTGTAAATTATTTTTATAACTTACAAGAAAAGCAAAATATCCCCCAATTGTTTTGTAAAGGGTTGCTATCTTTAAACAAGTGAGACGGAAAGGAGTAATTCCAGTTAAGAGTAAAAAAAAAGCATCCCAAAATTAAGTTAACAACAAGAAACTGCTTGAAAGAAGACTAACAATTACTTTAATCGCTTTCAGCGGATCTTGATGTAACATTCGATTTGTTTCAGTATGA